>NW_027526203.1:151661726-151761946 GCF_048455015.1 Haemaphysalis longicornis | reverse complement strand
ACAATAGGATGTACATAACGTTGGTATCAGCTGTTTATTACGCTCTAGGGTGGTTACAATACTCATGAATGAGATATTTCACTTGCTGATGACATATAGAATGTAATTAAACACGCTCGGTCTAAATAATTTTACCTTCATATTTACACAGTAAAAATGCGACATCAAATTTAATTTCCATAAGCAAGAGAGGATAAATGTGATTTCAGAACCCAGCTGCACAATAACGTATTACGCACCCTGTGTTGACTCGCACTTGCACGTCGAAGAGCCACATTGTTAGTTCCACCCCTCACAGGGCACCTTTAGCAATCTTGGTGACGGTACTGGCGATACCGCGGACCCCGAGCCCCAAACATAAGCTGGGTCCAACCGTGGCGATGTGTTTATAGGTGGAGGGTTAGAAACCACGAACGGTGGCCGTCGGAGCCTTGGTCAAGCTCCGGCCGATGGGCTCCCTGCCTGTCTACCAGGCAGGGAGCTCCGGGACCTCTTTGACTACCAGGGTAAGGTCAAAGGAGAAAGTACCCCAGTCTCCCAGCTTTTATACTATGCCTTATGGTATCTTCAAAAAAAACCCCAACCGTGATCGGCCCCCTAAAAGGGGCCTCACCGAAGCATCTTTTGCTTCTTTGCCTTCTATCTCGCTCCTAAAGCCAGATAACAACCCTCGTTTTTTGATCATTGAATCTGTGGACAAATCGAAGCCGGTTTCCTCTCAATCTGTATTTCTTGTTTCTAAATACCTTGAAGGTATCATCGGCAAAACATATGACGCTAAAAAGCTCAGAACTGGTGAATTGCTAGTTGAATAAAACTCAGCAGCAATCCACAATCCTCCTGAAACAAACCCGCATGGCAGATCTGGAGATCAGGGTCACACCCCACCGCAGCCTCAACAGTTGTCAAGGTGTGATCTCTGAGGCAGATCTCCTAACCGAGACAGAGACTGATCTGCTCGAAGGCCTAAAAGACCAAGGCGTTACAGCAGTAAGGCGCATCGTCATCAGGAGAGACAACAAAGAAATAGCCACCAAACATCTGATCCTGACTTTCGACCGCTGCACACTGCCCGAGCATGTCAACGCAGGTTTCATCCGTTGTTCTGTCCGGCCGTACATCCCGAACCCGCGGCGCTGTTTCAAGTGCCAGAGGTTCGGGCATGGTACCAACTCCTGTCGAGGCAGAACAACATGTGCCAAATGCGCCCAGCACGGTCATCTCTACGACAACTGCACTGCAACCAACTTCACCGGCCCGAATTGCCATGGTCCACACGCAGCCTACTCTGGCGCTTGTGAAAAGTTTCATCTTGGAAAAAAAATCATTAACCTTAAGATAACCGAAAACATTAACTTCCCAGAGGCGCGGAAGAGGTTCGCCTCTTTCCCTCTGGGGAGGTACGCCGACGCAGCTCGCCGGGGGGCGGAGCGGCGTCTGGTTTCGGCGGGGACCCAGTACCCCGAGTCGGACTTGGTCCCGCCCCCCGCTGGGTTGCCTTAGGCAGCCCAACCCGCCTCCGCACCGCTCACTCAGCCAGCACCGGCTGTGGGGGCACCTACGTCTGGTGGAAGCGATACTGCATCCTCCACTTCCACTCCAGCGTCCCAAACCACAGGCGAGGGCGCAGAGGAGATGGACATGGGGGAGCCAGCGGCAGATCCCACCCGCACCGAACCGCCTGCGACATCCGAGGCGTTCCTGAATCCCTCGGTGGTTGCGGGCAAGGAAAAGCGCGCCCCAAAGGGTTCGCGGTCCAAGGAGCCTGATCCCTCAGGCGCTCCGAGGGCATCCGAGGATGAAATGGACGTCGGTCCGTTCTTGTCTGCGGTGCACCGCAAGGAACGCGTCCCGACGCCAAATCCTCCCGACAAGCCAAAAAAGACGAGAGTCACAGCCCCGAAAGACGACACATAAACAACACAGTCCAGTAGCTCCGAACACTTCATAATGGGAAGAGAGAACATAGTACAATGGAACTGCAGAGGCCTCTTTAAAAATCTTGACGATGTAAATGAAATACTGCATGCTAATCAGCCAAGTGTAATGTGTGTTCAGGAAACACATTTGAATTCTAAACACACAAATTTCTTGAATAGTTACCTGGTATACAGAAAGGACAGCGATGGCTGCACACACTCTTCTGGCGGTGTGGCCATAATCGCCCGGAAATCTTTACCATGCCACCCTGTCACTTTGAACACTGTTCTTGAGGCTGTAGCAATTCGAACAATAATATTTAATAGGTTGATAACGGTATGCTCCATATACATTCCTCCTGATCTTGCACTTTCGAGCTCTGACTTCGAGGCGTTGGTCGACCAGCTGCCCGAACCATACATCCTAACAAGCGACCTTAATGCAGACAATTGTCTTTGGGGCTCTACTCGTACGGATGCCCGAGGTCGCCTGATAGAGAAATTCCTTACATCTTCAGGAGCATGCCTTTTCAACAATAACATAGGACACAACACATACCATAACATAGGACACAACACATACTCATACCTTGACTTGGCTATTGGCTCCGCAGTTCTCTTTCCTCTTCTCGAGTGGGGTGTGAGAACTGACCCATATGGCAGTGACCACTTCTCCAGCTCACTAACATATATAGGTAAAGGCCCAAGCAGTTTATCTTCCCCTAGTAGGTTCAATGAAGCACGAGCTAACTGGAACACATTTACAGAGACATCAAAACTACGCTACACAACCATAAGACACCTACACGTGGATGAAGCCGCTCAATTCCTCACGGCGCACATTCTCGACGCCGCCGAAAAGTCCATTCCCCACGCCTCTGGTGCCCCGCGCAACCAGCGGAGGCCGTGGTGGAATGAGGACTGTAGGCGGGCGCGGGAGGCCCAGAACAAGGCGTGGGGTATCCTCCGTCGGTACCCCACGTCGGGTAACCTTATTTTGTTCAAACGGGCCAAGGCGTTAGGAAAACGTGTGCGCCGTGAGGCAAAACGAGAGAGTTGGCGTTCCTTCATAACATCCATAAACTCGTACACAGACACACGGAAAGTATGGACGAGAATACGCAAACTCAAAGGAGAACAAACACACAGCCTGCCTCTGGTCAGCACTACAGGGGATACACTCGAAGACCAGGCTGACACACTCGCACAACACTTCCAACACGTGTCCAGTTCAGCACACTACACAAACACTTTCATGAAACACAAACAAACGGCCGAAAAGAAGCCTATACTAGATAACAATAGGTCAACATCATCTTATAACTCAGAGTTTTCACTGCATGAGCTGAGGACTGCTGTGATCACGTGTAAACCCTCAGCTCCAGGCCCAGACAACATGACATATACAATGATAAAATACCTACACGAAGACACTCCTCTAACACTCTTACACCTATATAACAAGATATGGCTTTCGGGGCACATTCCAAACTCTTGGAAGGAGGCTATAGTTGTAGCTTTCCTGAAGGAAGGAAAGGACCCGTCGTCCCCCTCAAGTTACTGTCCTATTGCCCTGACGAGCTGCCTGTGCAAGCTTCTTGAGAAGATGATCAATCGCAGGCTCGTGTACTTCCTCGAGTACAATGGTCTTCTCGAGAGCTGCCAGGCAGGCTTCAGGGGGGGGGGGGGGGCGATTCACGAACGATCAACTCGTATCTCTTGAATCGTAAATAAAGGATGCCTTCGTTCATAAACAGTATTGTGTAACTGTGTTTTTCGACCTCGAGAAGGCCTACGACACCGCTTGGCGGTACGGGATCCTCAGTGACCTAAAGTCATTCGGTGTCTCGGGTAACATGTTAAACACTCTTCTCATTTACCTGTCAGAAAGAACGTTTCGAGTGAGAGTCGGTGGTGCACTCTCAAGGGTTCACGTGCAAGAAAATGGCGTGCCACAAGGTGGTGTGTTAAGCTGCACTCTCTTCATAGTAAAAATGAACTCTCTTGGTAAGGCACTGCCACCCACAATCTCTTATTCCATGTATGTAGATGACGTCCAGATATCCTATAAATCATGTAATATATCAATCTGCGAACGTCAAGTCCAGCTTGGTGTCAAGAAACTTGCCGGCTGGGCAGACAAGAATGGTTTTAAATTGAATCCTGCAAAAAGTTCCTGCGTTGTGTTCTCCAGGAAGCGTGGGGTCCATACGGACCCAGACATTCATCTTAATGGCGAGTCGCTTCCTGTGAACAAGGAGCACAAGTTCGTAGGTGTGGTGTTTGATCACAAACTCACATTCATTCACCACATCAAGGAACTTAAAAATAAATGTCTCAAAACAATGAATATACTTAAGGTTCTCTCCCACCAATCCTATGGTTCCGACAAAGAACTCTTGCTTCGATTGTATACTGCTTTGGTTGGGTCTCGTTTGGACTATGGCAGTGTGGTGTATGGGTCGGCGACTAAGACAGCCTTGCGAATTCTTGACCTAGTGCTACACTTAGGCCTTCGTCTTTCGTTGGGTGCTTTTCGCACTAGCCCTGCTGAGAGTCTTTATGTGGAGTGTAATAAGTGGAGCCTTGAGAACCAACGAACGTACATGGACTTGCTTTATGCTTTTAAAATTTCGTCGCTGAATAATCATCCTTTTTATCCTGTCTTTAACGATACATCAACATCTCTGCTCTTTGTAAATCGCCCATCCGTTCCTCTGCCCTTTTCACTTTGAGTGAGAGAGCGAGCCTCGGATCTCAGTGCTTTGTTTTTAGATGTGTACAGGTCATCCTTTTCAAGCAGTTTACCGCCTTGGCAAGTTCGCCCTGTGTCGTACGACCTTTCTTTTAATACACTTGACAAAAATCGGGTACCACGAGCTGCAATACTGCAGCACTTTCTGTCTTTGCAGTTTAACTACACATTTGCAGAATTTTATAGTGACGCTTCTAAAACCTCCACTATGGTGTCGTGCGCTGCTCATGGTCCGAATTTCAGTGCAGCCAGAACCATGAGCGTCCACACAACAATTTTCTCAGCAGAAGCATATGGAATTTTATTGATTGTACGACACATACTTGAAAATCAAATTCCAAAGTCTATAATCTACACAGATTCCTTGAGTGTTGTTCGCGCACTGTCATCGCATACACCCCCCAAAAACCACATAGTTAATCTTGTATTCAACACTATCATGTCCGTGTATGCACAAAAGCAGGAGCTGATCCTCTGCTGGGTCCCAGGGCACGCAGGGATCGCTGGGAACGATTTTGCAGACAAGAGGGCCGCTGCTGCTGCACTCAGGAACACTGTAGACATTACAACGACACCCTACACAGACCTCAAGCCTCACATAAAAGAACACCTGCGCAGAACATGGCTAACACACTGGGACGAACAGACAGACAACAAACTACACGTAATAAAGCCACACTTGGGACGGTACACAGCTGACTCACACAACAGACACACGGAAGTCGCCTTGGGTAGGCTGCGGATAGGGCACACCCATGCGACGCACTCGTATCTGCTGACGGGATCTTCTAGACCCCAGTGCATCAGGTGCAGAGAGGCCCTATCCGTAGTGCACATACTAATCACATGCAAGGCACTTCACACAACACGACACAAACACTTAAGAGAACTCTACAGACAACATATTCCCCTACATCCATCGTTTTTTCTAGGTGACGATGCTTTTGTTTCCGTGAAACGTGTGTTTGAGTATTTGTCAGAAGTCAAGTTTTTAAACCTCATTTCCTATCACGCATAATGAAATCTGGCCCTATACACTAGCCATGCTCATTGTCGTTCTGTGATTTTACTTTTCTTTTTCCTGATTTTACGTAGTGTTTAAGGTTTCACCCACCTATACACCAGCCATCTCCATTTTCTTCTGTTTTGCATCACTTTTACTTTTAGTCACATGTTCTAGTATTTACGGTCTCATCACAATTCAGTAACTTCTTTTTGGCGCTCTTTGCCCATAGTCGCCCTTGCGCCCATAAAACCCAACTATCATCATCATCATTGTTAGTTCCATTACCCTGATTAACACCGTTTGCTGCAAGTTGAATTTCACCTCGTTAATCTTGTATTCTTTATGTTCTCATCGTCTTATTTTTTGCATGCGTTGCAACGCTGACTATACTTGGGCCAAGAGCCCCCCCCCCCCCCCCCTCCCCCCCGTTATGTAATGCCCTTTCAGGCGTAAATAAATTAACTGAAATGTTGAATTTTGCCAGTAGTAATGTGGATGGCCTGATACTGTATTGACAGTAAAATTTTAAACGCACTTTTTATGCTTCAGTGAATGATAAATGTGAAAAAACCATGCACATCAGTACCCGCCAAGGTGGCTCAGTGGCTAAGGCGTTGCGCTGCTGAGCACGACGTCGCGGGTTCGATTCCCTGCCGCGGCGGCCGCTTTTCTGATGGAGGCGAAAAGCAAAAACGCCCGTGTGTACGAGATTTCGGCGCACGTTAAAGATCCCCAGCTGGTCAAAATTAATCCGGAGCCCTCCACTACGGCGCGCCTCATCGCCTGCGTTGCGTCGGCGCGTTAAACCCTGCAATAAAAAAAATGCACATCAGTAAGCAAGACTTACAAATATGATTTGACGCTGCAATGCATGGACTTTACAATTTAGAACAAGACCTGCCTGCGTGCACTATTTTTGGGAGTGACATCATGGTGCATTGATTGAATAGTTTTCACCCACTTGTGCAACAATTTGCAGTCGGTGGCTACATGTAAAATTGTGCCCTGGAGGGAACTGGGATTTTCACACGCTTACTAACTGAGTGTAGCAGTGGCCTCCCTTATTATATTCGATACAAAAAGCCCTTGCGAGGTATCCGCAGGCAACCCATCCAACTCACTAAAGCAATCTGCCCTTGAAGTACAAAGCACCACACCTCTTTCTTCTTCACTCATGTCACAAGCTTATCCCTGTTTGTAGATGACCCGGGATACTACATCTCCAGACCTACAAGACAAACTCTGACCCCCGCACGGGGCACCTTGAGTATTCATGGTGACGGTGTTGGCGACACCGCGGACCCCGAGCCCCCAACATAAACTGTAACCTACCGTGGTGATGTGTTTAAAGGTGAAGGGTAGAAGCCTCAAACGGTGGCCGTCGGAGCCCAGGTCAAACTCCGGCGGATGGGCTCCCTGTCTGTTTACCAGGCAGGGAGCTCCGAGACCTCTCAGGCTATCAGGGTAAGGTTTGAGAAGAAACTACCCCCGTCCCCTGCTTCTATACTATGATGTATGGCATTCTCTAACCCCCCCCCCCCCCCAAACGTGATCGGTCCCTGAAAAGGGGCCGCACCGAAGTATCTTTTCCTTCATTGCCATCTTTGACATTTCCTGAACCAGGTAATTTTTCTCGATTTCTTGTCATGGAATCCATCAATCCAACCCACCCTCTTGCATCTAAGTCAGTCTTCTTGATTGCCAAGTATCTTGAAGCCATAGTAGGAAAATCGTATAAGTGCAAAAAACAAAAGTCTGGTGAACTCCTAATTGAAATAAATGACAAGCAGCAGCCTGCAAAGCTTCTTGCTCAGACTAGACTGGCTGATCTCGACATACGGGTCACACCCCATCGGAGCCTCAACAGCTCGCAGGGTGTGATATCCGAGACAGACCTCCTGAACGAAACGGATGCGGATCTCCTTGCCGGCTTGAAGGATCAGGGCGTCACTGCCGTGAGACGCATCACTATCCGCAGAGACGACAGGGAGATTCCGACCAAACACATTATCTTGACTTTCGACCGCGCAGTTCTTCCACAATACATAAACGCAGGTTTTATCCGTTGCTCCATCCGTCCCTACATCCCGAACCCGCGGCGCTGTTTTAAGTGCCAGAGGTTCGGGCACGGTACGAACTCTTGCCGTGGCCGAACGACGTGTGCAAAATGCGCGGCGCACGATAATCCGAGCGAGAACTGCCCATCCTAAACTCTCACTTGTGTAAACTGCGGGGGGCCGCATGCAGCGTACTCCCGCAAGTGTGAAAAATTCCAAATGGAAAAAAAGATAATTAACATCAAGGTCACGGAGAACATCACCTTCCCAGAGGCGCGAAAGAGGTTCGCCTCCTTCCCTCTGGGGAGGTACGCAGACGCGGCTCGCCGGGGGGCGGAGCGGCGTCTGGTTTCCACAGGGACCCAGTTCAGCGAGTCTGACCTGGTCCCGCCCCCGCCCCCGCTGGATTGCCTCACGCAGCCCAACCGGGCACCACGCCGCTTGCTGAGGCAGCAGAGCTTGTGGTGCAAACCACTTCTGTCAAGACCGGTGCCGCTCCCGCCTCTGTCTCCCCGTCCTCCAGTCCGTTGGAGGGTACCGAGGTGATGGACACCACGGGCCCCGCACCGGCTCCCACCATCACCGCACCGCCCGTGCCACCTCTGGTGCCCCGGACGCCCTCGGCGGTGGCGGCTCAAACGAAGGGCTCCCGAGGGGGGGCCAAGTCTGGGGGGCCCGGTCCGTCGGGCACCCCTCGGACATCCGACGACGAGATGGATGTCGGGCCGTTCCTGCCTGCAACGCAGCGCAAGGAGCGGCCACCGACTTCCAAGCCTATTAGACAGGCCTAAAAAGCCTAACCCCAGAGTAACAGCCCCGAAAGACGACACATGAACGCATACACACACTCCATTCATTCTTAAACCTAAATAATGGGAACAGAAAACATCATTCAATGGAACTGCAGAGGCCTCCTTAAAAATCTTGATGATGTGTATGATATCCTGCATGCCAATCAGCCAAGTCTCATGTGTCTCCAAGAGACACACCTCAATTCCAAACAGACCAATTTCTTAAATAGGTACATGGTATTCAGAAAGGACAGGGTTGACTGCACACACTCTTCAGGAGGTGTGGCAATTGTCGCCCGGAAATCCTTAGCCTGCCACCCTGTCACTCTGAACACTGTCCTCGAGTCTGTAGCAATTCGAACAATAATACTTAATAGGTGGTAACGGTGTGCTCCATTTACATTCCTCCTGATCATGCACTTTCGAGCTCTGATTTCGAGGCGCTGGTCGACCAGCTGCCCGAACCATACATCCTAACAGGCGACCTTAATGCGCACAACTCTCTTTGGGGCTCCTCCAGAACGGATGCCCGAGGTCGCCTGATAGAGAAATTTCTTACATCTTCAGGAGCATGCCTTTTCAACAAAAACAGCTTACATACCATAACTTAGGACATAATACGTACTCACATCTCGACTTGGCTATTGGTTCTGCAATTCTCTTTCCATGTCTTGAGTGGGGCGTGGGCACGGACCCATATGGTAGTGACCACTTACCCACATCCCTAACATACAGAGGTAAAGGCCCATGCACTCCATCTGCCCATACCAGGTTTAATAAATCAAAAGCAAACTGGAGTACATTCACAGAAACATCTAAACTACACCACACAACCATAAAACACCTACACGTGGAGGAAGCAGCCCAACTCGTCACGGCGCACATAGTCGACGCCGCCGAAAAGTCCATTCCCCAGGCCTCCAGTGGGTCCCGCACCCCAAGGAGGCCCTGGTGGAACGAGGACTGCAGGCGGGCGCGAGAGGCCCACAACAAGGCGTGGGGTGTCCTTCGCCGGTACCCCACGTCACATAACCTCATTTCTTTTAAACGGGCAAAGGCTTTTGGGAAGCGAGTGCGTCGTGAGGCGAAAAGGGAGAGTTGGCGCACCTTCCTCACTTCCATCAACTCATACACTGACACACACAAAGTCTGGACACGAATACGAAAACCCCCGCACGGGGCACCTTGAGCAATCTTGGTGACGGTACTGGCGATACCGCGGACCCCGAGCCCCCAAACATACGCTGGATCCAACCGTGGCAATGTGTTTATAGGTGAAGGGTTAGAAACCATGAACGGTGGCCGTCGGAGCCCAGGTCAAGCTCCGGCGGATGGGCTCCCTGTCTGTTCACCAGGCAGGGAGCTCCGGGACCTCTCAGGCTATCAGGGTAAGGTTTGAGAAGAAAGAACCCCCGTCCCCTGCTTCTATACTATGATGTATGGCATTCTCTAAACCCCCCCCCAAACGTGATCGGTCCCTGAAAAGGGGCCGCACCGAAGTATCTTTTCCTTCATTGCCATCTTTGACATTTCCTGAACCAGATAATTTTTCTCGATTTCTTGTCATGGAATCCATCAATCCAACCCACCCTCTTGCATCTCAGTCAGTCTTCTTGATTGCCAAGTATCTTGAAGCCATAGTCGGAAAATCGTATAAGTGCAAAAAACAAAAGTCTGGTGAACTCCTAATTGAAATAAATGACAAGCAGCAGTCTGCAAAGCTCCTTGCTCAGACTAGACTGGCTGATCTCGACATCCGGGTCACACCCCATCGGAGCCTCAACAGCTCGCAGGGTGTGATATCCGAGACAGACCTCCTGAACGAAACGGATGCGGATCTCCTTGCCGGCTTGAAGGATCAGGGCGTCACTGCCGTGAGACGCATCACTATCCGCAGAGACGACAGGGAGATTCCGACCAAACACATTATCTTGACTTTCGACCGTGCAGTTCTTCCACAATACATAAACGCAGGTTTTATCCGTTGCTCCATCCGTCCCTACATCCCGAACCCGCGGCGCTGTTTTAAGTGCCAGAGGTTCGGGCACGGTACGAACTCTTGCCGTGGCCGAACGACGTGTGCAAAATGCGCGGCGCACGATCATCCGAGCGAGAACTGCCCATCCGAAACTCTCACTTGTGTAAACTGCGGGGGGCCGCATGCAGCGTACTCCCGCAAGTGTGAAAAATTCCAAATGGAAAAAAAGATAATTAACATCAAGGTCACGGAGAACATCACCTTCCCAGAGGCGCGAAAGAGGTTCGCCTCTTTTCCTCTGGGGAGGTACGCAGACGCGGCTCGCCGGGGGGCGGAGCGGCGTCTGGTTTCCACAGGGACCCAGTTCAGCGAGTCTGACCTGGTCCCGCCCCCGCCCCCCGCTGGGTTGCCTCGCGCAGCCCAACCCGGCACCACGCCGCTTGCTGAGGCAGCAGCGGTTCTGGTGCAAACCACTTCTGTCGGGACCGGTGCCGCTCCCGCCTCTGTCTCCCCGTCCTCCAGTCCGTTGGAGGGTACCGAGGTGATGGACACCACGGGCCCCGCACCGGCTCCCACCGTCACCGCACCGCCCGTGCCACCTCTGGTGCCCCGGACGCCCTCGGCGGTGGCGGCTCAAACGAAGGGCTCCCGAGGGGGGGCCAAGTCCGGGGGGCCCGGTCCGTCGGGCACCCCTCGGACATCCGACGACGAGATGGATGTCGGGCCGTTCCTGCCTGCAACGCAGCGCAAGGAGCGGCCACCGACTTCCAAGCCTACAGACAGGCCTAAAAAGCCTAACCCCAGAGTAACAGCCCCGAAAGACGACACATGAACACATACACACACTCCATTCATTCTTAAACCTAAATAATGGGAACAGAAAACATCATTCAATGGAACTGCAGAGGCCTCCTTAAAAATCTTGATGATGTGTATGATATCCTGCATGCCAATCAGCCAAGTCTCATGTGTCTCCAAGAGACTCACCTCAATTCCAAACAGACAAATTTCTTAAATAGGTACATGGTATTCAGAAAGGACAGGGTTGGCTGCACACACTCTTCAGGAGGTGTGGCAATTGTCGCCCGGAAATCCTTAGCCTGCCACCCTGTCACTCTGAACACTGTCCTCGAGGCTGTAGCAATTCGAACAATAATATTTAATAGGTTGGTAACGGTGTGCTCCATTTACATTCCTCCTGATCATGCACTTTCGAGCTCTGATTTCGAAACGCTGGTCGACCAGCTGCCCGAACCATACATTCTAACAGGCGACCTTAATGCGCACAACTCTCTTTGGGGCTCCTCTAGAACGGATGCCCGAGGTCGCCTGATAGAGAAATTCCTTACATCTTCAGGAGCATGCCTTTTCAACAAAAAACAGCCTACATACCATAACTTAGGACACAATACATACTCACATCTTGACTTGGCTATTGGTTCCGCAATTCTCTTTCCATGTCTTGAGTGGGGCGTGGGCACGGACCCATATGGTAGTGACCACTTCCCCACTTCCCTAACTTACATAGGTAAAGGCCCATGCAGTCCATCTTCCCATAACAGGTTTAATGAATCAAAAGCAAACTGGAGTACATTCACAGAAACATCTAAACTACACCACACAACCATAAAACACCTACACGTGGAGGAAGCAGCCCAACTCGTCACGGCACACATACTCGACGCCGCCGAAAAGTCCATGCCCCAGGCCTCCAGTGCGTCCCGCAACCCAAGGAGGCCCTGGTGGAACGAGGACTGTAGGCGGGCGCGAGAGGCCCAGAACAAGGCGTGGGGTGTCCTTCGCCGGTACCCCACGCCAGATAATCTCATTTCCTTTAAACGGGCAAAGGCTCTTGGGAAGCGTGTGCGTCGTGAGGCGAAAAGGGAGAGTTGGCGCACCTTCCTCACTTCCATCAACTCATACACCGACACTCACAAAGTCTGGACACGAATACGTAACCTTAAAGGAGGACAGACACACAGCCTGCCCCTGGTCAGTACAACAGGGGACACACTAGAAGACCAGGCCAACACACTTGCACAACACTTCCAACATGTTTCCAGCTCTGCACACTACACAAACACTTTCCTAAAACATAAAAATACTTGTGAAAAGAAGTCCCTACATGACACTAACAGGTCAAAATCTGGTTACAATTCTGAATTTACACTCCATGAGTTGAGGGTTGCCCTGAGCACATGTAAACCTTCAGCTCCAGGGGCAGATAAGATTACATACACCATGATACAACACCTACACCCAGACACTCTTGAAACACTCCTACACCTATACAATAAAATATGGCTTTCGGGGCAGATTCCACACTCTTGGAGGGAGGCCATAGTAGTGGCGTTCCTGAAGGAAGGGAAGGACCCTTCCTCTCCCGCCAGTTATCGTCCCATCGCCCTGACAAGCTGCCTGTGCAAGCTGCTCGAGAAGATGATAAATCGCAGGCTCGTGTACTTTCTTGAGTACAACGGTCTTCTCGAGAGCTGCCAGGCAGGCTTTAGGGTGGGGCGATCCACCAACGATCATCTTGTTGCGTTGGAATCCTTCATAAAAGATGCATTTGCTCATAAGCAGTTGTGCCTTACGGTATTCTTTGATCTTGAAAAGGCTTACGACACAGCCTGGCGATACGGCATCCTTAGCGACCTGAAGTCCTTTGGTGTGTCAGGTAACATGTTAAATACCATTTCTAGCTACATGTCCACGAGGACATTTCGTGTTAAGGTTGGGTCATCCCTGTCCGGGATACATGTGCAGGAAAATGGTGTGCCGCAAGGTGGAGTTTTAAGCTGCACATTGTTTATAGTTAAGATGAACTCCCTCCGAAAGGCATTGCCACCAACCATTTCCTGTTCCATCTATGTAGACGATGTTCAAATATCTTTTAAATCCTGTAACCTGTCAATTTGCCAACGTCAAGTACAGCTCGGTGTTAAGAAGCTTGCTGGATGGGCGGACCTTAACGGTTTTAAACTGAACCCGGGCAAAAGTACTTGTGTTCTGTTCTCCCGCAAGCGCGGGCTTAGTGCGGACCCTGAGATTGCTCTTGGCCGTGCATCTATTCCTGTGAAAAGGGAGCACAAGTTTTTAGGTGTCATATTTGATAACAAGCTCACGTTCATACCTCACGTCAAAGCACTTAAACATAAATGCCTAAAAACACTAAACATTCTCAAGGTGCTCTCCCACCAATCCTATGGTGCAGACAAGGAGCTACTTCTCCGGGTCTTTACCGCCTTAGTCGGGTCCCGGTTAGACTACGGCAGCGTCGTGTATGGGTCGGCATCAAAAACCGCACTAAAAATGCTTGACCCAGTACTCCACTTGGGCCTCCGCCTTGCGTCGGGTGCGTTCCGCACTAGCCCGGCAAAAAGTCTATACGTTGAATGTAACAAATGGTGCCTTGAGGACCAACGAACGTACATGGACTTGCTCTACGCTTTCAAAATTTCATCGATGAATAACCATCCTTTTAAACCTGTTTTTAATGATGCATCCACATCACTAGTGTTTGTAAATCGACCGTCCGTTCCTTTGCCATTCTCACTTAGAGTGAGACAGGAAGCTTCGGATTTCAACATCTCCTTTTCAGACATTTACACATCTTCCTTTACTGATGTTTTACCACCCTGGCAGCTTCAACCTGTGTGTTGTGACTTGTCTTTCATAAATATTGATAAAACCAGGGCACCACCAACTGCAATTTTGCAGCACTTCTTCTCCCTGCAGTACAAGTATCAATGTGCAGAGTTTTATAGTGACGCATCAAAAACTGCAACCATAGTGTCTTGCGCTGCTCATGGACCAAACTTTGACGCATGCAGAACCATGAGCACATACACCACAATTTACTCAGCTGAAGCATATGGCATCTTACTCATTGCACAACACATTCTTGAACACAAAATCTCGAAGTCCATCATATATACAGATTCCTTGAGCGTTGTGCGCGCATTGGCATCATACAAGCCATGCAAAAACAGAATTGTCCATATGGTTTTCAACACTCTCATGTCTATATATGCCCAAAAACTTGTTCTGGTGTTGTGCTGGGTTCCAGGCCATGCTGGAATTGCTGGCAATGAGGTTGCGGATCAGAAGGCCGCAGTTGCTGCACTCAGGAACACAGTTGATATAACCATACTACCACAGAGTGACCTTAAGCCACAAATTCGACAATACCTTCGTAGGAAATGGCAAACACACTGGGATGAACAGACAGACAACAAACTACATGTAATAAAGCCACACTTGGGACGGTACACATCTGACTCGCACAACAGACACACGGAAGTCGCCTTGGGTAGGCTGCGGATAGGGCACACCCATGCGACCCACTCGTATCTGCTGACGGGATCTCCTAGACCCCAGTGCGGCAGGTGCGGAGAGGCCCTATCCGTAGTGCACATACTAATCACATGCAAGGCACTTCACACAACACGACACAAACACTTCAGAGAACTCTACAGACAACATATTCCCCTACATCCATCTTTTTTCCTAGGTGACGATGCCATTGTTTCCGTCAAACGTGTGTTTGAGTATTTGTCAGAAGTCAAGTTTTTAAACCTCATTTCCTATCACGCATCATGAAATCTGGCCCTTTACACCAGCCATCCTCACTGTCTTTTATTGATTTTACTTTTGTTCTTGCTTATTGATTTCAGTGTCTAAGTTCTCACCTCTCATATTTAACCACTGTTTTGGCGCTCTTTGCCCTAGTTGGCCTTGCGCCATTAACATCCAACCATCATCATCAGAAACCACGAACGGTGGCCGTCGGAGCCCAGGTCAAGCTCCGGCGGATGGGCTCCCTGTCTGTTTACCAGGCAGGGAGCTCCGGGACCTCTCAGGCTATCAGGGTAAGGTTTGAGAAGAAAGAACCCCCGTCCCCTGCTTCTATACTATGATGTATGGCATTCTCTAAACCCCCCCCCCAAACGTGATCGGTCCCTGAAAAAGGGCCGCACCGAAGTATCTTTTCCTTTATTGCCATCTTTGACATTTCCTGAACCAGATAATTTTTCTCGATTTCTTGTCATGGAATCCATCAATCCAACCCACCCTCTTGCATCTCAGTCAGTCTTCTTGATTGCCAAGTATCTTGAAGCCATAGTAGGAAAATCGTATAAATGCAAAAAACAAAGGTCTGGTGAACTCTTAATTGAAATAAATGACAAGCAGCAGTCTGCAAAGCTTCTTGCTCAGACTAGACTGGCTGATCTCGACATCCGGGTCACACCCCATCGGAGCCTCAACAGCTCGCAGGGTGTGATATCCGAGACAGACCTCCTGAACGAAACGGATGCGGATCTCCTTGCCGGCTTGAAGGATCAGGGCGTCACTGCCGTGAGACGCATCACTATCCGCAGAGACGACAGGGAGATTCCGACCAAACACATTATCTTGACTTTCGACCGCGCAGTTCTTCCACAATACATAAACGCAGGTTTCATCCGTTGCTCCATCCGTCCCTACATCCCGAACCCGCGGCGCTGTTTTAAGTGCCAGAGGTTCGGGCACGGTACGAACTCTTGCCGTGGCCGAACGACGTGTGCAAAATGCGCGGCGCACGACCATCCGAGCGAGAACTGCCCATCCGAAACTCTCACTTGTGTAAACTGCGGGGGGCCGCATGCAGCGTACTCCCGCAAGTGTGAAAAATTCCAAATAGAAAAAAAGATAATTAACATCAAGGTCACGGAGAACATCACCTTCCCAGAGGCGCGAAAGAGGTTCGCCTCTTTCCCTCTGGGGAGGTACGCAGACGCGGCTCGCCGGGGGGCGGAGCGGCGTCTGGTTTCCACAGGGACCCAGTTCAGCGAGTCTGACCTGGTCCCGCCCCCGCCCCCCGCTGGGTTGCCTCACGCAGCCCAACCCGGCACCACGCCGCTTGCTGAGGCAGCAGCGGTTGTGGTGCAAACCACTTCTGTCGGGACCGGTGCCGCTCCCGCCTCTGTCTCCCGGTCCTCCAGTCCGTTGGAGGGTACCGAGGTGATGGACACCACGGGCCCCGCACCGGCTCCCACCGTCACCGCACCGCCCGTGCCACCCCTGGTGCCCCGGACGCCCTCGGCGGTGGCGGCTCAAACGAAGGGCTCCCGAGGGGGGGCCAAGTCCGGGGGGCCCGGTCCGTCGGGCACCCCTCGGACATCCGACGACGAGATGGATGTCGGGCCCTTCCTGCCTGCAACGCAGCGCAAGGAGCGGCCACCGACTTCCAAGCCTACAGACAGGCCTAAAAAGCCTAACCCCAGAGTAACAGCCCCGAAAGACGACACATGAACACATACACACACTCCATTCATTCTTAAACCTAAATAATGGGAACAGACAACATCATCCAATGGAACTGCAGAGGCCTCCTTAAAAATCTTGACGATGTGTATGAGATTCTGCATGCCAGTCAGCCAAGTATCATGTGTCTCCAGGAAACCCACCTCAATTCTAAACACACAAATTTCTTAAATAGGTACATGGTATTCAGAAAGGACAGGGTTGGCTGCACACACTCTTCAGGAGGTGTGGCAATTGTCGCCCGGAAATCCTTAGCCTGCCACCCTGTCACTCTGAACACTGTCCTTGAGGCTGTAGCAATCCGTACGATAATATTTAATAGGTTAATAACGGTATGCTCCATTTACATCTCTCCTGATTTTGCACTTCTGAGCTCTGACTTCGAGGCGCTGGTCGACCAGCTGCCCGAACCATACATCATAACAGGCGACCTTAATGCACACAACTCTCTTTGGGGCTCCTCTAGAACGGATGCCCGAGGTCGCCTGATAGAGAAGTTTCTTACATCCTCCGGAGCATGCCTTTTCAACAAAAAACAGCCTACATACCATAACTTAGGACACAATACATACTCGCATCTTGACTTGGCTATTGGTTCCGCAGTTCTCTTTCCATGCCTAGAGTGGGGTGTGGGCACGGACCCATATGGTAGTGACCATTTCCCCACTTCATTAACGTATATAGGTATAGGCCCGAGCAGTCCATCTTCCCATAAAAGGTTTAATGAATCAAAAGCAAACTGGAGCACATTCACAGAAACATCTAAACTGCACCACACAACCATAAAACACCTACACGTGGAGGAAGCAGCCCAACTCGTCACGGCGCACATAGTCGACGCCGCCGAAAAGTCCATGCCCCAGGCCTCCAGTGCGTCCCGCAACCCAAGGAGGCCCTGGTGGAACGAGGACTGCAGGCGGGCGCGAGAGGCCCAGAACAAGGCGTGGGGTGTCCTTCGCCGGTACCCCACGTCAGATAACCTAATTTCTTTTAAACGGGCAAAGGCTTTGGGTAAGCGAGTGCGTCGTGAGGCGAAAAGGGAGAGTTGGCGCACCTTCCTCACTTCCATCAACTCATACACTGACGCACACAAAGTCTGGACACGAATACGAAAACTAAAAGGACAACAGACACACAGCCTGCCCCTGGTTAGTACAACAGGGGACACACTGGAAGACCAGGCTAACACACTTGCACAACACTTCCAACACGTGTCCAGTTCAGCACAATACACAAACACTTTCATGAAACACAAAACATCTGTAGAAAAGAAGTCCCTGCGTGATAACAACAAGTCGCACACTTCTTACAATTCTCCTTTTTCTATTCATGAGCTGAAGGTTGCTCTGAGCACATGTAAGCCTTCAGCTCCAGGTGCAGACAAAATCACATACACCATGATACAACACCTACACCCAGACACTCTGGAAACACTCCTACATCTATACAACAACATATGGCTTTCGGGGCACATTCCTCGCTTTTGGAGGGAGGCCATAGTAGTGGCTTTCCTGAAGGAAGGAAAGGACCCTTCCTCTCCTGCTAGCTATCGGCCCATCGCCCTCACAAGCTGCCTGTGCAAGCTCCTCGAGAAGATGATAAACAGGAGACTCGTGTACTTTCTTGAGTACAATGGTCTTCTCGCGGGCTGCCAGGCAGGCTTCAGGGCGGGGCGGTCCACGAACGACCAACTCGTCGCGCTCGAGTCCTATATAAAGGATGCTTTCCTCCACAAACAATATTGTATGACGGTATTCTTTGATCTGGAAAAAGCGTACGATACCGCGTGGCGGTATGGCATCCTAAGCGACCTCAAGTCCTTCGGCATGTCAGGTAACATGATAAACACACTGGCCAGCTACTTGTCTCAAAGAACCTTTCGTGTGCGAGTTGGAACTGCACTCTCTAGGGTTCATGTGCAGGAAAATGGAGTGCCACAAGGTGGAGTTTTAAGTTGCACCCTTTTTATTGTGAAAATGAATTCCCTTAGGAAGGCGCTGCCACCGTCGATTTCCTGTTCAGTCTATGTAGACGACATTCAACTCTCCTTTAAATCCTGTAACTTGTCTGTCTGTGAGCGCCAGGTCCAGCTTGGTGTTAACAAGCTAGCTGGCTGGGCAGATGGCAATGGTTTTAAATTTAATCCCGGGAAGTGCACTTGTATTTTGTTTTCCAAGAGGCGTGGTATCCGGCCGGATCCAGACCTTCAACTCCACGGTGTCTCTATTCCTGTAAAAAAGGAACACAAGTTCTTGGGTATTATCTTTGACGAAAAGCTGACATTCATCCCACACATAAAACAACTAAAAAATAAATGCTTAAAAACAATGAATATCCTGAAGGTTCTGTCGCACATCTCTTTTGGTGCTGACAAACAACTTCTCTTACGTGTTTTTACCAGCTTGATAGGTTCACGATTGGACTATGGTAGCGTTGTTTATGGGTCAGCAAGTAAAACATCCCTCAAAATGCTGGACCCAGTGCTCCATCTCGGGCTCCGCCTGGCGTGTGGCGCCTTCCGCACTAGCCCGGTCGAAAGCCTCTATGTGGAGTGCAACAAATGGAACCTACAACGTCAGCGAGCTTACACAGATCTCCTTTATGCTTTTAAAATTTCATCCATGCCTCACCATCCTTTTAAATCAGTTTTTCATGATACGTCCATGACTGAACTCCTTTTAAATCGACCATCGATCTCTGCGCCTTTCTCTTACAGAGTTAGAGAGGAGGCGTCAGAGCTTGCTGTCTCCTTTTTAGACACCATCCAAAGTTCTCTAACGGATTTTATAGCACCATGGCATCTCCGCCCTGTATCATGCGACACATCTTTTACGCATCTAGATAAAAAGCGAGCTCCCATATGTGCAATTCTGCAGCATTTCTTGTATTTGCAGCAGAAGTATGAGTGCTCTGAATTTTATACGGACGCTTCTAGATCTGCCACCTCTGTGTCCTGCGCGGCGCATGGGCCCGGCCTTAGTGTCACTCGAACTCTGAATAGTCATACTAGTATCTTTACGGCAGAGGCTTACGGTGTACTTCTTGTTGTCAATCATATACTTCAAAGTCACATCCCACAATCCATTATATATACAGACTCCCTCAGTGTCGTGCGGGTGTTGTCGTCAACAAAATCTTCGAAAAATCACGTTGTAAATCTAATAGTCAAGGGTATTATGTCGGTGTATGTACGCAAATTTGAACTGGTTCTTTGCTGGGTCCCTAGCCACTGTGGTATTGCCGGGAACGAAGCAGCGGACCGAATGGCTGCTGTTGCTACACTCTCGAATACAGTAGACATAACCACATTACCCTACACCGACGTGAAACCACACATCAGACAACAACTTCGCAAAACATGGCAAGCACACTGGAGTGAACAAACAGACAACAAGTTACACGTAATAAAACCTCAATTGGGACCATACACCACCGACACACGCAATAGATACTCTGAAGTCACCTTGGCCAGATTACGGATAGGGCACACCCATGCAACGCACTCGTATCTGCTGACGGGATCTTCTAGACCCCAGTGCAGCAGGTGCGGAGAGGCCCTATCCGAAGTGCACATACTACTCACATGCAAGGCACTTCACACAACACGACACAAACACTTCAGAGAACTCTACAGACAACATATCCCACTACATCCATCGCAGTTTCTAGGTGACGAAGCCATTGTTTCTGTTAAACGTGTGTTTGAGTATTTGTCAGACGTTAAGTTTTTAAACCTCATTTCCTATCACGCATAATCAAATCTGGCCCTATACACCAGCCATCACCATTATCTGTAACTGATTTTACTATGTTCGGTTGACATTTTTTTTTTTTGTAACCACTTCACTTCATTAAATCAACTTTCCTCTGGCGCTCTTTGCCCTTAGTCCCCGCACGGGGCACCTTGAGCAATCTTGGTGACGGTACTGGCGATACCGCGGACCCCGAGCCCCCAAACATACGCTGGATCCAACCGTGGCCATGTGTTTATAGGTGAAGGGTTAGAAACCACGAACGGTGGCCGTCGGAGCCCAGGTCAAGCTCCGGCGGATGGGCTCCCTGTCTGTTTACCAGACAGGGAGCTCCGGGACCTCCTCAGCTATCAGGGTAAGGTTGTGGAAGAAAGTACCCCCGTCCCCTGCTTCTATACTATGATATATGGCATTTTCTAAACCCCCCCCCAGACGTGATCGGCCCCCGAAAAGGGGCCGCACCGAAGTTCCATTCCCACCTCTGTCAGCAACTGTCTCTTCAACAAACGGGGATAACTATTCTCGTTTTCTTGTCATCGAATCAGCTGACCCAACGAGACCCGTCGCTTCACTGTCGGTATTCCTTGTCTCGAAATTTCTGCAAAGCACATTAGGTGAAAAGTATGAGGCCAAAAAGCTCAGGACAGGAGAAATCCTTGTCGAACTCAACACTGAAAAACAATCCCGCACACTTCTTGCCCAAACTCGCATCCATGATCTGGACATCAGGGTCACGCCCCACAGGAGCCTAAACAGCTGCCAGGGTGTGATTTCTGAGACAGATCTCCTGACGGAAACAGATGCTGACCTTCTTGAAGGGTTAAAGGACCAGGGCGTCACAGCCGTGCGCCGCATCACGATGCGCAGGGACGATAAGATAATCCCCACCAAGCACATTATCCTGACCTTCGACAGATCGACACTTCCGCAGTACATAAATGCAGGCTACATCCGATGCTCTATTCGCCCGTACATACCGAACCCGCGCCGCTGCTTTAAGTGCCAGCGGTTCGGGCACAGCACAACCTCTTGCCGCGGCAAAACAACCTGTGCGAAATGTGCAGCGCAGGACCACCCCACCGACAATTGCAATTCTGATAACCTCACTTGCGCAAACTGCAGGGGCCCACATGCGGCCTACTCCAGGAAGTGCGAGAAATTTCATCTTGAAAAGAAAATATTCAACGTGAAAGTGACAGAGAACATCACCTACCCAGAGGCGCGGAAGAGGGTTGCCTCTTTCCCTCTGGGGAGGTACGCCGACGCAGCTCGCCGGGGGGCGGAGCGGCGTCTGGTTTCCACAGGGACCCAGTTCAGCGAGTCTGACCTGGTCCCTCCCCGCCCCCCCCTGGGTTGCCTCTGGCATCCCAACCCGCCACCACGCCGCTTGCTGAGGCAGCAGCGGTTGTGGTGGCAACATCTTCCGTCGGGACCGGTGCCGCTCCCACCTCTGTCTCCCAACCCTCCAGTGCGTTGGAGGGTACTGAGGTGATGGACACCACGGGCCCCGCACCGGCTCCCACTGCCACCGCACCGCCCGTGCCACCTCTGGCGCCCCGGACGCCCTCGGCGGTGGCGGCTCAAACGAAGGGCTCCCGAGGGGGGGCCAAGTCCGGGGGGCCCGGTCCGTCGGCCACCCCTCGGACATCCGACGACGAGATGGATGTCGGGGCGTTCTTGCCGGCGGTGCACCGCAAGGAACGCGTCCCGACGCCAAAGCCTCCCGACAAGCCAAAAAAGGCGAGAGTCACAGCCCCGAAAGACGACACATAAAAACACAAACACTCCAGTAGCTCTCACACTAAATAATGGGAAGAGAAAACATAATTCAATGGAACTGTAGAGGCCTTCTTAAAAATCTTGACGATGTATACGAAATACTGCATGCTAATCAGCCAAGTGTAATGTGTGTTCAGGAAACACATTTGAATTCTAAACACACAAATTTCTTGAATAGTTACATGGTCTTCAGAAAGGACAGGGTTGGCTGCACACACTCTTCTGGCGGTGTGGCCATAATCGCCCGCAAATCCTTAGCATGCCACCCTGTCACCTTGAACACCGTCCTTGAGGCTGTAGCAATACGCTTAATAATATTTAATAGGTTGATAACGGTATGCTCCATATACATTCCTCCTGATGTTACACTTTTGAGTTCTGACTTCGAGGCGCTGGTTGACCAGCTGCCCGAACCATACATCCTGACAGGCGACCTTAATGCTCACAACACTCTTTGGGGCTCTTCTCGCACGGATGCCCGAGGTCGCCTTATAGAAAAGTTCCTTACATCTTCAGGAGCATGCCTTTTCAACAATAAACAGCCTACATACCATAACATAGGACACAACACATACTCATGTCTTGACTTGGCGATTGGCTCCGCAGTTCTCTTTCCTCTTCTCGAGTGGGGTGTGGGCACTGACCCATACGGTAGTGACCACTTCCCCACCTCACTCACATACATAGGTAAAGGCCCATGCAGTCCATCTTCCTATAATAGGTTCAATGAAGCACGAGCTAACTGGAATACATTTACAGAGACATCCAAACTACACCACACATCCATAGGACACCTACACGTCGAAGAAGCTACCCAACTCCTCACGGCGCACATCCTCGACGCCGCCGAAAGGTCCATTCCCCACGCCTCTGGTGCCCCGCGCAACCAGCGGAGGCCGTGGTGGAATGAGGACTGTAGGCGGGCGCGAGAGGCCCAGAACAAGGCGTGGGGTATCCTTCGTCGGTACCCCACGTCGGGAAACCTCCTCTTGTTCAAACGGGCCAAGGCGTTAGGAAAACGTGTGCGCCGTGAGGCAAAACGAGAGAGTTGGCGCTCATTCGTAACATCCATAAACTCTTACACTGACTCTCGCAAAGTCTGGACACGAATACGCAAACTAAAAGGACAACAGACACACAGCCTGCCCCTGGTCAGTACAACAGGGGACAAACTGGAAGACCAGGCTAACACACTCGCACAACACTTCCAACACGTGTCCAGTTCAGCACACTACACTAGCACTTTCATGAAACACAAACAATTGGCCGAAAAGAAGTCTTTACATGATAATGATAAGTCAACCTCCTCTTATAACTCGGAGTTTTCACTTCATGAGCTGAGGACCGCTCTGAGCACTTGTAAACCCTCAGCTCCAGGCCCAGACAACATCACATATACAATGATACAGCACCTACACTCAGACACTCTTCTAACACTCCTCCACCTATATAACAAGATTTGGCTTTCGGGGCACATTCCTCGCTCTTGGAGGGAGGCCATAGTAGTGGCTATCCTAAAGGAAGGGAAGGACCCTTCCTCTCCATCCAGTTACCGGCCCATTGCTTTGACAAGCTGCCTGTGCAAGCTCCTCGAGAAGATGATAAACCGTAGGCTCGTGTACTTTCTTGAGTACAATGGTCTTCTCGAGGGCTGCCAGGCAGGCTTCCGGGCGGGGCGATGCACAAATGATCAACTGGTTTCTCTAGAGGCCTACATAAAGGATGCATTCATTCATAAGCAATACTGTATGACAGTATTTTTTGACATTGAAAAGGCATATGATACAGCATGGCGCTACGGCATTCTTAGAGACCTAAAAGCTTTTGGTATCTCGGGTAACATGCTGAACACTCTTTGTAGTTACATGTCTTCACGAACATTTCGTGTCAGGGTCGGTTCGGCACTTTCAAATGTTCACGTGCAGGAGAATGGCGTGCCTCAAGGTGGCGTATTGAGCTGCACCTTGTTTATAGCTAAGATGAACTCTCTCCGAAAGGCACTGCCGCCAACCATATCCTGCTTGATGTATGTAGATGACGTTCAAATATCTTTCAAATCATGTAACATATCCATTTGTGAACGTCAGGTCCAGCTTGGGGTAAATAAACTTTCTCGCTGGGCAGATGAAAATGGATTTAAACTTAGTCCTTCTAAAAGTACCTGCGTTGTATTCTCAAAAAGGCGGGGCATCCTGCCCGATCCCGACGTAAAACTCTTTGGTGACTCGATTCCAGTAAAAAGAGAACACAAGTTTTTGGGTGTGGTGTTTGACGAGAAACTCTCATTCATACCCCACATAAAACGACTTAAACAAAAATGCCTAAAAACAATGAATATTCTAAAAGTCCTGTCTCACCAATCGTACGGTGCAGACAAACAACTCCTGCTTCGACTTTATGCCGCGTTGGTAGGGTCACGGTTGGACTACGGAAGCGTTGTGTATGGGTCAGCCACAAAAACAGCACTTAAAATGCTCGACCCAGTGCTTCACTTAGGGCTTCGCCTGTCTTGTGGCGCATTCCGTACGAGCCCTGTACAGAGTCTTTACGCAGAGTGTGACAAATGGTGCTTATCACACCAGCGAACCTATGTTGACTTGTTATATGCCTCTAAAATTTCATCAATGGACAACCATCCTTTTAAACCGGTTTTTAATGATACATCCACATCAAAACTCTTTTTAAATCGCCCATCCATTCCTGTTCCCTTCTCGCTCAGAGTAAGGGACGAGGTCACAATTCATGAGGTCTCCTTTGTAGACACATTCAAGTCATCTATCACTGATCTTGTAGCACCATGGCACCTTCGTCCTGTTGCATGTGACTTGTCTTTCTTAAAATACAATAAGAACAGGACACCGAAAAGTGGGATTCTGCAGCATTTCATGTATGTGCAGGATAAATACAAGGCTGCAGAGTTTTTCAGCGATGCATCGAAAACGTTCACTGCAGTGTCTTGTGCGGCGCATGGGCCGAATTTTGAAGCATATAGAACCATGAATGTAAAGACAAGTATTTTTACGGCAGAAGCATATGGCATTTTTCTTGTTGTAAGTCACATAGTTGAACATCATATTCCTAAATCCATCATCTATACAGATTCACTGAGTGTCGTCCGTACATTGTCATCCGGAGAGTCCTCGAAAAACCATGTAGTTAACCTTGTCTTGAAATCAATTGTGCTGGCATATTCTTCAAACCTTGAGGTGACTGTGTGTTGGGTGCCAGGCCACTCTGGCATCGGCGGAAATGAACTGGCGGATGAAATGGCCGCCAATGCTGCACTCCGAAACACAGTAGACTTAATAACACTACCTTACACAGACCTCAAGCCACACATAAGACAACACTTGCGCAGAACATGGCAAACACACTGGAATGAACAGACAGACAACAAACTACATGTAATAAAGCCACACTTGGGACGGTACACATCTGACTCGCACAACAGACACACGGAAGTCGCCTTGGGTAGGCTGCGGATAGGGCACACCCATGCAACGCACTCGTATCTGCTGACGGGATCTTCTAGACCCCAGTGCGGCTGGTGCGGAGAGGCCCTATCCGTAGTGCACATACTAATCACATGCGAGGCACTTCACACAACACGTCACAAACACTTCAGAGAACTTTACAGACAACATATTCCCCTACATCCATCTTTTTTCCTAGGTGACGATGCCATTGTTTCCGTCAAACGTGTGTTTGAGTATTTGTCAGAAGTCAAGTTTTTAAACCTCATTTCCTATCACGCATCATGAAATCTGGCCCTTTACACCAGCCATCCTCACTGTCTTTTATTGATTTTACTTTTGTTCTTGCTTATTGATTTCAGTGTCTAAGTTCTCACCTCTCATATTTAACCACTGTTTTGGCGCTCTTTGCCCTAGTTGGCCTTGCGCCATTAACATCCAACCATCATCATCATCTTTGCCCTTAGTCGGCCTTGCGCCATAAAAAACCCAACCATCATCATCAACGAATACGAAAACTAAAAGGACAACAGACACACAGCCTGCCCCTGCTTAGTACAACAGGGGACACACTGGAAGACCAGGCTAACACACTTCCGCAACACTTTGAACACGTGTCCAGTTCAGCACACTACACCAACACTTTCATTAAACACAAAGCATCATGTGAGAAGAAGTCCTTGCGAGACACTAATAAGTCGAACTCATCCTATAACACCCCCTTTTCACTTCATGAGCTGAAGGTCGCACTCGGTACTTGTAAACCTTCAGCTCCAGGTGCAGACAGGATTTCATACACAATGATACAACACTTACATGCAGACACACTTGAAACACTTCTTCACCTCTACAATAAAATATTTCTTTCCGGGCACTTCCCACGCTCTTGGAGGGAGCCCATAGTAGTGGCTTTCCTAAAGGAAGGGAAGGACCCTGCCTCTCCCGCCAGTTATCGCCCCATTGCCCTGACAAGCTGCCTGTGCAAGCTCCTCGAGAAGATGATAAACAGGAGACTCGTGTACTTCTTAGAGTACAACGGTCTTCTCGAGAGCTGCCAGGCGGGCTTTAGGGCGGGGCGATCTACGAATGATCAACTCGTTGCGTTAGAGTCATATATTAAAGATGCTTTCCTGCATAAGCAGTACTGTATGACAGTATTCTTTGATCTTGAAAAGGCGTACGACACTGCTTGGCGGTACGGCATCCTCAGCGATTTGAAGTCCTTTGGTATGTCGGGTAACATGTGGAACACGCTTGCCAGTTACCTCTCTGAAAGAACGTTTCGCGTGCGAGTTGGAACTGCACTCTCTAGAGTTCATGTGCAGGAAAACGGTGTTCCGCAAGGTGGAGTTTTGAGTTGCACGTTGTTTATTGTAAAAATGAACTCTCTTGGGAAGGCTCTGCCACCAACCATTTCCTGCTCAATCTATGTAGACGACGTGCAATTATCCTTTAAGTCTTGTAACCTGTCTATCTGCGAGCGCCAAGTCCAGCTTGGTGTTAACAAGCTAGCTGGCTGGGCAGATAGCAACGGTTTTAAATTTAATCCAGTGAAGTGTACTTGTGTTTTGTTTTCGAAAAGGCGCGGCATTCGGCCGGATCCAGACATCAAACTCAATGGTGTCTCAATTCCAGTCAGAAATGAACACAAGTTTTTAGGTGTAGTCCTTCGAAAAGCTCTCGTTCATTCAACACATAAAACAACTTAAACATAAATGCTTAAAGGCAATGAATATACTCAAGGTTCTCCCACTCTTCATATGGGGCTGACAAACAACTTCTTTTACGTGTTTTTACCAGCCTGATAGGTTCACGATTAGACTATGGAAGCGTTGTTTATGGGTCAGCAAGTAAGACATCCCTCAAAATGCTGGACCCAGTGCTTCATCTGGGGCTGCGGTTGGCATGTGGCGCCTTCCGGACTAGCCCGGTCGAAAGCCTCTATGTGGAGTGTAATAAGTGGAACCTACAACGTCACCGAGCATACACAGATCTCCTTTTTGCTTTTAAAATTTCATCTATGCCACACCATCCTTTTAAATCGGCTTTTTATGATACGTCTATGACTGCACTACTCCTAAACCGACCATCGTTCTCTGCGCCCTTCTCTTACAGAGTTAGAGAGGAAGCGTCAGAGCTTTCGTCTCCTTTTTAGACACCATAGAAAGTTCTCAAACAGATTTTATAGCACCATGGCATCTCCGCCCTGTATCATGCGACACATCCTTCACACATTTAGATAAAAACCGAGCTCCCACATGAGCAATTCTGCAGCACTTCTTGTATTTGCAGCAGAAGTATCAATTTTCTGAATTTTATACGGACGCCTCTAAAACTGCCACCTCTGTGTCCTGCGCGGCGCATGGGCCCGGCCTTAATGTCACTAGAACTCTTAACAGTAATACCAGTATCTTTACGGCAGAGGCTTATGGTGTACTTCTTGTTGTTAATCATATCCTTCAAAGTCACATCCCACGATCCATTATATATACAGACTCCCTCAGTGTCGTGCGGGCGTTGTCGTCAACAAAGTCTTCAAAAAATCACGTTGTAAATCTAATAGTCAAGGGTATTATGTCTGTGTATGTCCACAAATTTAAACTAGTCCTTTGCTGGGTCCCTGGCCACTGTGGTATAGCCGGGAACGAAGCAGCGGATCGAATGGCCGCTGCTGCTACACTCTCGAATACAGTAGACATAACCACATTACCCTACACCGACGTGAAACCACACATCAGACAACAACTTCGCAAAACATGGCAAACACACTGGAGCGAACAAACCGACAACAAGTTACACGTAATAAAACCACACTTGGGACCATACACCACCGACACACGCAATAGATACACTGAAGTCGCCTTGGCTCGATTACGGATAGGGCACACTCACGCAACGCACTCGCACCTGCTCACTGGATCTCCAAGACCTCTGTGCAGCAGGTGCGGAGAGGCCCTATCCGTGATCCACATCCTCATAGAATGTAAGGCACTCGACACTACACGACGCAAACACTTCCCTCAACTACACACATGACATATTCCACCACACCCATCATACTTCTTAGGAGATGATGCCATGTTTTCTGTTTAGCGCACGTTTAAGTTCCTATCAGAAGTTCACTTTTTACAACTCATCTCATACCACCCATAGCTTTACCCCTGGTCCTATACACCAGCCACCTTATTTATTTTTTAACCACTCTTGTTGTTCACCCTGGCCCTTTACACCAGCCGTACTCATAGTTTTTAACTGATTTTATTTCGTGTTATCTCCTCATCAAATAACTTTCTGTTTGGCGCTCTTTGCCCGTGTCGGCCTTGCGCCAATAAAATCAAACCATCATCATCATCACAAACTCTGACCCCTCACATTTCTTTGTGTACAAAGGTTTAAAGGCCATCTGCAAGATCCACACACCGCTATTAACAAAAAAGACACCTACTCGATCACCAGAGCATAGAATCATAGTGTCTATCCGAACTGAGCTGCTCCAATAAAGTTTACTTCCTCTCAGCTTCTTGCACGAACTTGCTTTAGGCTGATAACATGAGCTGTACAGTTGGTCTTAACGCAATTTTTTGGGCGAAGTGTTGTAAATGTACAGAGAAAGTGAAGTTCTCTTGAGCAGCAGTGAAAGGGAATGGAGAAAGTAAACTAGAACCCGCATTTCTTTCTTACATTTGGCAATGTGTACGCATCGTGATTTATTAATAAACGTTGAATTTCGGGGCTAGAGTGAGCTTAGTGGTTAGCTACGTAATAATATCACATCGCACATTTTGATGCGACTAAATATTTGTAGTATAGCGAATACTCACCCGAAGTTAAATATTTTTAGACACCGAATATTGCGTTCTTGAATTGAACAACAACTATTCCATTCATACTCAGAAATATGCACATCACATGTATGAACGCATTGATATATGCTGACCTTCTTTTTAAACTTTTGGGGAAAATACCTGGCACTTTGCACCATTTATCTACAGGCAACATAATACATTTGCTCGTGCTGAGAACTTGATCTGGTCGCCTTCCGGTGTGTGCGTCTTTGTTCTTTGGTTGTATCTGCAAAAAAAAAGGAATGAATGAAAAATGTAAGTTAAATTGGAAGAACGAATAGTTAAGATAATCACGTGTCACTCAAATTCAGAGAAACCAATATAATTGGAAGTTAAATATACATAAACACACCAGTCGGGCGCATGGCTGTCATATCAGGCAAGCACGAAGAGTTGAAATGGCCTGCCAGTCCTTGGTGCAGTTGTTGCGAGCGCCGACAATGTTGAAGGTTCAGCCAGAATGTGTAAATGAACACCGGCCTCTGAAAAAAAATAACGCAGTATTTTTGAGTTCACGCGTATTAACCATGACGCACGCATCAGCTGTCACAAGGCATGCTAATATAACCTAACTCGCATTACCACGTCTCTATGAAGGCAAACTTTAGTTGTAGCAGAGCGCTGTTGACTAAATGCTCACTAACGCGTCAAAACAGAAAGGCAACAGTTAGGTAAAGCCTGGGCGAATTACTGTCTTTTGGTAGCCTCAAAAGTTCCATCCGAAATAATGCCACACCTTTTGAAGCAAATGCGCCCACAACTTTTCAGGTTCTAGATAGTCAGAAATGTTTGAGAGTGGCCAGGACAGTTGAGAGGCTGTTTCCTCTTTTTTCAAGTTTTTCTTGCTAACTCCCCATGCACCCTGATCAAAAACTCCGAGGAATGTATATTTTATATTTGAATCATGTAATAAGACAATATTCCAGCGGAATTCATGCACAAATGAGGTACTGACGACGACAACGGTTTTGTTTGCACCGTCTTTCCAGCGGAGTGCATGACACTCACCTTCTGTTGGAAGAATCAAATATTCTGGCCTCGACAGCTGTCTTCCGATGCGGAATTTCCCACATTTGTCACTCCACAAGCACTCAATTCCCGTGTTTTGCCAGTCCTCTCAACAACTGATGGACGCAAAAGCACATAACAGCAATAACTGTCACGAAACCAGTGCTCCGAGCGCATAGAAACGGCGGGCCGTTGCAGCGGTTTCAATTTGAATTGGCGGCTTTGTGGTTGCGAATTCCGAAGCGAGGTGGTGCACCAGTCGGCTGTTCGTAAAAACTTGCGTACATTTTTGTTCAACAGATGTTTGATGCGGAACTTGTTAATAATATTTTTAAACAACACATTGTAAGCGAACTTTGTTGTCTCTGTGAGTCACGGAGTGAATGTTTTGTATTCTCTACTAAAAGTAACCTTTCGGTTGCGCCGTCTAGTGGACTGGATGGTCGAAAACTGCGCTTTAGGTTGGTCACGTGGGGCGTCGATTTTTACGCCGCCTATAGGGAAACCAGGGAGCGTCCAAGCTTGAGAGGCCTGTTGCAATGCCAGCTGTGCGTCGGCGCGCGCTAGCGCTCGCTTAACGCATGCGCATGCGCTGCTCTCTCTCATTCCCCTCACCGTTATGCGGCGGTATTGACCTCGAGGACATACCGTGGCGCCACCTACGAGTGACGTCACTTGTAGGACGCCCGAATCCTCTTGTCGTCTGCTACAACACATTTCCCGTGCGTATGCGGAAGCGCGTTTTTTTTGTTGTGGCCACCGTCTCGCCCGCTTCTTGTGGATTTGATGCAAATTACCAAAAAAGTTGTCTGCAAACCAAATAATTCGGGCAAGCAATCAGCGGCTCGCTTGTTCCCGGCGACACCGCCGCGTTTAGGTAGTTGCCACCATCGCGACACACAGCTCTTACATACGCAGCCAGCTAACGCCAAGGACGATGCAACTGATGCCGAGAAAAGTACGCTGTAAATTCATTGTGAAATACTTGTGACGGGACATGTGTGTGCAAGCAAACACCTTGTAACAGCGACGGAAACGCGTCGCTCACTTATGATCTCACCGCGCGAACTGCTCGTATTGCCTGGTAAATGAATGACGCGAGAACGGTGATCAGATTGCTTCGCCGCACATGCTTAAAAGTATTGTTATGGTCTGCAGTTTGGCTTAATCAGTGCCTATTTCCCCTACGATGTTTTTATAGTCATGCCCGGATTTGATTAACGATCACTGCCGTAGCCTGTACTCTGCACGGCTGATGTTTACTTTTCGCGACTTGTCCGCAATGTATGAACGGTATGAACGCGAGTTTTTAGCGCCTTCGAGCGGGTTCGGACAAGGCTATATTTAGTTTTCATTAGGTGCTCGGCGTGGTAATTTATAATTGCAGCGTGTTTTGTATGTTTACAGTAAGCCGGCATTTCTCAAGAATCAATTTCGAAACTCACGACTTCTCACAGAAGGCGAGGCTGCGTACGAGGCGAAACACGTCGTTAATGATTTCGGGTAATGGGGATATTTAGAATAGGAGAACCGAGCGTTAGGGGCCCCCAAGAAGTTAGAGGAACCCAAACGCAACACACGCGTGCGCGATGGGAGGGCCTTCGCCAACAGCTCGCAGCCGGCTTCGGATGCACGTAATCGGATGTTGGGAACTTTAGGCTTGGCGTCGCAGCAGATATTTCATCGCCGTTAAGAGTTGCGAGCGACAGTCCCTAACAGAACGTTTCACTCACTACGCTGGGAACTCTGTAAGCGCGGTGATTTCCGTTGAAGCGATCGACGATCAAGATACCTGCACGGCCTCGGCCGATTCTTGCGTGCAAGCATAGCCATCCTTCGGCCGCTCGCCGCACCGTGCGTGAACGGGCCGGCGCTGCCGGGACCGACCTCCGCGGCCGGTCGGCGTAAATCGCGGCAGACATTTGAGCATCGCTTTGAAAACCACAGCTGATGACGCTACCTATCAGAATTTTTCATCACACTAACATCCACTTTCACCAATCTGTAACTTCTTTTCTACGACTTGTGTGATTTTAAAAAGCGGCGACAAGTTGTTGCTGCCGCGACTTGCGTCGGTTCGAGCCGCACCGTCGGCTGTGCGGGCAGGCACGGCGGGTGCGTGTGCTTTCTGCGAGCAGTTAACGCTTCACAATTTCCTGCTTTATACATTTCTTGCAAACAAGGGAAATCTAGAAACTTCACTCGGCGATCGTCGTAGTCCACATTGTTGATCGGGGAAACAAGCCGCTGCTTACGCTTCGGTCCCATGCATAATACACCACCACGCTCATGGTGTTTGCGGATAATCTACCACAGTTGATACGGTTATACAGTCACCATTAGGTCGAACTGCGCTTGACGCACTGAGAGTTAACTACAAACGAAGGAAATTAACACGAAAATACTTTTAGAACGCACTTCCTAAGCGAAGTGTCACGCGCTGCAAACCAACTACGCAGCAAGATAGGAACGGTGATCCTACGAGTGACGTCAAAACGATCGCAGCGCCGGCCTCTCCAGTGGTGGGCCTCGCGGCCAATACAACGCGGTACCTGCGCCGCTCCGCTCCGTCGTTCCAGCGCCGTTGCTCCGATGTCCAACGCTGCTTTGAATGGAGACTAACAAGCCTGCTATCGCGATGGTCGGCGCAACCGCAACAAGCACCGGCCAGCCCAATAACAGAACTGCTAGCACCACCGACGATGAGGCTGCAAAGCGACGTTCACGGGATGTGGGAACCCCGTAGTAGACGGAAATGCATGGTACGCGTTCATGGCACGTTTCACGCGATGGGAGAATCAGACCAACGGAAACGCCGAGGGAAACCCACGATGCGTCGCATCTACACAGGGTTCCCGCGAGGAGAGGTGGGCGCAATTTTTCAGTTTTCTGTATAGTTCTATTCAAAGAACTGCAAAACATTGCTTGGTGCAAAAAATGTTTTGCAAGTGCACTTGCACGTGTCCCTTCAAGCTACAGTCGACAGGTGGGTCGGCGCCTGTCTTGGGCAGTAACACGTTACCGGTAACAAGTTACTTTTTTCAGGAACTCGACTGTAACTAGTTAGTTGGAGGAACTTGTAACTAACATTGTTACTTTTTTATACGGTAACTGCAACTTAAAATTCCGTTACAGTACTTTTTTCTGTAAAAAAGTATCCTACAGGAACATTAGATTTAGGTTAACATACCGATTGCTTTACACTTTTTCAGCCTTTCTTCTTTGCCGTATCCTGCCCACCTTTTACCATTCCACAATGCGGCTCCCCTCGCAGTTTAGGACAGGATGTCACTAATAAGAGGATTGAAGGACTTGAGTGTGTCTCCTTTTTAAGTTCCCTTTGTCTAGAGTTTTACCACATGCAATTTTGACTACCTGCTTGCCTTCGTGCATGCTTTTCAAACAAACGCTATGATTTAGTTTTTGATCTAGTACTTAATTTTAAGTTCCCTTTGTCTAGAGTTTTACCACATGCAATTTTGACTACCTGCTTGCCTTCGTGCATGCTTTTCAAACAAACGCTATGATTTAGTTTTTGATCTAGTACTTAATTTTATACAGTAACGAAAATTCATGACATTACTTTTTTACAGTAACTGTAACAAATTACTTCTGGAAACTGTAACTGCAACAGAGCTACCTTTTTGGCTTGGGTGAACGTAACACTAGCTTTTTACTGGTAACCTGCCCATGACTGGTCGGTACGTTATCACAGGAGAAAGTGGCGAAAAGAGCGAGGATAGGTGTCATTTGAAGAATAATACCGCCAGCTTGTGCAACCGTTGTCTGCTAGCGATATTTCAAATGTGCCTTGTTCACAGAAATGAATACAAGCAGCTTATTAGGCTATGTTCAGACTACCGATGTAACAGCCATATTGTGCGCTATGGACCTTAAAAAACGCTGTTTCACACAGTTCGGTCGGCAGAGACATCAAATACATCATTTGGTTACATTTACATGCATCATTTAAAGATATTACGACAGTTACGAGAACAGTCTGAAACCGGCCTTACCAGCAGAAACGGGTTGTGTCCTGCTTGCGAAATGGCGGTTGCCCTAGCTGGCGGGATCGTTCTGCGAATACTACCTACCTGTGCCCATTCCGCCACTTTCTACTGTGATATGGCGCTGACCTGGCCGCTGCTGCCGGCTGTACATTTGTGGTTCTTACAGGTCAGGGTATTTGAACCCACAGTACTGCTCCGGCGGGAACATCTTCCTTATAAGGGACACCGCACAGGACGGAATTACTTTTCTCTCGCCTTCGCTCAGCCGTCCCCACATCCATCTTGTAAATTGCCGGTACACAACATACCGGTACCGCCTGCAATAAACGAGAAATTGAGGGTTGTGAATTAGCCACACGGAAATGTAGCGTTAAAAGACACAAATCTGTGAAAGTGCACTATTATGTGCAATGTAGCCTCAGGATGTCACCCGAAATTTGTCGAAGCATAACTAAATAATTTCACATTAGCCAGCAAGCCAATATGCACAAAAAAAAATTAAGTGCGCCATAATGTTGTGAAAACGCCTTTCGTTCTTTTATATGCAGGAAAAATGGCTCTGAAGACTGCACATTGTTGCAAAGAAAAACAAAATTCTCTCTGCGGACCCTGTTACATGCTGAGCAACCAGATTTCTTGTTGAGGAGTTTAATTATTAGCTCAGAAAAGTTCGTTTGACCATACGACCTAACAGTAGTAAGACGGCCGGCTAATGCCCGGCTGTTGAAGTACGGAGGAGGAAATACTGCTGGCGTGTGTGAACGTTCCGTTGGGTCATTTGCGTTTGCTCCAGCCTTTACAGATTTGCGGCGAAAGCATATTGTTACGAAGACGAAGATGACGCAGTTGTCTTGAAAGAAAAACAGGTTTATTGGAAGGAACTTCTGCTCCCCCTGTGGCATAAAAATAAAGAATGCGCTTGGGACACAGATAACATAGCCGGGCGCAGCCGGGCAGTAACAACAAACCATAAATAAGCAAACCCAATGCACAGTACGCGGCAATATTATGCAGAAGGCAGTCAACATTTACACAAATCATGCAAGCTACAAATGAGATGTTACATGCGCATGGTGCTTCCGTAAATAAACGAGAATGCTGCGCGCCGTGAATGGATGACTGAAAACATTTTCTTGATCAGCATGTGATAAAGGCCGACTAGATATAAGATTCTGGACAATAACTTATTAGCCTCCCTCATTTCCCAATGTAGTTCAGGATTACGTATGTAAAAGAAATTCACAGCATATCCACGGGGTGAATGATGATGAGTGGGCGAAGCTCCTGAGGGGAAATCATCGGTAAAACCGTGACTCTTCAGTGAAAGTTCGCCCACTACATCTGTGTCCGAACGTAACGTCTAGAAAGTCTCGCTTAAACCGCGCGTCGGCACCTTGGGGCTGAGCTCGCCTGATGCGTTTTGCAGACGCCTCACGAGCTCTCACTGCATCGGGGTCTGCCTGCCGATACGCGCGCTTTCTCGCCGCTTCCCGTTCTCTGACGTTTTGGAGATCCTCTTCGCGCCGCAGCCGTGCCGCTTCGCGTACGGCAGGGTCCTCGCGCCGTTGCCGTGACGCTTGGGCCTCTCGTTCTCGAACGCTGGGATCTTGGCGGCGGCGTCACGCAGCCAGACGACACGCTTCGGCCTCCCGCTCTCGTACGGCAGGATCTTGGCGGCGGCGTCGCGCAGCTTCACGGAGCGCTTCTGCCTCGCGGGCTCGCACATCTGCAGCCTTATCCATCGGGCGACTCCGAGCGCGCGCCAACAGCGAACGGATTTTATTACAACGCTCCCCGCCATCTAGTAAACAATCCAAGAACTAAACTAGAGGTAGCCACGGCATCTAGTAAACAATCCTAGCGCATCTTTTCATCATATACAAGTACCGCCATCTAGTAAACAATCCAAGAACTAAACTAGAGGTAGCCACGCCATCTAGTAAACAATCCAAGAACTAAACTAGAGGTGGCTACATACATACGTCGAGGATGGACAGACGCACGCCCTAAGGAGCTTCGCACCTAAAAGTGGCCTACTTGTGCATGTCCATTTCCGGCTCTTCGCCCCGCTCTTTGAGCTCACAGTACGTGACGCGGAGCATTTCAACATCTAAGCATAGCCAAAAGAAATGCTCGTCCGCTGTGATGCAGCCGTCCGGGCGACGCTTTGAGCACTGCGGCATGCCGCGGCAACACAGCCGCTCGACCGCCGTCGGCATCGGATGGCACTGGCCGCACTGGCACCTGCGCACCGCAGAAACAAGCCAATGACATTATGTTCGCCTCACTAGTCATAAAGCGCTGCTTTTATTCTTGGTGAAGAACTCTGACGCTTACCAGCTGGCATCGTCACGGCTTGGGGGGCTCTCGGGCTGAGGTGACCACCCACGATCGCTGCCGCTGTCCCCGGAATTCTGCGCTGAATCTGGTGCGGCTCCTTTCTTGGCGTATCCCAGTAGGGAACAATTTTAAGCGACTCGCTCACGCTCAATATCGACTGCTCCACGTCTGAAAGGTCAGTCAGGTTCATCTTGACGAAATGGGAGCTAATGAATTGCGAGTCGCAAAGCGCGTCTTTTCATGTGTGACTCACGTGGTTGCTATGGTAACGACGGCGCTGTAAACAAACGCGGGTAAAACCACCGCCGTCAAAAACCGCGGACATAGATGCGAAATCAGGCGGGCAACCATGAAATGCGTGCTTCGCCTCGGATGAGGTCGGACTTTGTCGTCATCGCAAGCCGCCGAGCCAACAAATAGTTCCGTCTTCTCGGAGTAATAACTTTTGTTAGCGTCAGCGAATATGCTTACTATTTTTGGACTTGCTTCCACAAGAACTATAGAGCAGATTTCTGACGCAAAGAAAAAACTTTGAAATTCATCTCAGGGCCCCTTTAATCCCGGGGAGACGGGCACACTCTGGCGGTGGGTTCGGGAATTTGTCCCTGCGTGAAATCGCCGGACAAACGACAAGGCTCGACTTCAGACAGTTCCGCTGTTAAAATGACTGATTGATTGAAATAGTTCTACCAGGTTGCAAATGCAGGGAACGCCCAACCTGTAATCGAAAGCTCCAGTGTTAGATGGCTCAAGCGTCAGACATGTAATTAGACTAGTTCCTGAGGGAACGACCATCGATCGCACTCTGCATCTAGCCTATTGCGCCGTATGTGTAGAAATGAGTTTCGCCTCCATCCCCATGCTTCTTCTATATATAGAAGAAGCATGGGGATCGAGAGCCGGGGACTAGAGTCACCGGCTTTTTTAGATGCGAAGCATCTGTTGCTTTTGGCTCCATCGTCCGTCGTCCGTCCATCCGCACCTCTCCCCCTACACTACAAAAAAAAAGAAATTGCGCCGCCCGGTTTCGATCCCACGACTCTCTGGCTGCGAGGGGTGGTACGTGGCGCTCTTCTCACACTCTAAATGGAAATACCCCGGATAGGGAGTAAATTGCTTGTCCTCTAGCGTCCTCCGTATAAGGAGTTTTATTTACTCCGCTAAAAGGGAGTATCTAGTAAACTCCCCTAAGGGAGGGAGCTTTTTCAGGCATTTTTCAGACATTAAGGCTCTTATTTATCCGCTGAGGAGGGGAGCTTTTGGGGGTATTTAGCGGAGTATTTTGTGCTCTCAATTACTCCGTTGAAGAGGAGTTTTTTTGTGGCATTTAGCGGGGTATTTTATGTAATTAAGAACACCCCTGAAGGAGGGCGTGTTTAACCATCCGGAGGAGTATTTTATGTCACCTAAAATTCCGCCACGAATAAGTGTTTTTGAGTGTCTAGTGAAGTATTTTATGTTTTAAAAAAACCACGCTGAGTAGGGCAGTACCGAGGCTTGCAAGGAACAAAACAGACATTTATTTCCTGTCAACTTCAACGCCAACTTCACGTCAATTTCAAATTTAAAATAAACAATAGCACGTCAAGTTCACAATAGAACAAAATATTCGCGTTAAAACATTTATCATCTGATACCCAAACATATAGATGGAACACGAATAAATACGATAATGGAGTCTATGTCACATCGAGAAATAAATCGCATCAAACACAAATGAAATACCAATCAGTTGAAACATGAAATATGATGGAAAATATATACGGCTACCAGCCATACGGTGGGCCATTGGGGTTGTGCTACTGAGCCCAAGGATGGTGGTACGATCTCGACCACAGCGGCGTTTTTTTTTTCGATTAACGCGAAAAACAATAAATCTCGTTTGTCGATATTTTCGCCACGTAAAAGAACCCCAGGCGGCCAAAAATCCTCCATTACGGCGCGCCCTGTAGTCATAGCAGCTTGGGCTCGTTGAAACACCGATATATTTTATTTGCAGCTCCAATGTAAGCCCATCACTTCTACGTATATTCTGCTCTCTCATAAGCGCAAATTCCAAAGAAAGTGACCATACGTTGTCAAGCTGAAGTTAGATGTCTTCCCTCTTGAAACCGTGTGATTTATTTAAAAATAAAAACAGAAATTAAATTGAAAGTCAGGACCATATTTGGCGAGTATCATTATTACCAAGTTTGCAACCCAGTTTACAAGAATGACATGACTATAGCCACGTCAGAAAAAAATTCCCCTGCATATCCCCGAGGGGGAGAATGTGAAAGTGCGAATGCACGGTTGTCGGCCCGCTTGCGGCGCTTGCGCTCGGCCCCCGCAGCCCACCGCCTCGCCGCCTTCTCTTCCATCTCTTCCATCGGGTTTGTAGTATCACGTGTACAGCACGCAGTTATCAAGCCGCTATAACGCCGCTGAGTCGCCAACGCACGCCGCTGACGACGTAGTTTGAATGCGTTAAAGATATAAGGCGCGTCACTAACACTGATATCACCGTCGCGTCCGTGGCTCGGTCGGTAGAGCGTCGCGCTGCGGCCGCAAAGTCCTCGGATCGAAACCTGGCGCCGGATGTTGTTTCTTTTTTAAATATAGAGGAGCACTGCGGACGCCGACGCCGCCGCCGCCGCCGGCGGTGGATGGTTTGGGGTCGCTTATAAAGTGCATTCGCACTTAAAAAAACAACTACAGAAAGGATAACGGAATTCAAAACAGCGCAGGCAGTACCGAAAAGCCACACACATACGACGTATCAATACAAAAACTGAGGAATCACCAAAAGAAGAAAAATAAGCAGGGTATTCAGACGTGACGAAAATTAAATATCATGAAGCCCGAAGAAAAGAGGGTGGTGTTTAACTACGAGAATACAAACAAGGTGACGACATTGGAATGCGCATTGGAACCTGCGTAAGGCGCCCATGTTTTCTGTGCCAGTCAACTTGCTTTGTGTGCGTATATCCCCACTTCTATTAATCGCGTTCCCTAAACGGTGGGGGCGCGCGGCAGTGCCTCGGTGTGCGCGGTGCGGTGTTCGTGAACGTTCCCAGAAAACGATGGGGAGATTGTCTCCCCGCGTGACGGAGGGCGAACCGGGCGATGTCTGCTTGAAGCAACACCATCGCGGCGTGTTTACGCCGCATTTAGAGCTTTTCTAGAACTGGAAACTCATGGATATAAAGGAAGAGAGACGACTTTAGGCTAGGAAAACAAACAAAAAATAAATAAATAAACATGTACAGCTATTTTGTACAATCATGCGCTGTTTACAAAAAAAACGAAATGTGAAGTGAACATTACAAAGGTAGGTAGGTAGGAATAATTTATTGATGCCGGCAACCGACGGTTTAACTCGTCGTGACGTTGGCCAAGCGTCGACCCGGGGTTATGCCCTACTCTGCAATACCCCAGTTCGGCCCGTTTGTGGCGGGTCGTGAGGCTTGTGCTTTTCGAGCGCACCCCGGGCCTGCTGGACGGCCCATAGTTGAGTGTCCTTGTCTTTAGACTCCACTGCATTTTGAAGTTCGCCCCGCACGGGGCACTTTGAGCAATCTTGGTGACGGTACTGGCGATACCGCGGACCCCGAGCCCCCAAACATAAGCTGGATCCAACCGTGGCGATGTGTTTATAGGTGGAGGGTTAGAAACCACGAACGGTGGCCGTCGGAGCCCAGGTCAAGCTCCGACGGATGGACTCCCTGTCTGTTCACCAGGCAGGGAGCTCCGGGACCTCTTTGGCTACCAGGGTAAGGTCAAAGAAGAAAGTACCCCAGTCTCCCTGCTTTTATACTATGCTATATGGCATTTTCAAACCCCCCCCCCCCCCCCGCACGGGGCACCTTGAGCAATCTTGGTGACGGTACTGGCGATACCGCGGACCCCGAGCCCCCAAACATAAGCTGGATCCAACCGTGGTGATGTGTTTTTAAGGTGAAGGGTAGAAACCTCTAACGGTGGCCGTCGGAGCCCAGGTCAAGCTCCGGCGGATGGGCTCCCTGTCTGTCTACCAGGCAGGGAGCTCCGGGACCTCTTTGGCTACCAGGGTAAGGTCAAAGAAGAAAGTACCCCAGTCTCCCTGCTTTTATACTATGCTCTATGGCATTTTCAAAACCCCCCCCCCAAACGTGATCGGTCCCTGAAAAGGGGCCGCACCGAAGTATCTTTTCCCCAATTGCCATCTTTAACATTTCCTGAACCGGATAATTTCTCTCGATTTCTTGTGATGGAATCGCTCAATCCAACCCACCCTCTAGCATCTCAGTCAGTCTTCTTGATCGCCAAGTATCTTGAAGCCATAGTAGGAAAATCATATAAGTGCAAAAAACAAAGGTCTGGTGAACTCCTCATCGAAACAAATGACAAGCAGCAGTCCACGAAGCTTCTAGCTCAGACTAGACTGGCTGATCTAGACATCAGGGTCACACCCCATCGGAGCCTCAACAGCTCCCAGGGTGTGATATCCGAAACAGATCTCCTGAACGAAACGGATGCGGATCTCCTTGCCGGCTTGAAGGATCAGGGCGTCACTGCCGTGAGACGCATCACTATCCGCAGAGACGACAAGGAGATTCCCACCAAGCACATTATCTTGACATTCGACCGCGCAGTTCTTCCACAACACATCAATGCAGGTTTCATCCGTTGCTCCATCCGTCCGTACATCCCGAATCCGCGGCGCTGTTTTAAGTGCCAGCGGTTCGGGCACGGTACAACCTCTTGCCGTGGCCGAACGACGTGTGCGAAATGCGCGGCGCACGATCATCCGACTGACAACTGTCCATCCGAAACCCTCACTTGTGTGAACTGCGGCGGTCCGCATGCAGCGTACTCCCGCAAGTGTGAAAAATTCCAAATGGAAAAAAAGATAATTAACATCAAGGTCACGGAGAACATCACCTTCCCAGAGGCGCGAAAGAGGTTCGCCTCTTTTCCTCTGGGGAGGTACGCAGACGCGGCTCGCCGGGGGGCGGAGCGGCGTCTGGTTTCCACAGGGACCCAGTTCAGCGAGTCTGACCTGGTCCCGCCCCCGCCCCCCGCTGGGTTGCCTCACGCAGCCCAACCCGGCACCACGCCGCTTGCTGAGGCAGCAGCGGTTGTGGTGCAAACCACTTCTGTCGGGACCGGTGCCGCTCCCGCCTCTGTCTCCCCGTCCTCCAGTCCGTTGGAGGGTACCGAGGTGATGGACACCACGGGCCCCGCACCGGCTCCCACCGTCACCGCACCGCCCGTGCCACCTCTGGTGCCCCGGACGCCCTCGGCGGTGGCGGCTCAAACGAAGGGCTCCCGAGGGGGGGGCCAAGTCCGGGGGGCCCGGTCCGTCGGGCACCCCTCGGACATCCGACGACGAGATGGATGTCGGGCCGTTCCTGCCTGCAACGCAGCGCAAGGAGCGGCCACCGACTTCCAAGCCTACAGACAGGCCTAAAAAGCCTAACCCCAGAGTAACAGCCCCGAAAGACGACACATGAACACATACACACACTCCATTCATTCTTAAACCTAAATAATGGAAACAGAAAACATCATTCAATGGAACTGCAGAGGCCTCCTTAAAAATCTTGATGATGTATATGATATCCTGCATGCCAATCAGCCAAGTCTCATGTGTCTCCAAGAGACTCACCTCAATTCCAAACAGACAAATTTCTTAAATAGATACATGGTATTCAGAAAGGACAGGGTTGGCTGCACACACTCTTCAGGAGGTGTGGCAATTGTCGCCCGGAAATCCTTAGCCTGCCACCCTGTCACTCTGAACACTGTCCTCGAGGCTGTAGCAATTCGAACAATAATATTTAATAGGTTGGTAACGGTGTGCTCCATTTACATTCCTCCTGATCATGCACTTTCGAGCTCTGACTTCGAGGCGCTCGTCGACCAGCTGCCCGAACCATACATACTAACAGGCGACCTTAATGCGCACAACTCTCTTTGGGGCTCCTCCAGAACGGATGCCCGAGGTCGCCTGATAGAGAAATTTCTTACATCTTCAGGAGCATGCCTTTTCAACAAAAAACAGCCTACCTACCATAACTTAGGACATAATACGTACTCACATCTCGACTTGGCTATTGGTTCTGCAATTCTCTTTCCATGTCTTGAGTGGGGCGTGGGCACGGACCCATATGGTAGTGACCACTTCCCCACATCCCTAACATACAGAGGTAAAGGCCCATGCAGTCCATCTGCCCATAAAAGGTTTAATGAATCAAAAGCAAACTGGAGTACATTCACAGAAACATCTAAACTACACCACACAACCATAAAACACCTACACGTGGAGGAAGCAGCCCAACTCGTCACGGCGCACATAGTCGACGCCGCCGAAAAGTCCATGCCCCAGGCCTCCAGTGCGTCCCGCAACCCAAGGAGGCCCTGGTGGAACGAGGACTGCAGGCGGGCGCGAGAGGCCCAGAACAAGGCGTGGGGTGTCCTTCGCCGGTACCCCACGTCAGATAACCTCATTTCGTTTAAACGGGCAAAGGCTTTGGGGAAGCGAGTGCGTCGTGAGGCAAAAAGGGAGAGTTGGCGCGCCTTCCTCACTTCCATAAACTCATACACCGACACTCACAAAGTCTGGACACGAATACGAAAACTAAAAGGACAACAGACACACAGCCTGCCCCTGGTTAGTACAACAGAGGACACACTGGAAGACCAGGCTAACACACTCGCACAACACTTCCAACACGTGTCCAGCTCAGCACACTACACTAATACTTTCATGCAACACAAAACTAATGCAGAAAAGAAGCCCTTACGAGATAAGAACAAGTCGAATGCTGCTTACAACTCTGAATTCACACTTCATGAGCTGAAGGTTGCTCTTTCCACCTGTAAGCCCTCAGCTCCAGGGGCAGACAGCATTACATACACCATGATACAACACCTACACACAGACACTCTTGAGACACTCCTACACCTCTACAACAGAATATGGCTTTCGGGGCAGCTTCCAAAGTCTTGGAAGGAGGCTATAGTTGTGGCCTTTCTGAAGGAGGGGAAGGACCCTTCCTCTCCCGCAAGTTATCGTCCCATCGCCCTCACAAGCTGCCTGTGTAAGCTCCTCGAGAAGATGATAAACCGTAGGCTAGTGTACTTTCTGGAGTACAATGGTCTTCTCGAGGGCTGCCAGGCAGGCTTCAGGGTGGGGCGATCTACCAATGATCAACTTCTTGCACTGGAATCCTACATAAAAGATGCATTTGTCCATAACCAGTTCTGCCTTACTGTATTTTTCGATATTGAAAAAGCTTATGATACAGCCTGGCGCTACGGCATCCTCAGGGACCTTAAGTCATTTGGTGTCTCTGGCAACATGATGAACACTCTTTGTAGTTATTTGGCCGAACGAACCTTTCGAGTGAGGGTTGGTGGTGCACTCTCCACTGTATATTTGCAGGAAAATGGTGTGCCGCAAGGTGGAGTTCTAAGCTGCACCTTGTTTATAGTTAAGATGAACTCCCTCCGAAAGTCATTGCCGCCGACCATTTCCTGTTCCATCTATGTAGACGATGTGCAAATATCTTTTAAATCCTGTAACCTGTCAATATGCGAACGTCAAGTACAACTCGGTGTTAAGAAACTAGCTGGCTGGGCGGACCTTAACGGGTTTAAACTGAACCCGGCCAAGAGTACTTGTGTTGTATTTTCCCGCAAGCGCGGGATTAACGCCGACCCTGAGATTACGCTTAACCGTGCACCTATTCCTGTTAAACGGGAGCACAAGTTTTTAGGTGTCATATTTGATAACAAGCTCACGTTCATACCTCACGTCAAAACACTTAAACATAAATGCCTCAAAACACTAAACATTCTCAAGGTCCTCTCCCACCAATCCTATGGTGCAGACAAAGAACTGCTTCTCCGGGTCTTCACCGCGTTAGTCGGGTCTCGATTAGACTACGGCAGTGTCGTGTATGGGTCGGCATCGAAAACAACGCTAAAAAGTCTTGATCCAGTGCTGCACTTGGGTCTGCGCCTTGCGTCGGGTGCGTTCCGCACTAGCCCGGCCCAGAGTCTATATGTTGAATGTAATAAGTGGTGCCTTGAGCACCAACGGACGTATGTGGACTTTCTCTACGCTTTTAAAATTTCGTCTTTGAAGGACCATCCTTTTAAACGTGTTTTTAATGATACATCCACATCGCCACTGTTTGTAAATCGCCCGTCTGTTCCTTTGCCGTTCTCACTTAGAGTGAGACAGGAAGCTTCAAATTTCGACATCTCCTTTTTAGACATTCACACATCTTCTTTTACTGACGTCTTACCACCCTGGGAGCTTCAACCTGTGTGTTGTGACTTGTCCTTCGTGAAAATTGATAAAACCAGGGTACCACAAACTGCTATTTTGCAGCACTTCTTGTCCCTGCAGTTCAAGTATGAATGTGCAGAGTTTTACAGTGACGCATCAAAAACTGCCCTTACTGTGTCCTGTGCGGCGCACGGACCCGATTTTAGAGTCTCTAAGACCTTGAACTCGAAGACCAGCATTTTTACGGCAGAAGCCCATGGCGTTTTGCTTGTTTTAAATCACATAGTGCAACATGAAATACCCAAGTCTATCATTTTCACAGATTCACTGAGTGTTGTACATGCATTGTCATCCAACAAGTCTTCTAAAAACCATGTTCTTAATGTAGTCTATAAAACCATTATGTCCGCGTATGCATTAAATCTCGAGGTGATCATGTGTTGGGTTCCAGGCCACTCTGGGATTGCGGGAAATGAGACCGCTGATCAGATGGCCGCTGCTGCTGCACATACAAATACACCGGACATAGCAACAGTACCCTACACAGACCTCAAGCCACACATAAGACAACACCTGCGAAGAACATGGCAAACACACTGGGACGAACAGACAGACAACAAACTACATGTAATAAAGCCACACTTGGGACGGTACATATCTGACTCACACAACAGACACTCGGAAGTCGCCTTGGGTAGGCTACGGATAGGGCACACGCATGCAACTCACTCGTATCTGCTGACGGGATCTCCTAGACCCCAGTGCAGCAGGTGCGGAGAGGCCCTATCCGTAGTGCACATACTAATAACATGCAAGGCACTTCACACAACACGACACAAACACTTCAGAGAACTCTACAGACAACATATTCCCCTACATCCATTGTTTTTTCTAGGTGACGATGCCATTGTTTCAGTGAAACGTGTGTTTGAGTATTTGTCAGAAGTCAAGTTTTTAAACCTCATTTCCTATCATGCATAATGAAATCTGGCCCTATACACCAGCCATGCCCATTGCCGTTTTCTGATTTTACTTTTGTTTTTGCTGACTTTACATAGTGGTTAAGGTCTCACCCTCATATGACTATTGTTTTGGCGCTCTTTGCCCTAGTTGGCCTTGCGCCATAAACATCCAACCATCATCATCAAACCCCCCCCCCCAAACGTGATCGGTCCCTGAAAAGGGGCCGCACCGAAGTATCTTTTCCCCAATTGCCATCTTTAACATTTCCTGAACCGGATAATTTTTCTCGATTTCTTGTGATGGAATCGCTCAATCCAACCCACCCTCTAGCATCTCAGTCAGTCTTCTTGATCGCCAAGTATCTTGAAGCCATAGTAGGAAAATCATATAAGTGCAAAAAACAAAGGTCCGGTGAACTCCTCATCGAAATAAATGACAAGCAGCAGTCCACGAAGCTTCTAGCTCAGACTACACTGGCTGATCTAGACATCCGGGTCACACCCCATCGGAGCCTCAACAGCTCGCAGGGTGTGATATCCGAGACAGACCTCCTGAACGAAACGGATGCGGATCTCCTTGCCGGCTTGAAGGATCAGGGCGTCACTGCCGTGAGACGCATCACTATCCGCAGAGACGACAAGGAGATTCCCACCAAACACATTATCTTGACTTTCGACCGCGCAGTTCTTCCACAACACATCAATGCAGGTTTTATCCGTTGCTCCATCCGTCCGTACATCCCGAATCCGCGGCGCTGTTTTAAGTGCGAGCGGTTCGGGCACGGTACAACCTCTTGCCGTGGCCGAACGACGTGTGCGAAATGCGCGGCGCACGATCATCCTACTGACAACTGTCCATCCGAAACCCTCACTTGTGTGAACTGCGGCGGTCCGCATGCAGCGTACTCCCGCAAGTGCGAAAAATTTCAAATTGAAAAACAGATAATTAACATCAAGGTCACAGAGAACATCACCTTCCCAGAGGCGCGAAAGAGGTTCGCCTCTTTCCCTCTGGGGAGGTACGCCGACGCGGCTCGCCGGGGGGCGGAGCGGCGTCTGGTTTCCACAGGGACCCAGTTCAGCGAGTCTGACCTGGTCGCTCCGCCGCCCCCCTTTGGGTTGCCTTTGGCAGCCCAACCCGCCACCACGCCGCTTGCTGAGGCAGCAGCGGTTGTGGTGGCAACCTCTTCCGTCGGGACCGGTGCATCTCCTGCCTCTGTCTCCCCGTCCTCCAGTGCGTTGGAGGGTACCGAGGTGATGGACAGCACGGGAACCGCACCGGTTCCCACCGCCACCGCACCGCCCGTGCCACCTCTGGCGCGGCGCCCTGGACGCCCTCAGCGGTGGCGGCTCAAACGGAGGGCTCCCGAGGGGGGGCCAAGTCCGGGGGGCCCGGTCCGTCGGGCACCCCTCGGACATCCGACGACGATATGGACGTCGCGCCGTTCCTGCCTGCAACGCAGCGCAAGGAGCGGCCTCCGACGGCCAAGCCAGTAGAAAGGCCTAGAAAGCCTAATCCAAGAGTAACGGCCCCGAAAGACGACACATGAACACACACGAACACACACACTCCAGTCATTCTTAAATTTAAATAATGGGAACACAAAACATCATCCAATGCAACTGCAGAGGCCTCCTTAAAAATCTTGACGATGTGTATGACACTCTGCATGCCAGTCAGCCAAGTATCATGTGTCTCCAGGAAACCCACCTCAATTCTAAACAAACAAATTTCCTAAATAGGTACATGGTATTCAGAAAGGACAGGGTTGGCTGCACCCACTCTTCAGGAGGTGTGGCCATTATCGCCCGGAAATCATTAGCATGCCACCCTCTCTCTATAAACACTGTCCTCGAGGCTGTAGCGATCCGTACAATAATATTTAATAGGTTGATAACGGTATGCTCCATTTACATCTCTCCTGATTTTGCACTTCTGAGCTCTGATTTCGAGGCACTGGTTGACCAGCTGCCCGAACCATACATACTAACAGGCGACCTTAATGCGCAGAAATCTCTTTGGGGCTCCTCCTGAACGGATGCCCGAGGTCGCCTGATAGAGAAGTTTCTTGCATCTTCCGGAGCATGCCTTTTCAACAAAAAACAGCCTACATACCATAACTTAGGACACAGTACATACTCGCATCTTGACTTGGCGATTGGTTCCGCAGTTCTCTTTCCATGTCTTGAGTGGGGTGTGGGCACAGACCCATATGGTAGTGACCATTTCCCCACTTCATTAACGCATATAGGTATAGGCCTGAGAAGTCCATCTTCCCATAAAAAGTTTAATGAATCAAAAGCAAACTGGAGCACATTCACACAAACATCTCAACTACACCACACATTCATAAAACACCTACACGTGGATGAAGCCGCCCAACTCGTAACTGCGCACATCCTCGACGCCGCCGAAAAGTCCATTCCCCAGGCCTCCAGTGGGTCCCGCACCCCAAGGAGGCGCTGGTGGAACGAGGACTGGCGGCGGGCGCGAGAGGCCCAGAACAAGGCGTGGGGTGTCCTTCGCCGGTACCCCACGTCAGATAACCTCATTTCTTTTAAACGGGCAAAGGCTTTTGGGAAGCGAGTGCGTCGTGAGGCGAAAAGGGAGAGTTGGCACACCTTCCTAACTTCCATCAACTCATACACTGACCCACACAAAGTCTGGACACGAATACGAAAACTAAAAGGACAACAGACACACAGCCTGCCCCTGGTTAGTACACAGGGGACACACTGGAAGACCAGGCTAACACACTTGCACAACACTTCGAACACGTGTCCAGTTCACCACACTACACAAACACTTTCATGAAACACAAAACATCTGTAGAAAAGAAGTCCCTGCGTGATAACAACAAGTCGCACACTTCTTACAATTCTCCTTTTTCAATTAATGAGCTGAAGGTTGCTCTGAGCACATGTAAGCCTTCAGCTCCAGGTGCAGACAAAATCATATACACCATGATACAACACCTACACCCAATCACTCTTGAAACACTCCTACATCTATACAACAACATATGGCTTTTGGGGCACATTCCTCGCTCTTGGAGGGAGGCCATAGTAGTGGCTTTCCTGAAGGAAGGAAAGGACCCTTCCTCTCCCGCTAGCTATCGGCCCATCGCCCTCACAATCCGCCTGTGCAAGCTCCTCGAGAAGATGATAAACAGGAGACTCGTGTACTTTCTTGAGTACAATGGTCTTCTCGAGAGCTGCCAGGCAGGCTTCAGGGCGGGGCGGTCCACCAACGACCAACTCGTCGCGCTCGAGTCCTATATAAGGGATGCTTTCCTCCACAAACAATATTGTATGACGGTATTCTTTGATCTAGAAAAAGCGTACGATACCGCGTGGCGGTATGGCATCCTAAGTGACCTCAAGTCCTTCGGCATAACAGGTAACATGATGAACACACTTGCCAGCTACTTGTCTCAAAGAACCTTTCGTGTGCGAGTTGGAACTGCACTCTCTAGGGTTCATGTGCAGGAAAACGGCGTGCCGCAAGGTGGAGTTTTAAGTTGCACCCTTTTTATTGTGAAAATGAATTCTCTTCGGAAGGCGCTACCACCGTCGATTTCATGTTCAATTTATGTAGACGACGTACAGTTATCTTTTAAGTCTTGTAACTTGTCTATCTGAGAGCGGCAAGTTCAGCCTGGTGTGAACAAGCTTGCCGGCTGGGCAGATAGCAACGGTTTTAAATTTAATGCAGGAAAGTGCACTTGTGTTTTGTTTTCCAAGAGGCGTGGCGTTCGGCCGGATCCAGACATTCAACTCCACGGTGTCTCTATTCCTGTAAAAAAGGAACACAAGTTCTTAGGTATTATCTTTGACGAAAAGCTCACATTCATCCCACACATAAAACAACTAAAACATAAATGCTTAAAGGCAATGAATATCCTGAAGGTTCTGTCGCACATCTCTTTTGGTGCTGACAAACAACTTCTTTTACGTGTTTTTACCAGCTTGATAGGTTCAGCAAGTAAAACATCTTTCAAAATGCTGGACCCAGTGCTCCATCTCGGGCTCCGCCTGGCGTGTGGCGCCTTCCGCACTAGCCCGGTCGAAAGCCTCTATGTGGAGTGCAATAAATGGAACCTACAACGTCAGCGAGCATACACAGATCTCCTTTATGCTTTTAAAATTTCATCCATGCCTCACCATCCTTTTAAATCAGTTTTTCATGATACGTCCATGACTGAATTCCTTTTAAATCGACCATCGTTCTCTGCGCCCTTCTCTTACAGAGTTAGAGAGGAAGCGTCAGAGCTTGCTGTCTCCTTTTTAGATACAATCCAAAGTTCTCTAACGGATTTTATAGCACCATGGCATCTCCGCCCTGTATCATGCGACACATCGTTCACACATGTAGATAAAAACCGAGCTCCCACATGTGCAATTCTGCAGCATTTCTTGTATTTGCAGCAGAAGTATGAGTGTTCTGAATTTTATACGGATGCTTCTAGAACTGCCACCTCTGTGTCCTGCGCGGCGCATGGGCCCGGCCTTAGTGTCACTAGAACTCTGACTAGTCATACTAGTATCTTTACGACAGAGGCTTACGGTGTACTTGTTGTTGTCAATCATATACTTCAAAGCCACATCCCACAATCCATTATCTATACAGATTCCCTCAGTGTTGTGCGGGCACTGTCGTCAACAATGCCTTCGAAAAACCACGTTGTCAATCTGATCGTCAAGGGTATTATGTCTTTGTATGTACGCAAATTTTAACTGGTTCTTTGCTGAGTCCCTGGCCACTGTGGTATAGCCGGGAACGAAGCAGCGGACCGAATGGCTGCTGCTGCTACACTCTTGAATACAGTAGACATAACCACATTACCCTACACCAACGTGAAACCACACATCAGACAACAACTTCGCAAAACATGGCAAACACACTGGAGTGAACAAACAGACAACAAGTTACACGTAATAAAACCTCACTTGGGACCATACACCACCGACACACGCAATAGATACTCTGAAGTCACCTTGGCCAGATTACGGATAGGGCACACACATGCAACGCACTCGCACCTTCTCACTGCATCTCCAAGACCTCTGTGCAGCAGGTGCGGAGAGGCCCTATCCGTAGTGCACATACTAATCACATGCAAGGCACTTCACACAACACGACACAAACACTTCAGAGACCTCTACAGACAACATATCCCACTACATCCATCGCTGTTTCTAGGTGACGATGCCAGTGCTTCTGTGAAACGTGTGTTTGATTATTTGTCAGATGTTAAGTTTTTAAACCTTATCTCATATCACGCATACTCAAATCTGGCCCTATACACCAGCCATCACCATTACCTTTAATTGATTTTACTATGTTTGGTTTACATGTTTTATACCTACCTTTTTGTGGTAATCACTTCGCTTCATTATATAACTTTTCTGGTGCTCTTTGCCCTCGTTGGCCTTGCGCCATGAAACACCAACCATCTTCGTCTGTTGCTAGTGTTTCGCTACTTTTGGGTGACTCATGAAGATCTTGTGGGTTGCGCAGAGGAAATGTTGTGCCCGGTGATGTGGCAATGTAAGGAAATAAAGGTCACGTGGCTGTGTGTGGAGTTTGACGTGCTCACCGTAGTACTCACTTCGGATTTCGCGGGGAAGACCTCACATCGGGTGCAGTCACCGGCGCTGCCAGCGGCCAGGCCATCGGCCAGCACATCCTCCTGCGCCGCCGTTGTTAGGGCAGTTTCACCAAGGAGAAAATCCTCGATGTTCGAAATCTGGAGGTGTTCGGGGTCTACTTCCACCTGAAAGTTCAACCGCCGATGCAATCCCAACACCATCCGCGCATGAGGTAAAATGAGAACGTTGCCCTAAATGGACACTGAAATTATTTCTAAACATTGCGGGTCTACTAGCGCGCATTGTATTCTGGAGTCTATAGGCCACATTTTGGCCGATTTCGCTGCGTTTACGCGACTTTATTCAGTAGAAAAATCAATTCGAAAATGCTATTCTCCTCTCACCTCCTCCTTGCCGATTTCCCATGATGTTTTGTATGACGTCAAAAAAAAGATGGCTTGCCTTGACCTCGCTACTTCATGGTTCGCTGACCCTCCTACAGAATCTGTCGGCCAGGCGTTTATTTGGCCGGCCGCCGGTGGGTTGTCGCAATTCGTTCACTCAGTTTAAACTGAGCCAGGACACGTGCCTTGAAGAATGTGCCTTTAGTTTGTAGGCTGTATCAAGCTCAAATTCCAAGTTACCTCACATTCGCTTACTGGTACGCCAGTAAAAAATTCTGAGGCCAAGTGAAGGCGTCAGAAAAGTCAGCGAAGTTAATATAGGTACTAAAGACGAAAATCAACCAAACTGTAGAGAGTAACCACGAGATGCTTGAAATACTTTTCGCGCTGGGTGAACTAGCACCCTAGACAGGATACTGGTAAACTTTCACAGGAGACGAAAGATCTAATCAGGAAACGGCAAACCATGAGAATCTCTACCGCAGCTGACAGAATAGAACCCGAGCTCTCGAAGTTAATCAATAAGCGCAAGACAGCTGACATACGGAAGTATAATATGGAGAGGATCGAATACGCTGTAAAGAACGGAGGTAGCCTGAAAGCAGTGAAGAGACGTCTTGGCGTGGGGAAAAATCAGATGTATGCACTTAAGGATAAGCAAGGCAATGTCATCACAAATAGGGATAAAATAGTCACAGTGGCCGAGGAGTTCTATAGGGATCTGTACAGTAGCCGGGACATACAGGATAATGCCGAACCAGACAGTAGTTCAGAGGAGATAGACATCCCACCAGTAACGACCGAAGAAGTAAGGAAGGCTTTGAAAGAAATGAAAGGGGGCAAAGTACCTGGTGAGGATCAGATAACAGCAGTCCTCTTGAAGGATGGCGGAGAAATTGTACTTGAAAAACTGGCAAACCTGTATACGCAATGCCTAATGACCGCAATGATACCGGAATCTTGGAAGAACGCGAACATCATCCTAATCCATAAGAAAGGCGACATGAAGGACTTGAAAAATTACAGGCCGATCAGCTTACTGTCAGTCTTCTACAAGGTATTTACCAAGGTAATCGCTAACCGAATCTCTGCAACCTTAGATTTCAGTCAACCTAAAGAACAAGCAGGGTTCCGTAAAGGTTATTCAACAATGGACCATATTCACACGATCAATCAGGTGATAGAGAAGTGCGCTGAGTATACTGAACCCCTATATATAGCCTTCATAGATTATGAGAAAGCAGTTGACTCGGTCGAAACCCTAGCAGTCATTCAGGCATTACGGAAACAGGGGGTAGATGAGCATTATGTAAGAATACTAGAGGATATCTACAATGGGTCTACAGCTACCATCATCCTCCATAGGGAGAGCAGCAAAATACCTATAAAGAAGGGTGTCAGACAAGGAGACACAATCTCTCCAATGTTATTCACAGCATGCTTACAAGAAGTATTCAGAGCGTTGGATTGGGAACAGGTGGGAGTAAGGGTTGATGGAGAATACCTCAGGAACCTCAGATTTGCTGATGACGTTGCCTTGCTAAGTAACTCGGGGGACGAATTGCAAAGCATGCTTTCCGCACTGGGCGAACAGAGTAGAACCGTGGGCCTGAAAATTAATATGCAGAAAACTAAAGTAATGATAAATAACCTCGGGACAGCACAGCAGTTTGAGATAGGTGGCGAGGCAGTGGAAGTGGTAAGCGAATATATCTACTTAGGCCAAGTTGTGACCCCAGATCCCAACCATGAGGCAGAGATAATTAGAAGGATCAGAATGGGGTGGAGTGCATACGGCAGACATTCTCAGATAATGACTAGCAGCCTACCATTGTCCCTGAAGAAGAAAGTGTGTGAAAGCTGTATCGTAGCGGTACTCACCTACGGGGCAGAAACCTGGAGGCTCACTAAGAGGGTTCAACTTAAATTGAGAACGGCTCAGCGGGCAATGGAGCGGAAAATGATAGGTGTAACATTAAGGGACAAGAAGAGAGCGGAGTGGGTCAGGGAGCAAACTGGTGTTAAAGACATATTAGTAGAAATTAAGAAGAAGAAATGGACGTGGGCAGGGGATGTAATGCGAAGGCAAGATAACCGCTGGTCATTAAGGGTAACAGAGTGGATCCTAAGAGAAGGCAAGCGCTGCAGGGGGCGGCAGAAAGTTAGATGGGCAGATGAGATCAAGAAGTTTGCGGGGATAAATTGGTCACAGTTGGCACAGGACCGAGGTAATTGGAGAATAATGGGAGAGGCCTTTGCCCTGCAGTGGGCGTAGACAGGCTGGCGATGATGATGATGGTGATGATGATGATGATGATGATGATGCTTGAAATACTTTTCGCGCTGGGTGAACTAGCACAGCGATCAGCAGCACGACCACACATCTTGGAAAGCTTTTTTCCGCCTAATGAATGCAGTCGCTAGAAACTAGATATTTTTGTAAATTTGGGGCATGCTTACTCCACGAGCGCTATTCAAGAAATAGTCATCTAGGATGCTTGGAATGCTAAAGCTGAATAAAAATGTAACCTGGCTATCATTATACGCCTCGAGCTTTGCGATGGCTGCGGCGCTTGCCGCCGCTTCCCCTCGGCGTCTACGGGATGTGCGCTGGGGGGTTGATATAGTCACATGCTATATTTTGCTTCTCTTTTGCTTCGTTTCACCTATCCGCGACCAGAAAAACTGGTCATGGTCATCTCTGTGAGCAAATACTACGTCTAGGGCACTTCAATAAGCACCTGCGGCTTCGTAGAGTGCTCGAACGCTATCAAAAGGTATCCGGGGACGCGATTCTGCGCGCTTCCTAACCGCTGTGACGGGTGTCGGCGACTGCACAAGTAAATCACCGCTATCATCTCCGAACAAATTAGGTACAGGTGAGTTATATTGTCGCCTCGTTAAAACGTGCACTACCCCAGCGAGAGGTTGGTTTCGTCTCGCAGCGCGTACAACGAATGCGGTTTCATTTCGAATATATACGCCGTAGAAAAATCCATCTTGGGTATGTGATGATCCCAATGCCTGACAACCACTGTGCATTTTAAGGGAATATAAGCCACGCGAAAATGTTAAGCATCGTACAAGGCTCAGCGTAGTTAAATGTGTGCCCATTCACGACTTATAGCGAGAATGATGGATGGTTAATGAAACCACGGAATAATAAATGGTCCTCAAGTCGGGAAGAAACACAATACCTGATACGGGAATACAAACAGACCCAGCGCTGCTTAGGAAATGCTAAACACAATAGTTTGAATTTATGCGAGGTGGGACTTACCATACCCAACTAGATGCGGAATGCTCTGCTTCTTCGCATGACGTGGGGGGAGGAGGACGCTTAACTATCGTTGTGTCTGAATTCCGAAAAAATCAAGGAATGAACGTTTTAGTAATCACACACACAAGCTGCGCGTTCAATTTTGCTTTTGTTTTTTTACTTCAACTAACACCTGATCACTCGGCAGACGCACTTTTTAAGCAGAGGGCAGGGAGTTCACAAACGATAAAAGGTGTCGCTGGAAGAGTGTGGTATCTGATAAGGCGACCTGATTTTAGTTTGTGCTAGTTTCTGCAGGCTCCCTGTGGCCCATGGTGATGTTTCGAAGAAGCATCTAGTCGCGCCGCGCTGCTCGTGGAGGATATACCTGTAGATGAATGTTTGCGAGTGCTCACCTCTGGACAAGACGACCCAACATTAAATTCTTTCTCGCGTGAAAATTCCAGGTACAAATTTGCATTATTCACCATACTTATTTCGTAGAATGTTAGTAAAATTCATGCCACCTTGCTTGTCCAGGGCAGGGATCAATATCCGAGCAATTACATTAGCAAGCGTAACTGGCGTGCTGTCCGGTATGATGGCTCCGCTCGTATATGTAAGCGCAGAAAACCGATTTACATCATGGTGTAGTATAGGCGTAGCATGACTATCTGAGGAAACGCTGCTTACAGAGACACTGTTAGTTAAGTTCAGGTAAATGGAATTACAATCAGCTCCATGCATATGCCGGCTTCACGACATCGCTCTGTAACGCACACACTGGTGCTCATACAGACCGAATGTACCCCACTAAGATCGCGTCAGAAACGTTTACATTCTCGTTACACACCACATTTTCTTACAGAGTGAGTATCCCATATTGATATGTGGTTTGAACCCATGCAATCGGTAAATCTTATTCCTGAACGTGCCCCAAAAGCATCGGCAATAGTGAGGAGCAGGCCGGAAACTCCCGCGGCTCGTTTCGAAGCGGGCCGCTAGGCGGGTGTCAGTAGCGCCACTACAGGCAGCGCTCGAGGCGTATATTTTGTATATTTCCTGCGCTGGCAGTGATGTGTGCAAACTCTGTGAGTGCGAGCGGGCCACGCTGACCCATCTCATGTGAGACTGCAGAATCAGCGCGAAGGCAGCAGAAGAAACGACGCTTCCACCACCCTTAGAGGCGGCGAAGTGGACTTATGACTACGACGTGCAACTCCAGGCAGTCCAGCAGGTATCGGCGGCCCTGGGTTTGCAGCGACCGAGCGGCCCCGCAGAAGGGAGGGGGAGCGGTGGCTCTCTCCGACCCGAGCGGGGAAGCAAGGGCGCAGGTCCTAGGGTCCAGCCGGGACGACGTTGAGGCCGCGTCACGGCTAGGATAAACCTCTCGTGGGAGGGTCGTCCGAAACCGCTCTGCAGGCGACTAAATAAAGTTGCTCTCTCTCTCTCTCTCTTTCTCTCTCTCTCTCTCTCTCTCTCTCTCTCTCTCTCTCTCTCTCTCTCTCTCTCTGCGCTGACAGCGCTGGGTTTACAGCACTTTGTCCATTGTTTCGCCATTCCAAAGCTCGAATCCCCGACAGCGCATGTTTTTTAAGTTGATTTATTTGTGTTTGGGCAACGTTTTACATACTGAATTCCCCATTTTTGCGCTGTAACATCCATTGCTCCACGAGCTAGTTTTGCAGAACGCGTGCTCTCTGACACGGGAGCGCTGGCGAGTTCTCGTTGGCGTGGTGTTGCCATAAGCACCGACTGCTTGCAGGCACAGGCTCAAATCAGCCGACCCGTCGCCTGGTTACGATAGAGGCACGAGCCAAGCAAGCTCCAAAGGTGGGGGGAAAAACGTAACGCATTTGAGCGTCTCCGGTGACGCGGACGGCGTTCATCCACTGCGTACAGCTGGCCTTGTGATTGTTACAATTCCGGGACTTCCAGGCAGGCTCATCTGACGCATTTCACACCAGAAAACATGGCAGAAGCGTAGTATGCCGATTACTGAGATTTCGAGAATGCCCAGCCAACGATAACGTCGGATTCCAAGCCATGTTGTTTCACTGAACCGAAACCAAAACTGCTATGAATTCTAATCTCGCACATCGTCCAATCACGTAGCACCTTGTATTGACGTCACTTCTTCAGTTGGACCGGCCGCCGCAAACCCCCCACGGTAGCTTTTCTTCTTTCAGACATTATAAAACAAATGCCGCCTTGCCAACCGGATAAACGAAGAAAAGGTTGTTTATTTGAGCCAGTCTACGCAGTACAAGCAAAAATAGGAGCTTAAAATTCACTCCCGTATCCCTTGAACGGGTGCATTGGCTGCGGCAGAAGGCAGCACCGAGTCTACCAGCCGAGTGTTTCAAAGAGGGAATGAGCCACTGTCACCCAATCTGATGGTGCACCGTAATCCCTGCCGCGCTCACAATGCCCGCGTAGAAGAAAGAAGTAGAACGCGCCTAGGGAGCACAGGTGCCCGAGACGCATCTAGGTGTTGACGGCGTGCAATTGACGATGCAACGTTGTTCTTACTGTTTAAGCACAAGGTTGGTTTGAAGTGGTAGTGGTCTGACCATAATAAACTCCGTTTGGACATATAAAAGGTATCAAAATATCGCCTTATAGATCGCTTTTCGACGCATTTTAGGTGGATAAAAAATAGTTGTGCCATTACACTTGTTCGCCAGCGTCACTGCCGCCACATTTCCCCTGTAATACATTTCACATTTCAGCTACAGACCGTGAAAAGCTACAGATAGGTCTATGTATGCTAATCAGGGCGCTGTCGTGTAGCTTTTTTGCACTGTTGGGGAAGTGCAGGCGAGGACGCGAGGAAAGGTCCATTTTCTATCGAAAAACTGAAATTAATCCTTGTGCAGTAATTATTATTCCCCCACAGTTGCACGAAAGCAAGACCGAAACAAAACATGTGTCCCTGCGTAAATCACGGCGCGTAGTCCTGGTCCCGATCGTCTGCGCACTCTCTCTTTGGGTGGGACTGGGTGATGAGCCCGAGGTTCCGATCTTGTGTAAAATTTGTTTATCCCGTTGCTTAGAGTAGTGGGACCAGCAATTGTCTTAGGAGCGCTAATTCCCGCCATCCTCACCATGCGGAGCAGGAGGCCGGCGCATGCGGCGCCCCTATACATGCTAATTTTCCCTGCCCGCTAAGAGAAATGCCACCATTCCACGAAAAGTTAACTCCCTAATTGTAAGTGCCCGTAACCAGATCATCTTCGTGACCTGAGAGCAGAAAGTTGCCGTTTCTGGGGGCAAGGACTCCATTATAATGAGCTTCTCGAGTCTTCCGATTGGTTGATTGTGGAATTTAACGCGCTGACGATACAGCTAGGACGTCGACATGGTAAAAAGCGAACTAGACGCGGACAGAAGTAGAGATAGTGGCACGGGACGAGCGGTCCTCTTTCTCTGCTTCTCTTCTTCTTCTGTCCCCGTCTAGTGCGCTTTTTCCCATGTCGAAGTCGTATCAGCAACTAGCCCAAATTTCCACGTTGTTGCACCTGGGCTATGATGTGTGCCGTACACTCTAAACTTTTTTTCCTCCCATATACCCCCCTAGAGGTTCTTTTTCGCCTGTCCTCTAGTGGTCCTCCTTGTAGGAGTTTTTTTACTACATGGAACAGGGAGGTTTTGTTTACCTCCTCAAAACAGGGCGTTTTTAGGTTATAGAAAAGAGGCATTTAGGGAGTGTTAAGAAATGTTCGGGAGAATTTAAGGAGGTCAAAATGGAGTATTCTTTACTTCCTGAAGGGCGTTTTTAAGTGATGTTTATGGAATTTTTAGGCGGTTGAATAGGAGCCTATTATGGCTCCCTTTGGAAGTACTTATGTTAGTTTAGGGGCGTTTTTAGGAGGTTCAAGGGAAGCATTTACTTCTTTTGAATGGAGTTTGACGAAAGCTTGGGGAGTTTTGTAGGCCTTCCGAAAGGAGGTTTTCAAGGCCACAAGGGAGAATTTCTATTTCCCTGTGGGAGTACTGATTACACACGGTTTTTCTCGATTTCAGGTTTATTTCAAACGAACTTTCGCAGACAAGTTTACATGGTACATGGTGTACACAAGGACGCTCCGAAATAAATACTTATGGTGACCTCATATTAGAAATCACAAATGGTACATTGCTAAATAACACGCCAGTTAGGAATTGAAGACAGCAATACGATGCTAGTTGAACAAACCGTAGAAACAATATTACTACAAGAACTGGAAATACGCGACAAACAACCCCGCACGGGGCACCTTGAGTAATCTTGGTGACGGTGAGCAGCGACACCGCGGACCCCGAGCTCCCAACATAAGTCGTGTCCAACCGTGGCGAGGTGTTTAAAGGTGAAGGGTAGAAGCCGTAAACGGTGGCCGTCGGAGCCTTGGTCAAGCTCCGGCCGATGGGCTCCCTGCCTGTCTACCAGGCAGGGAGCTCCGGGACCTCTTTGACTACCAGGGTAAGGTCAAAGGAGAAAGTACCCCAGTCTCCCTGCTTTTATACTATGCTTTATGGTATTGTCTAAAACCCCCCCCAACCGTGATCGGCCCCCTAAAAGGGGCCGCACCGAAGTATCGTTTCCTCCATTGCCATCTTTGACATTTCCTGAACCAGAACATTACTCTCGATTTCTTGTCATGGAGTCCCTGAATCCAACCCACCCTCTTGCATCTCAGTCAGTCTTCTTGATCGCCAAGTATCTTGAAGCAATAATAGGAAAATCGTATAAATGCAAAAAACAAAGGTCTGGTGAACTCCTAATCGAAATAAATGACAAGCAGCAGTCTGCAAAGCTCCTAGCTCAGACTAGACTGGCTGATCTCGACATCAGGGTCACACCCCATCGGAGCCTCAACAGCTCGCAGGGTGTGATATCCGAAACAGATCTCCTGAACGAAACGGATGCGGATCTCCTTGCCGGCTTGAGGGATCAGGGCGTCACTGCCGTGAGACGCATCAATATCCGCAGAGACGACAAGGAGATTCCCACCAAGCACATCATCTTGACCTTTGACCGCGCAGTACTCCCACAACACATAAATGCAGGTTTTATCCGTTGCTCCATCCGTCCGTACATCCCGAACCCGCGGCGCTGTTTTAAGTGCCAGCGGTTCGGGCACGGTACGAACTCTTGCCGTGGCCGAACGACGTGTGCAAAATGCGCGGCGCACGATCATCCGAGCGAGAACTGCGCATCCGAAACTCTCACTTGTGTAAACTGCGGGGGGCCGCATGCAGCATACTCCCGCAAGTGCGAAAAATTCCAACTAGAAAAAAAGATCATAAACATTAAGGTCACTGAGAACATCACCTTTCCAGAGGCGAGAAAGAGGTTCGCCTCTTTTCCTCTGGGGAGGTACGCCGACGCAGCTCGCCGGGGGGCGGAGAGGCGTCTGGTTTCCACAGGGACCCAGTTCAGCGAGTCTGACCTGGTCCCTCCCCCGCCCCCCCCTGGGTTGCCTCAGGCAGCCCAACCCGCCACCACGCCGCTTGCTGAGGCAGCAGCGGTTGTGGTGGCAACGTCTTCCGTCGGGACCGGTGCCGCTCCCGCCTCTGTCTCCCCGTCCTCCAGTGCGTTGGAGGGTACCGAGGTGATGGACACCACGGGCCCCGCACCGGCTCCCACCGCCACCGCACCGCCCGTGCCACTTTTGGCGTTCCCGACGCCCGCGGCGGTGGCGGCTCAAGCGAAGGGCTCCCGAAGGGGGGCCAAGTCCGGTGGGCCCGGTCCGTCGGGCACCCCTCGGACATCTGACGACGATATGGACGTCGGGCCGTTCCTGCCTGCAACGCAGCGCAAGGAGCGGCCACCGACTTCCAAGCCTACAGAAAGGCCCAAAAATCCCAATCCAAGAGTAACAGCCCCGAAAGACGACACATGAACACACACGAACACACACATTCCAGTCATTCTTAAATTTAAATAATGGGAACACAAAATATTATCCAATGGAACTGCAGAGGCCTCCTTAAAAATCTTGACGATGTGTATGAGATTCTGCATGCCAGTCAGCCAAGTATTATGTGTCTCCAGGAAACCCACCTCAACTCTAAACAAACAAATTTCTTAAATAGGTACATGGTATTCAGAAAGGACAGGGTTGGCTGCACCCACTCTTCAGGAGGTGTGGCCATTATCGCCCGGAAATCATTAGCATGCCACCCTGTCACTTTAAACACTGTCCCCGCACGGGGCACCTTGAGCAATCTTGGTGACGGTACTGGCGATACCGCGGACCCCGAGCCCCCAAACATAAGCTGGATCCAACCGTGGCAATGTGTTTATAGGTGGAGGGTTAGAAACCACGAACGGTGGCCGTCGGAGCCCAGGTCAAGCTCCGGCGGATGGGCTCCCTGTCTGTTCACCAGGCAGGGAGCTCCGGGACCTCTTTGGCTACCAGGGTACGGTCAAAGAAGAAAGTACCCCCGTCTCCCTGCTTTCCAATGTATCATATGGCATTTTCCAAACCCCCCCCCAAACGTGATCGGCCCCCGAAAAGGGGCCGCACCGAAGCTTCATTCCCACCCTTGCCAACAATTGCATCCCAAAAGCCAGATAACTATCCGCGCTTCTTAATTGTTGAATCTCTTGACAGTTCAAATCCTATCTCCTCCCAGTCAGTGTTCCTTATCACCAAATTCCTTGAAGGCATCCTGGGCAAGTCTTTCAAAGCCAAGAAACTGAGAACCGGCGAAGTCCTGGTCGAGGTGAACACTCACCAGCAAGCCACAAGCCTCCTTACCCAGAATCGCATGGCAGATCTGGACATCAGAGTCACACCCCACCGTAGCCTCAATAGCTCTCAGGGTGTGATTTCTGAGCCAGATCTGATAAATGAGACAGAAGCCGATCTGCTCGAAGGTCTGAAAGGCGAGGGCGTGACGGCAGTGAGGCGCATCACCATGCGGCGAGATAATAAGCAAATCATGACAAAGCATATAATCTTAACATTTGACCGTTCCTCACTCCCTGAATCCATCAAAGCAGGTTTCATTCATTGTTCTGTCCGGCCGTACATCCCGAACCCGCGGCGCTGTTTCAAGTGCCAACGGTTTGGGCATGGCACCACCTCCTGTCGTGGAAAAACAACGTGTGCGAAATGTGCATCGCAAGATCATGAGACAGATAACTGCCAGGCTGAACAATTAATGTGCAGCAACTGTCATGGACCTCATGCTGCGTACTCCCGCACGTGTGAAATGTTCCAGAAAGAAAAAAAGATAATCAACATCAAGGTAACAGAAAACATCACTTTCCCAGAGGCGCGGAAGAGGTTCGCCTCTTTCCCTCTGGGGAGGTACGCCGACGCAGCTCGCCGGGGGGCGGAGCGGCGTCTGGTTTCTGCGGGGACCCAGTACCGCGAGTCGGACTTGGTCCCGCGTCCGCCCCCCCCTGGGTTGCCTCAGGCAGCCCAACCTGCCTCCGCACCGCTCGCTGAGCCAGCAGCGGCTGTGGGGGCAACCACGTCTGGTGGAAGCGATGTTGCATCCTCCACTTCCACTCCAGCGTCCCAAGCCACAGGCGAGGGCGCAGAGGAGATGGACTTGGGGGAGCCAGCGGCAGCTCCCACCCCCACCGCACCGCCTGCGCCATCCGAGGCATTCCTTAAACCCTCGGTGGTTGTGGGTCAGTCAAAGCGCGCCCAAAAGGGTGCGCGGTCCACGGGGCCTGATCAGTCAGGCAATCCGAGGACATCAGACGACGAAACGGATGTCGGACCGTTCTTGTCTGCGGTGCACCGCAAGGAACGTGTCCCGACGCCAAAGCCTCCTGACAAGCCCAAAAAGACGAGAGTCACAGCCCCGAAAGACGACACATAAACATACACACTCCAGTAGCTCTCACACTAAATAATGGGAAGAGAAAACATAATTCAATGGAACTGTAGAGGCCTCCTTAAAAATCTTGACGATGTATATGAAATACTGCATGCTAATCAGCCAAGTGTAATGTGTGTCCAGGAAACACATCTGAATTCTAAGCACACAAATTTCTTGAATAGTTACCTGGTATACAGAAAGGACAGGGTTGGCTGCACACACTCTTCTGGCGGTGTGGCCATAATAGCCCGCAAATCCTTAGCATGCCACCCTGTCACCTTGAACACCGTCCTTGAGGCTGTAGCAATACGCTTAATAATATTTAATAGGTTGATAACGGTATGCTCCATATACATTCCTCCTGATGTTTCACTTTTAAGCTCTGACTTCGAGGCGCTGGTTGACCAGCTGCCCGAACCATACATCCTGATAGGCGACCTTAATGCTCACAACACTCTTTGGGGCTCTTCTCGCACGGATGCCCGAGGTCGCCTTATAGAAAAATTCCTTACATCTTCAGGAGCATGCCTTTTCAACAATAAACAGCCTACATACCATAACATAGGACACAACACATACTCATGTCTTGACTTGGCGATTGGCTCCGCAGATCTTTTTCCATGTCTTGAGTGGGGTGTGGGTACTGACCCATATGGCAGTGACCACTTCCCCACCTCACTTACATATATAGGTAAAGGCCCAAGCAGTTCATCTTCCCATAATAGGTTCAATGAAGCACGAGCTAACTGGAATACATTTACAGAGACATCCAAACTACACCACACATCCATAGGACACCTACACGTTGAAGAAGCTACCCAACTCCTCACAGCGCACATCCTCGACGCCGCCGAAAAGTCCATTCCCCACGCCTCTGGTGCCCCGCGCAACCAGCGGAGGCCGTGGTGGAATGAGGACTGTAGGCGGGCGCGAGAGGCTCAGAACAAGGCGTGGGGTATCCTTCGACGGTACCCCACGTCGGGCAACCTTATTTTGTTCAAACGGGCCAAGGCGTTAGGGAAACGTGTGCGCCGTGAGGCAAAACGAGAGAGTTGGCGCACCTTCCTTACATCTATTAACTCATACACAGACACACACAAAGTCTGGACACGAATACGAAAACTAAAAGGACAACAGACACACAGCCTGCCCCTGGTCAGTCCAACAGGGGACACACTGGAAGACCAGGCTAACACACTTGCACAACACTTTCAACACGTTTCCAGCTCTGCACACTACACAAACACTTTCCTGAGACATAAAACCGCTTGTGAAAAGAAGTCCTTACGTGATAATAACAGGTCAAAATCTGGTTACAATTCTGAATTTACTCTCTATGAGCTGAAGGCGGCCCTGAGCACATGTAAACCTTCAGCTCCAGGCGCAGACCAGATTACATACACAATGATACAACACCTACACCCAGAGACTCTTGAAACACTCCTACACTTATACAACAACATATGGCTTTCGGGGCACATCCCAAAATCTTGGAGGGAGGCTATTGTAGTGGCGTTCCTGAAGGAGGGTAAGGACCCGTCCTCTCCCGCCAGTTACCGACCCATCGCTCTGACAAGCTGCCTGTGCAAGCTGCTCGAGAAGATGATAAATCGCAGGCTCGTGTACTTCCTTGAGTACAACGGTCTTCTCGAGAGCTGCCAGGCAGGCTTTAGGGTGGGGCGATCTACCAACGATCAACTTGTTGCATTGGAATCCTTCATAAAAGATGCATTTGCTCATAAGCAGTTCTGCCTTACGGTATTCTTTGATCTTGAAAAGGCTTACGACACAGCCTGGCGATATGGCATCCTTAGCGACCTGAAGTCCTTTGGTGTGTCAGGTAACATGTTAAATACCATTTCTAGCTACATGTCCACGAGGACATTTCGTGTTAAGGTTGGGTCATCCCTGTCCGGGATACATGTGCAGGAAAATGGTGTGCCGCAAGGTGGAGTTCTAAGCTGCACATTGTTTATAGTTAAGATGAACTCCCTCCAAAAGGCATTGCCACCAACCATTTCCTGTTCCGTCTATGTAGACGATGTTCAAATATCTTTTAAATCCTGTAACCTGTCAATTTGCGAACGTCAAGTACAGCTCGGTGTTAAGAAGCTTGCTGGATGGGCGGACCTTAACGGTTTTAAACTGAACCCGGGCAAAAGTACTTGTGTTCTGTTCTCCCGCAAGCGCGGGCTTAGTGCGGACCCTGAGATTGCTCTTGGCCGTGCATCTATTCCTGTTAAAAGGGAGCACAAGTTTTTAGGTGTCATATTTGATAACAAGCTCACGTTCATACCTCACGTCAAAGCACTTAAACATAAATGCCTAAAAACACTAAACATTCTCAAGGTGCTCTCCCACCAATCCTATGGTGCAGACAAGGAACTACTTCTCCGAGTCTTTACCGCCTTAGTCGGGTCCCGGTTAGACTACGGCAGCGTCGTGTATGGGTCGGCATCAAAAACCGCACTAAAAATGCTTGACCCAGTACTCCACTTGGGCCTCCGCCTTGCGTCGGGTGCGTTCCGCACTAGCCCGGCAAAGAGTCTATACGTTGAATGTAACAAATGGTGCCTTGAGGACCAACGAACGTACATGGACTTGCTCTACGCTTTCAAAATTTCATCGATGAATAACCATCCTTTTAAACCTGTTTTTAATGATGCATCCACATCACTAGTGTTTGTAAATCGCCCGTCCGTTCCTTTGCCATTCTCACTTAGAGTGAGACAGGAAGCTTCGGATTTCAACATCTCCTTTTCAGACATTTACACATCTTCCTTTACTGATGTTTTACCACCCTGGCAGCTTCAACGTGTGTGTTGTGACTTGTCTTTCATGAATATTGATAAAACCAGGGTACCACAAACTGCAATTTTGCAGCACTTCTTCTCCCTGCAGTACAAGTATCAATGTGCAGAGTTTTATAGTGATGCATCAAAAACTGCAACCATAGTGTCTTGCGCTGCTCATGGACCAAACTTTGATGCATGCAGAACCATGAGCACATACACCACAATTTACTCAGCTGAAGCATATGGCATCTTACTAATTGCACAACACATTCTTGAACACAAAATCTCGAAGTCCATCATATATACAGATTCCTTGAGCGTTGTGCGCGCATTGGCATCATACAAGCCATGCAAAAACAAAATTGTCCATATGGTTTTCAACACTATCATGTCTATATATGCCCAAAAACTTGTTCTGGTGTTGTGCTGGGTTCCAGGGCATGCTGGAATTGCTGGCAATGAGGTTGCGGATCAGAAGGCCGCAGTTGCTGCATTCAGGGACACAGTAGATATAACCAGACTACCACAGAGTGACCTTAAGCCACAAATTCGACAATACCTTCGTAGGAAATGGCAAACACACTGGGATGAACAGACAGACAACAAACTACATGTAATAAAGCCACACTTGGGACGGTACACATCTGACTCACACAACAGACACACAGAAGTTGCCTTGGGTAGGCTGCGGATAGGGCACACCCATGCGACGCACTCGTATCTGCTGACGGGATCTCCTAGACCCCAGTGCAGCAGGTGCGGAGAGGCCCTATCCGTAGTGCACATACTAATCACATGCAAGGCACTTCACACAACACGACACAAACACTTCAGAGAACTCTACAGACAACATGTTCCCCTACATCCATCGTTTTTTCTAGGAGACGAAGCCATTGTTTCCGTGAAACGTGTGTTTGAGTATTTGTCAGAAGTCAAGTTTTTAAACCTCATTTCCTATCACGCATCATGAAATCTGGCCCTATACACCAGCCATGCTCATTGTCGTTTTGTGATTTTACTTTTGTTTTTGCTGATTTTACTTAGTGTTTAAGGTTTCACCCCTATCATCGACTATTGCTTTGGCGCTCTTTGCCCCAGTTGGCCTTGCGCCATAAACATCCAACGATCATCATCATCATCATCATCAAATCCCATCTCCTCCCAGTCAGTGTTCCTTATCACCAAATTCCTTGAAGGCATCCTTGGCAAGTCTTTCCAAGCCAAGAAACTGAGAACCGGCGAAGTTCTGGTCGAGGTGAACACTCACCAGCAAGCCACAAGCCTCCTTACCCAGAATCGCATGGCAGATCTGGACATCAGAGTCACACCCCACCGTAGCCTCAATAGCTCTCAGGGTGTGATTTCTGAGCCAGATCTGATAAATGAGACGGAAGCCGATCTGCTCGAAGGTCTGAAAGGCGAGGGCGTGACGGCAGTGAGGCGCATCACCATGCGGCGAGATGATAAGCAAATCATGACAAAGCATATAATCTTGACATTTGACCGTTCCACACTCCCCGAATCCATCAAAGCAGGTTTCATTCACTGTTCTGTCCGGCCTTACATCCCGAACCCGCGGCGCTGTTTCAAGTGCCAACGGTTCGGGCATGGCACCACCTCCTGTCGCGGCAAAACAACATGTGCAAAATGTTCATCCCAAGATCATGATACAGATAACTGCCAGGCTCAACAATTAATGTGCAGCAACTGTCATGGACCTCATGCTGCGTACTCCCGCACGTGTGAAAGGTTCCAGATGGAAAAGAAAATAATAAATCTCAAAATCACTGAAAACATCACCTTCCCAGAGGCGCGGAAGAGGTTCGCCTCTTTTCCCCTGGGGAGGTACGCCGACGCAGCTCGCCGGGGGGCGGAGCGGCGTCTTGTTTCGGCGGGGACCCAGTACCGAGAGTCGGACTTGGTCCCGCCCCCGCCCCCTACTGGGTTGCCTCTTGCAGCCCAACCCGCCTCCGCACCGCTCGCTCAGCCAGCAGCGGCTGTGGTGGCATCCACGTCCGGTGGGGATGCTGCTGCACCCACCGTTTCCCCCTCTCCACCGGCCCGAAGCACATGCAAGGGCCCGGACGAGATGGAGACGGAGGCGGTCGCAGCGACCCGCTCCCCCTCCTTACTGCCTGTGCCATCTGGGGTGCTCCCCACGCCTTCGGCACAGGCAGCGCAGGCAAAGAACACCCGAAAGGGTACCACGTCAAGGGGGCCCAGTCCGCTGGGCACCCCCTTGCCATCAGATGACGACATGGACGTCGAGCCCTTCCGGCTTTCATCGCAGCGGAAGGAACGGGCTGCGACGTCCAGGTCAGTAGAGAAGGCCAGAAAGCCCCTCCCAAGAGTGCAAGCCCCGAAAGACCCTACATAATCACTCTCCAGTAGCTCTATCACATCATAATGGGAAGAGAAAACATAGTTCAATGGAACTGCAGAGGCCTTCTGAATAATCTTGACGACGTGCATGAGATTCTGCATGCCAACCAGCCAAGTTTAATGTGTGTCCAGGAAACACATCTGAATTCCAAACACACAAATTTCTTGAATAGTTACCTGGTATACAGGAAAGACAGGGATGGCTGCACACACTCTTCTGGCGGTGTGGCCATAATCGCCCGAAAATCCTTAGCATGCCACCCTGTCACCTTGAATACCGTCCTTGAGGCTGTAGCAATACGCTTAATAATATTTAATAGGTTGATAACGGTATGCTCCATCTACATTCCTCCTGATGTTACACTTTTAAGCTCTGACTTCGAGGCGCTGGTTGACCAGCTGCCCGAACCGTACATTCTAACAGGCGACCTTAATGCTCACAATTCTCTTTGGGGCTCTTCTCGTACGGATGCCCGGGGTCGCCTGATAGAGAGGTTTCTTACATCCTCTGGAGCATGCCTTTTCAACAATAAACAGCCTACATATCATAACATAGGACACAACACATACTCATGTCTTGACTTGGCTATTGGTTCGGCAATTCTCTTTCCATGTCTTGAGTGGGGTGTGGCCACGGACCCATATGGTAGTGACCATTTCCCTACTTCATTAACGTACATAGGTACAGGCCCAAGCAGTCCATCTTCCCATAGAAGGTTTAATGAAGCAAGAGCTACATGGAATACATTTACAGAGACATCTCAACTACACCACACATCCATAGGACACCTACACGTTGAAGAAGCTACCCAACTGCTCACGGCGCACATCCTCGACGCCGCCGAAAAGTCCATTCCCCACGCCTCTGGTGCCCCGCGCAACCAGCGGAGGCCGTGGTGGAATGAGGACTGTAGGCGGGCGCGAGAGGCCCAGAACAAGGCGTGGGGTGTCCTTCGTCGGTACCCCACGTCGGGTAACCTCATTTTGTTCAAACGGGCCAAGGCGTTAGGAAAACGTGTGCGCCGTGAGGCAAAACGAGAGAGTTGGCGCTCATTCATAACATCTATAAACTCGTACACAGACACACGCAAGGTATGGACACGTATACGCAAACTCAAAGGACAACATACACACAGCCTGCCCCTGGTCAGTACAACAGGGGACACACTGGAAGACCAGGCTGACACACTCGCACAACACTTCCAACACGTGTCCAGTTCAGCACACTACACGAACACTTTCCTGAAGTACAAAGCCTCTTGTGAAAAGAAGTCCCTACACGATAACATCAAATCACAGACTTCTTACAACTCCCTGTTTTCACTACATGAGCTGAGGGCTGCTCTGAGCACGTGTAAACCCTCAGCTCCAGGCCCAGACAACATTACATACACAATGATACAACACCTACACGCAGACACACTTGAAGCACTTCTACATCTATATAATAAAATATGGCTTTCGGGGCACATTCCACACTCTTGGAGGGAGGCCATTGTAGTGGCTTTCTTGAAGGAGGGAAAGGACCCGTCGTCCCCCTCAAGTTACCGTCCAATAGCCCTGACGAGCTGCCTGTGCAAGCTCTTCGAGAAGATGATCAATCGCAGGCTCGTGTACTTCCTCGAGTACAATGGTCTTCTCGAGAGCTGCCAGGCAGGCTTTAGGGTGGGGCGATCGACGAACGATCAACTGGTTGCACTTGACTCATACATCAAGGATGCCTTCGTACATAAGCAGTACTGCTTAACTGTCTTTTTCGACCTCGAGAAGGCCTACGACACCGCTTGGCGTTATGGGATCCTTAGTGACCTCAGGTCATTCGGTGTTTCGGGTAATATGTTCAACACCCTTGTTAGTTATTTGTCGGAGAGAGCGTTCAGAGTAAGAGTTGGTTGTGCACTTTCAAAGGTTCACGTCCAAGAAAATGGCGTGCCGCAAGGTGGCGTGTTGAGTTGCACTCTCTTTATCGTAAAGATGAACTCTCTGGGAAAGGCACTTCCACCAACAATCTCTTATTCTATGTATGTAGACGACGTGCAAATATCTTTTAAATCATGTAATATGTCAATATGCGAACGTCAAGTCCAGCTTGGTGTCAAGAAGCTTGCCGGCTGGGCAGACAAGAATGGGTTTAAATTGAATCCTGCAAAAAGCTCCTGCGTTTTGTTCTCCAGGAAGCGCGGGGTCCATCCGGACCCAGACATTACTCTGAATGGTGTGTCGCTTCCTGTGAACAAGGAGCACAAGTTCTTCGGTGTTGTGTTTGACCATAAACTCACATTCATTCCACACATCAAGAAACTTAAACATAAATGTCTGAAAACAATGAATATACTTAAGGTTCTCTCCCATCAATCGTATGGTTCCGACAAAGAACTCCTACTACGGCTCTATACTGCGTTGGTTGGGTCTCGGTTAGACTATGGCAGTGTGGTATATGGGTCGGCGACTAAAACAGCATTGCGAATGCTTGACCCAGTGCTACACTTGGGGCTGCGGCTTGCGTCGGGTGCTTTTCGCACTAGCCCTGCTGAGAGTCTTTATGTCGAGTGTAATAAGTGGAGCCTTGAGAACCAACGAACATACATGGACTTGCTTTATGCTTTTAAGATTTCATCGCTGAATAATCATCCTTTTTATCCTGTCTTTAACGATACATCAACATCTCTGCACTTTGTAAATCGCCCATCCGTTCCTCTGCCCTTTTCACTTAGAGTGAGAGAGCGAGCCTCGGATCTCAGTGCTTTGTTTTTAGATGTGTACAGGTCATCCTTTTCAAACAGTTTACCGCCTTGGCAAGCTCGCCCTGTGTCGTGCGACCTTTCTTTTATGAGACTTGACAAAAATCGTGTACCACGAGCTGCAATACTGCAGCACTTTCTGGCTTTGCAGTTTAAATACACATGTGCCGAATATTATAGTGACGCTTCTAAAACCTCCAGTATGGTGTCGTGCGCTGCTCATGGCCCTAATTTCAATGCAGCCAGAACCATGAACGTGCACACATCAATTTTTTCTGCAGAAGCGTATGGAATTTTACTGATTGTACGACACATACTTGAAAATCATATTCCAAAGTCTATCATCTACACAGATTCCTTGAGTGTCGTTCGCGCACTGTCATCGCATACACCCGCCAAAAACCACATAATTAATCTTGTATTTAACACTATCATGTCTGTGTATGCAAAGAAGCATGAGCTGGTCCTCTGCTGGGTCCCAGGACATGCAGGGATCGCTGGGAACGAGTTGGCAGACGAGAGGGCCGGTGCTGCTGCACTCAGGAACACTGTGGACATTACAACGGTACCCTACACAGACCTCAAGCCACACATAAGACAACACTTGCGCAGAACATGGCAAACACACTGGAATGAACAGACAGACAACAAACTACATGTAATAAAGCCACACTTGGGACGGTACACATCTGACTCACACAACAGACACACGGAAGTCGCCTTGGGTAGGCTGCGGATAGGGCACACCCATGCGACGCACTCGTATCTGCTGACGGGATCTCCTAGAACCCAGTGCGGCCGGTGCGGAGAGGCCCTATCCGTAGTGCACATACTAATCACATGCAAGGCACTTCACACAACACGACACAAACACTTCAGAGAACTCTACAGACAACATATTCCCCTACATCCATCTTTTTTCCTAGGTGACGATGCCATTGTTTCCGTCAAACGTGTGTTTGAGTATCTGTCAGAAGTCAAGTTTTTAAACCTCATTTCCTATCACGCATCATGAAATCTGGCCCTTTACACCAGCCATCCTCACTGTCTTTTATTGATTTTACTTTTGTTCTTGCTTATTGATTTCAGTGTCTAAGTTCTCACCTCTCATATTTAACCACTGTTTTGGCGCTCTTTGCCCTAGTTAGCCTTGCGCCATTAACATCCAACCATCATCATCATCACTTTAAACACTGTCCTCGAGGCTGTAGCGATCCGTACCATAATATTTAATAGGTTGATAACCGTATGCTCTATTTACATCTCTCCTGATTTTGCACTTCTGAGCTCTGATTTCGAGGCACTGGTTGACCAGCTGCCCGAACCATACATACTAACAGGCGACCTTAACGCGCACAACTCTCTTTGGGGCTCCTCCAGAACGGATGCCCGAGGTCGCCTGTTGGAGAAGTTTCTTACATCCTCCGGAGCATGCCTTTTCAACAAAAAACAGCCTACATATCATAACTTAGGACACAATACATACTCTCATCTTGACTTGGCTATTGGTTCCGCAGTTCTCTTTCCATGTCTTGAGTGGGGTGTGGGCACGGACCCATATGGTAGTGACCCCCCGCACGGGGCACCTTGAGCAATCTTGGTGACGGTACTGGCGATACCGCGGACCCCGAGCCCCCAAACATAAGCTGGATCCAACCGTGGTGATGTGTTTTTTAAGGTGAAGGGTAGAAACCTCTAACGGTGGCCGTCGGAGCCCAGGTCAAGCTCCGGCGGATGGGCTCCCTGTCTGTTTACCAGGCAGGGAGCTCCGGGACCTCCTCAGCTATCAGGGTAAGGTTGTGGAAGAAAGTACCCCCGTCTCCCTGCTTCTATACTATGATATATGGCATTTTCTAAACCCCCCCCCAGACGTGATCGGCCCCCGAAAAGGGGCCGCACCGAAGTTTCATTCCCACCTCTGTCAACAACTGTCCTTTCAACAAACATGAATAACTATTCTCGTTTTCTTGTGATCGAGTCAGCTGACCCAACGAGACCCGTCGCTTCACTGTCGGTATTCCTTGTCTCGAAATTTCTGCAAAGCACATTAGGTGAAAAGTATGAAGCCAAAAAGCTCAGGACAGGAGAAATCCTTGTCGAACTCAACAATGAAAAACAATCCCGCACACTTCTTGCCCAAACTCGCATCCATGATCTGGACATCAAGATCACGCCCCACCGGAGCCTGAACAGCTCCCAGGGTGTGATTTCAGAGTCGGATCTCCTTTCAGAAACAGATTCCGACCTTCTTGAAGGTTTAAAGGACCAGGGCGTCACAGCTGTGCGGCGCATCACGATGCGCAGGGACGATAAGATAATCCCAACCAAACACATTATCCTGACCTTCGACCGTTCGACACTTCCGCAATATATAAATGCAGGCTACATCCGATGCTCTATTCGACCGTACATACCGAACCCGCGCCGCTGCTTTAAGTGCCAGCGGTTCGGGCACAGCACAACCTCTTGCCGCGGCAAAACTACCTGTGCGAAATGTGCAGCGCAGGACCACCCCACTGACAATTGCAATTCTGACAACCTCACATGTGCAAACTGCAGGGGCCCTCATGCGGCCTACTCCAGGAAGTGTGAGAAATTCCAAGTGGAAAAGAAAATAATCCATCTAAAAGTGACAGAAAACATCACCTTCCCAGAGGCGCGGAAGAGGTTCGCCTCTTTCCCCCTGGGGAGGTACGCCGACGCGGCTCGCCGGGGGGCGGAGCGGCGTCTGGTTTCGGCGGGGACCCAGTACCGCGAGTCGGACTTGGTCCCGCCCCCGCCCCCCCCTGGGTTGCCTCTGGCCGCCCAACCCGCCACCACGCCGCTTGCTGAGGCAGCAGCGGTTGTGGTGGCAACCTCTTCCGTCGGGACCGGTGCCGCTCCCGTCCGTGCCTCCCCATCGTCCAGTGCGTTGGAGTGTGCCATGGACACCACGAGCCCCGCACCGGCTCCCACCGCCACCGCACCGCCCGTGCCACTTCTGGTGCCTCCGACACCACCGGCGGTGGCGGCTCAAACGAAGGGCCCCCGAAGGGGGGCCAAGTCCGGGGGGCCCGGTTCGACGGGCACACCCAGGACATCGGACGACGAGATGGACGTCGTGCCGTTCTTGCCTGCAACGCAGCGCAAGGAGCGGCCTCCGACGTCCAAGCCTTCAGATAGGCCGCCCAAAAAGCCCAATCCAAGAGTCACAGCCCCGAAAGACGACACATAAACATACACACTCCAGTAGCTCTCACACTAAATAATGGGAAGAGAAAATATTGTTCAATGGAACTGCAGAGGCCTTCTGAATAATCTTGACGACGTGTATGAGATTCTGCATACCAATCAGCCAAGTGTAATGTGTGTTCAGGAAACACATTTGAATTCTAAACACACAAATTTCTTGAATAGTTACCGGGTATACAGGAAAGACAGGGATGGCTGCACACACTCTTCTGGCGGTGTGGCCATAATCGTCCGGAAATCCTTAGCATGCCACCCTGTCACCTTGAACACTATCCTTGAGGCTGTAGCAATACGCTTAATAATATTTAATAGGTTGATAACGGTATGCTCCATATACATTCCTCCTGATGTTTCACTTACGAGCTCCGACTTCGAGGCGCTGGTTGACCAGCTGCCCGAACCATACATCCTTACAGGCGACCTTAATGCTCACAACTCTCTTTGGGGCTCTTCCAGAACGGATGCCCGAGGTCGCCTGATAGAAAAATTCCTTACATCTTCTGGAGCATGCCTTTTCAACAATAAACAGCCTACATACCATAACATAGGTCACAACACATACTCATGTCTTGACTTGGCTATTTGCTCCGCAGTTCTCTTTCCTCTTCTCGAGTGGGGTGTGGGAACTGACCCATATGGCAGCGACCACTTCCCCACCTCACTTACATACATAGGTAAAGGCCCAAGCAGTCCATCTTCCCATAATAGGTTCAATGAAGCACGAGCTAACTGGAATACATTTACACAGACATCCAAACTACACCACTCATCCATAGGACACCTACACGTTGAAGAAGCTACCCAACTCCTCACGGCGCACATCCTCGACGCCGCCGAAAGGTCCATTCCCCACGCCTCTGGAGCCCCGCGCAACCAGCGGAGGCCGTGGTGGAATGAGGACTGTAGGCGGGCGCGAGAGGCCCAGAACAAGGCGTGGGGTATCCTTCGTCGGTACCCCACGTCGGGTAACCTCATTTTGTTCAAACGGGCCAAGGCGTTCGGAAAACGTGTGCGCCGTGAGGCAAAACGAGAGAGTTGGCGCACCTTCCTTACATCCATTAACTCATACACAGATGCACATAAGGTATGGACAAGAATACGCAAACTTCAATACGCAAGGACAACATACACATAGCCTGCCCCTGGTCAGTACAACAGGGGACACACTCGAAGACCAGGCTAACACTCTTGCACAACACTTCCAACACGTTTCCAGCTCTGCACACTACACAAACACTTTCCTGAAACATAAAAATACATGTGAAAAGAAGTCCCTACATTGCAATAACAGGTCAAAATCTAGTTACAATTCTGAATTTACACTCTATGAGTTGAGGGCTGCACTGAGCACGTGTAAACCTTCAGCTCCCGGCGCAGATAAGATTACATACACCATGATACAACACCTACACCCGGACACTCTTGAAACACTCCTACACCTATACAACAACATATGGCTTTCGGGGCACATCCCAAAATCTTGGAGGGAGGCTATTGTAGTGGCGTTCCTGAAGGAGGGTAAGGACCCTTCTTCTCCCGCCAGTTATCGACCCATCGCCCTCACAAGCTGCCTGGGCAAGCTTCTCGAGAAGATGATCAACAGGAGACTTGTGTACTTCTTAGAGTTCAATGGTCTTCTCGAGAGCTGCCAGGCCGGCTTCAGGGTGGGGCGATCCACAAACGACCAACTCGTCGCCCTTGAGTCGTATATCAAGGATGCGTTTGTCCATAAGCAGTTTTGTGCTACGGTGTTTTTTGATCTCGAGAAAGCCTACGATACCGCTTGGCGATACGGGATACTTTGCGACCTAAAAGCCTTCGGTATCTCGGGAAATATGTTTAATACACTTCATAGCTACCTGGCGGAGCGAACATTTCGTGTGAGAGTTGGCACTGCCCTTTCAAATGTTTTCCTGCAGGAAAACGGCGTGCCTCAAGGCGGCGTTTTGAGCTGCACATTGTTCATTGTCAAGATGAACTCACTTCGAAAGGCGTTGCCACGAACCATTTCCTGTACAATATATGTAGATGATGTGCAAATATCTTTTAAATCATGCAATATGTCAATCTGCGAACGCCAAGTCCAGCTTGGTGTCAACAAACTAGCAGGCTGGGCAGATCAGAACGGTTTTAAGCTGAACCCAGTCAAGAGCTCTTGTGTTGTGTTTTCCAAAAGGCGTGGGATCAGGCCAGATCCAGACATCAAACTGAATGGTGTCTCGATTCCGGTCAAAAAAGAACACAAGTTCCTTGGTATAATTCTTGATGAAAAACTTTCCTTTATCCCTCATATGAAACAACTAAAACAAAAATGTCTTAAAACAATGAATATCCTGAAGGTTCTCTCGCACCATTCGTATGGTTCTGACAAAGAACTCCTACTGCGGCTCTATACTGCTTTGGTTGGGTCTCGTTTGGACTATGGCAGTGTGGTATATGGGTCGGCGAGTAAAACAGCATTGCGAATGCTTGACCCAGTACTACACTTGGGGCTACGGCTTGCGTCGGGTGCTTTTCGCACTAGCCCTGTTGAGAGTCTATATGTTGAATGTAATAAGTGGAGCCTTGAGAACCAGCGAACGTACATGGACTTACTTTATGCTTTTAAAATTTCATCTCAGAATAACCACCCTTTTTATCCTGTCCTTAACGATACATCCACATCTGTGCTGTTTGTAAATCGCCCGTCCGTTACTCCGCCTTTTTCACTTCGAGCGAGAGAGCGAGCCTCGGATCTGAGTGCTTCGTTTTTAGACGTGTACAGGTCATCCTCTTTAAACATTTTACCGCCTTGGCAAGTTCGCCCTGTGTCCTGTGACCTTTCTTTTATAAAGCTTGACAAAAATCGGGTACCGCGAGCTGCAATACTTCAGCACTTTCTTTCTTTGCAGTTCAAATACCCACGTGCTGAATTCTACAGTGACGCTTCTAAAACCTCCACTATGGTGTCGTGCGCTGCTCATGGTCCAAATTTCAATGCAACCAGAACCATGAGCGTGCACACAACAATTTTTTCAGCAGAAGCGTACGGAATTTTACTGATTGTACGACATATCCTTGAAAATCAAATTCCCAATTCTATCATCTACACAGATTCTTTGAGTGTTGTTCGCGCATTATCATCGCATAAACCCCCCAAAAACCACATAATTAATCTTGTATTCAACACTATAATGTCGGTGTATGCGGAGAAGCATCGGCTGCTCCTCTGCTGGGTCCCAGGACACGCTGGGATCGCTGGGAACGAGTTGGCGGACGAGAGGGCCGGTGCTGCTGCACTCAGGAACACTGTCGACATAACAAGCGTACCATATACAGACCTCAAGCCTCACATAAAACAACACCTGCGCAGAACATGGCAAACACACTGGGACGAACAGACAGACAACAAACTACACGTAATAAAGCCACACTTGGGACAGTACACAACTGACTCACACAACAGACACACAGAAGTCGCCTTGGCAAGGCTGCGGATAGGGCACACCCATGCGACGCACTCGCATCTGCTGACGGGATCTTCTAGACCCCAGTGCAGCAGGTGCGGAGAGGCCCTATCCGTAGTGCACATACTAATCACATGCAAGGCACTTCACACAACACGACACAAACACTTCAGAGAACTCTACAGACAACATATTCCCCTACATCCATCATTTTTTCTAGGTGACGATGCCATTGTTTCTGTGAAACGTGTGTTTGAGTATTTGTTAGACGTCAAGTTTTTAAACCTCATTTCCTATTACGCATAATCAAATCTGGCCCTATACACCAGCCATCACCATTTTCTTTAATTGATTTTACTATGTTCGGTTTACATTTTTTTTTTTTTTTTTTTTTCTTCTTTTTTATACCTACCTTTGTATGGTAATCACTTCTCCATTAAATAACGTCTTCTCTGGCGCTCTTTGCCCTCGTTGGCCTTGCGCCATTAAACACTAACCATCATCATCATCATCATATGGTAGTGACCATTTCCCCACTTCATTAACGTATATAGGTATAGGCCCGAGCAGTCCATCTTCCCATAACAGGTTTAATGAATCCAAAGCAAACTGGAGTACATTCACAGAAACATCTAAACTACACCACACAACCATAAAACACCTACACGTGGAGGAAGCCGCCCAACTCGTCACGGCGCACATCCTCGACGCCGCCGAAAAGTTCATTCCCCAGGCCTCCAGTGGGTCCCGCAGCCCAAGGAGGCCCTGGTGGAACGAGGACTGCAGGCGGGCGCGAGAGGCCCAGAACAAGGCGTGGGGTGTCCTTCGCCGGTACCCCACGTCAGACAACCTCATTTCTTTTAAACGGGCAAAGGCTTTTGGGAAGCGAGTGCGTCGTGAGGCGAAAAGGGAGAGTTGGCGCACCTTCCTCACTTCCATCAATTCATACACTGATACACACAAAGTCTGGACACGAATACGAAAACTAAAAGGACAACAGACACACAGCCTGCCCCTGGTTAGTACAACAGGGGACACACTGGAAGACCAGGCTAACACACTTGCACAACACTTCGAACACGTGTCCAGTTCAGCACACTACACAAACACTTTCATGAAACACAAAACATCTGTAGAAAAGAAGTCCCTGCGTGATAACAACAAGTCGCACACTTCTTACAATTCTTGTTTTTCAATTCATGAGCTGAAGGTTGCTCTGAGCACATGTAAGACGTCAGCTCCAGGTGCAGACAAAATCACATACACCATGATACAACACCTACACCCAGACACTCTTGAAACACTCTTACACCTATACAATAAAATATGGCTTTCGGGGCACATTCCTCGCTCTTGGAGGGAGGCCATAGTAGTGGCTGTCCTAAAGGAAGAGAAGGACCCTTCCTCTCCTGCCAGTTATCGCCCCATTGCCCTGACAAGCTGCCTGTGTAAGCTCTTCGAGAAGATGATAAACAGGAGACTTGTGTACTTCTTAGAGTACAATGGTCTTCTCGAGAGTTGCCAGGCGGGCTTCAGGGCGGGGCGATCTACCAACGATCAACTCGTTGCGTTAGAGTCTTATATCAAAGATGCTTTCCTCCACAAGCAGTACTGCATGACGGTCTTCTTTGATCTTGAAAAGGCGTATGACACTGCTTGGCGGTACGGCATCCTCAGCGATTTGAAGTCCTTTGGCATGTCGGGTAACATGATGAATACGCTTGTTAGTTACCTGTCTGAAAGAACGTTTCGCGTGCGAGTTGGAGCTGCACTCTCTAGGGTTCATGTGCAGGAAAACGGCGTGCCGCAGGGTGGTGTTTTGAGTTGCACTTTGTTTATTGTAAAAATGAATTCTCTTCAGAAGGCACTGCCACCATCGATCTCCTGTTCAATCTATGTAGACGATATTCAACTGTCCTTCAAATCGTGTAACTTGTCTATCTGCGAGCGCCAAGTGCAGCTTGGTGTGAACAAGCTAGCCGTCTGGGCAGATCGCAACGGTTTTAAATTTAATCCAGGAAAGTGCACTTGTGTTCTGTTTTCTAAGAGGCGTGGCATGCGGCCGGATCCAGACATTCGACTCCACGGTGCCTCTATTCCTGTCCAAAAGGAACACAAGTTTTTAGGTATAATCTTTGACGAAAAGCTCACATTCATCCCACACATAAAACAACTAAAACATAAATGCTTAAAAACAATGAATATCCTGAAGGTTCTCTCGCACATCTCTTTTGGTGCTGACAAACAACTTCTGTTGCGTGTTTTTACCAGCTTGATAGGTTCACGATTGGACTATGGCAGCATTGTCTATGGGTCAGCCACTAAAACATCCCTCAGAATGCTGGACCCTGTGCTTCATCTAGGGCTCCGCTTGTCGTGTGGCGCCTTTCGGACTAGTCCAGTCGAAAGCCTGTATGTAGAGTGCAACAAATGGAACCTACAACGTCAGCGAGAATACACAGACCTCCTTTATGCTTTTAAAATTTCATCCATGCCTCACCATCCTTTTAAATCAGTTTTTCATGATACCTCCATGACTGAACTCCTTTTAAATCGACCATCGTTCTCTGCGCCCTTCTCTTACAGAGTTAGAGAGGAAGCGTCAGAGCTTGCTGTCTCCTTTTTAAATACCATCCAAAGTTCTGTAACAGATTTCATAGCACCATGGCATCTCCGCCCTGTCTCATGCGACACATCATTCACACATGTAGATAAAAACCGAGCTCCCACATGTGCAATTATGCAGCACTTCTTGTGTTTGCAGCAGAAGTACCAATGTTCTGAATTTTATACGGACGCCTCTAAAACTTCCACCTCGGTGGCCTGCGCGGCGCATGGGAACGGCCTTAGTGTCACTAGAACTCTTAACAGTAATACAAGTATCTTTACGGCAGAGGCTTATAGTGTACTTCTGGTTGTTAATCATATCCTTCAAAGCCACATCCCACCATCCATTATAAGTTTTTAGGTGTAGTCCTTGACGAAAAGCTCTCGTTCATTCCACACATAAAAGAACTTAAACATAAATGCTTAAAGGCCATAAATATACTCAAGGTTCTCTCCCACTCTTCATATGGGGCTGACAAAGAACTTCTTTTACGTGTTTTTACCAGCCTAATAGGTTCACGATTAGACTATGGAAGCGTTGTTTATGGGTCAGCAAGTAAGACATCCCTCAAAATGCTGGACCCAGTGCTTCATCTGGGGCTCCGGTTGGCATGTGGCGCCTTCCGGACTAGCCCGGTCGAAAGCCTCTATGTGGAGTGTAATAAGTGGAACCTACAACGTCAGCGAGGATACACAGATCTTCTTTTTGCTTTTAAAATTTCATCTATGCCACACCATCCTTTTAAATCAGCTTTTTATGATACGTCTCAGACTGCACTACTCCTAAACCGACCATCGTTCTCTGCGCCCTTCTCTTACAGAGTTAGAGAGCAAGCGTCAGAGCTTGCTGTCTGCTTTTTAGATACCATCCAAAGTTCTGTAACAGATCTCATAGCACCATGGCATCTCCGCCCTGTCTCATGCGACACATCATTCACACATGTAGATAAAAACCGAGCTCCCACATGTGCAATTCTGCAGCATTTCTTGTATTTGCAGCAGAAGTATGAGTGCTCTGAATTTTATACGGATGCCTCTAAGACTTCCACCTCTGTGTCCTGCGCGGCGCATGGGCCCGGCCTTAGTGTCACCAAAACTCTGAATAGTCATACTAGTATATTTACGGCAGAGGCTTACGGTGTACTTCTTGTTGTCAATCATATACTTCAAAGTCACATCCCACAATCCATTATATATACAGACTCCCTCAGTGTCGTGCGGGCGTTGTCGTCAACAAAGTCTTCGAAAAATCACGTTGTAAATCTAATAGTCAAGGGTATTATGTCGGTGTATGTACGCAAGTTTGAACTGGTTCTTTGCTGGGTCCCTGGCCACTGTGGTATAGCCGGGAACGAAGCAGCGGACCGAATGGCTGCTGCTGCTACACTCTCGAATACAGTAGACATAACCACATTACCCTACACCGACGTGAAACCACACATCAGACAACAACTTCGCAAAACATGGCAAACGCACTGGAGTGAACAAACAGACAACAAGTTACACGTAATAAAACCACACTTGGGACCATACACCACCGACACACGTAATAGATACACTGAAGTCGCCTTGGCTAGATTACGGATAGGGCACACTCATGCAACGCACTCGCACCTTCTCACGGGGTCTCCAAGACCTCTGTGCAGCAGGTGCGGAGAGGCCCTATCCGTGATCCACATCCTCATACAATGTAAGGCACTCGACATTACACGACGAAAACACTTCCCACAACTACACACACGACATATTCCACCACACCCGTCATACTTCTTAGGAGATGAAGCCATGTTCTGTGTTCAGCGAACCTTAAGGTTCCTATCTGAAGTTCATTTCTTACAACTCATCTCTTATCACCCATAGTTTTACCCCTGGTCCTATACACCAGCCACCTTATTTAATTTTTAACCCCTCTTGTACTTCACCCTGGCCCTTTACACCAGCCGTGCTCATTGTTTTTAACTGATTTTATTTCGTGTTCTCTCCTATCAAATCACGTTGTGTTTGGCGCTCTTTGCCCATGTCGGCCTTGCGCCAATAAAATCAATCCATCATCATCATCATCATCATCACCATCCATTATATATACAGATTCTCTCAGTGTTGTGCGGGCGTTGTCTTCAACAAAGTATTCCAAAAATCACGTTATAAATTTAATAGTCAAGGGTATTATGTCTGTGTATGTCCACAAATTTGAACTAGTCCTTTGCTGGGTCCCTGGCCACTGTGGTATAGCCGGGAACGAAGCAGCGGATCGAATGGCTGCTGCTGCTACACTCTCGAATGCAGTAGACATAACCACATTACCCTACACTGACGTGAAACCACACATTAGACAACAACTTCGCAAAACATGGCAAACACACTGGAGTGAACAGACAGACAACAAGTTACACGTAATAAAACCACACTTGGGACCATACACCACCGACACACGCAATAGATACACTGAAGTCGTCTTGGCCAGATTACGGATAGGGCATACGCATGCAACACACTCGCACCTTCTCACTGGGTCTCCAAGACCTCTGTGCAGTAGGTGCGGAGAGGCCCTATCCGTGATGCACATCCTCATACAATGTAAGGCACTCGACACTACACGACGCAAACACTTCCCTCAACTACACACACGACATATTCCACCACACCCGTCACTCTTCTTAGGAGACGAAGCCCTGTTTTCAATCAAACGCGTTTTCGAGTTTCTCACCGACGTAAAATTTTTACATCTCATTTCTTTTCATGCATGTTGACAACCTGGCCCTTTACACCAGTCATCTTCATTACGTTGTGTTTTACTTTGTTTATTTTTACTAAAGTGTTCTTTTACTTCCATGTCACTTTCATGTTATCACTTTTGTTTGGCGCTCTTTGCCCTTAGTCGGCCTTGCGCCATTAAACTCTAAACATCATCATCATCATACGCGACAAACAAAGATAGGCACAAACACAACCGCATGGTAAGTGAAATCATTATAGAATACTAGCGGATAGAGAACGCGTCAGTACATATCAGTGGCTAAGGCGTTGCGCTGCTGAGCACAAGGTCGCGGGTTCGATTCCCGGTCGCGGCGGCCGCTTTTCTGATGGAGGCGAAAAGCAAAAACGCCCGTGTGTACGAGATTTCGGCGCACGATAAAGACCCCCAGGTGGTCAACATTAATCCGGAGCCCTCCACTACGGCGCGCCTCATCGCCTGCGTTGCGTCGGCGCGTTAAACCCCACAATCAATCAATCAATCAATCGAATCAAGTACTTATCAGAACTTATCAGTACGCATCAGCACTCAGTACACAGTGAAAATAATGGTTGCAGTGGTTTACAACAACAAAAAAATTCAGTAGGTGGCGAACTGAGCGAGAGCTGTCTGCTAGTTCAACAAATTGTAGAAACAATAATAATACAACTGGAAATACTTGAAAAACAGATAGGCACAAACACAACCGCATGGTAAGTGAAATCATTATATAATACTAGAGGATCGAGAACGCGTCAGTATTTATCAGAACTTATCAGTACGCATCAGTACTAAGTACACAAAGTGAAGAAAAAATGGTTGCAGTGGTTTACAACAACAAAACAATTTTTCAATTTCTGGTGAAATGAGCGAGAGCTGTGCAACGATTTTATATTGAAAGGTAACAAGCATTTTGTAGGTGGTAAAGGCACAAGAGATAAATGATGTAGGAGACAGACTGCAGTGAGATGGCTATGGAAAAATGAGTAATATAAAGAACGAAAAATATGCTGCGGAAAATACCAGTGCGTTTTGATAAAGACACAAATGCGCCAAGAAAAGTGACCAAGTCTGACGGGTTAATTGCAATGATATAGAACAGAATGGGTGGTATCGCGACAGCTTCTTTAGAGTGAGAACAAAAAGCCATGAAATTCGTGTTTTTCGGATAATTTTTAGTTGATTCATTTCGCACCACTTGCCAATATTATTTAGATAATTGTTTCAAGTCAAATTAGTTTGTTAATATTATTGCTTCACTGAAAGATAGCTGTATTATCAGCATACAGAACGGCCCATCAAATATCCCCTTTTCAGTAAAAAAAGAAAAAAGAAAAAGTCAGAAATATAATACAGAATTCTTTTTGACTACTATCCAATGATTACAGGATTGAAAACAAATATTAGTGAGCGATATCGATGCGATAAAAGTTAATTAGTTCTAAATCCTTCACACGTGGTTTGGTGCAGGCAAGGTCCAAAAAGGCATGTTCCACAAACGTTAGAGCTCTGTGTGCCTTCTTGGGATATTGAATGTTGAAAACCCAGAACGATGCAAACAGACTACACAGTCCTCCCAGTAAAGATGATGCAATCAAGACACGCTGGCCATCGATGTGGAGGCTAACTTCCCCGTTCACAGAATGCAGGCAGGGAGTCAGAGGAACATCTGCCTGAAAAAGCAAAAAAGAAAAAAAATGCCCCACACGTAAAATTCAAAACAGACACTATGGTTAAATGAACTTAATAATTCGGTACAGTAATAAAATTGTAAGGCCAGGTTCCCTGCGAATTCCACTACCTAAGTTAGGAATGCAAAGGCTTCATAAAACCAAGTGCCAGTACATTAACCGTCGTGGCTTTTGCAGCAATAAAAAAGATATTACTTCCGCACAATATACTCGAGCACAACTATAAATGACAGTGAAGATAAAATGCAAGTCTCTGTAGGTTGATAGATTAGTTTTTGTTTTTGACTGAAAAACACTTTGGTATTGCATGAATTTGTTAACTGCTGTTTCTTGCTTTAAGATGCCACCTTATATCTATTCAAGTGAGTGGGCACACAGTTAAAGATGCAAACCCTTACACTGCCTCTCCCCTACCATGGTGGCTCACTTTCATAGAAAAAGTGCAGCTTTTGCGAGCTGGACGGCTGTTGCAAGCCGTGGCAATACTCACTTCTGCTGGAGGGGCCAACTTGGTTTCCGAATGCAGCCTTGCCTTGTACAGCACAGCCTATCCTGCCGTAAGATCTATGAAGTCATTCAACTCGATCATGTATCAGGATCTGCAGAAGAAAATCGTGTCAGCAAATAATGAATTCATGCCGGACAGGCACCCACTGTTTCAGTTATACTTGCAGATACCTCCACCTATTTCCCTCCTGGTGTTACATCCAAAGCTAATTTGTTACGGCTTGTCTCATCAAGTATGGTCATCTGTCATAACACAGCTAGTCATACAGGAAAGTCCTACACTGGGTCAGAAAACACTTTCTTTTTTTTTACAGTAGTAATAAGCTAGGCGACTCAGTCATCCGTATTCTGACACCTTAATATTCTGTGTCACCGAGCTGACAAGCATGATTGGTGCATAAGGTCATTTGTAGCCGCAACCGTTACTACAGCCTTGTTAGCTAACGTAAACCTCGTTCATGGCACTAAATTACTTGTGACTGCAGGGCAACAAAAAAAAACAGCTGAAATGAAAACGCTATTCTCGCAAACTTACCAACGCTGCATGCCACACACACCTGCCTTAGGTATTTTACCGTGATTGTAGAAGTTTCCGTCACGCAAAACCACAGTGCACTTTTTGGAGCAAGCTCCGTGTCAAAATCGAGTGTCAGATGAATCGAGTAATTTTTGTGTATGGTCTTACTATTGATTATGACAAAGTTATTACCAACAAAAGAAGAGTGTGTGCATTGTTCTTCTAAAAAAATGATATCCTTTTTTATGCCCGGCAGACTTGTGTCATGCTACGGCAAACTCGGTTCTCTTCCATAAGGGCATGAATTTGTGTTTTTAATTACGTGGCCTTAGCTGGCGGCTGACGGGCCCCGATTGTATACAGACCCCTCATTATCATCCGAAAGGGAATAAAAACATTTCGGTTTCGAACCACGTCGCCGTCGTGGTCCACACTATATGCATTTAATCGTTCGATAGGCTCATAGCATCGTTTACGCATGTCACCGTTTCCTTAATAGGGTACGCTGTTAGATGTGAAGAGTCGACTCAAGCGAGCAAACAACCCCACCGAATCTACAGGGCACAGTTTTCGAAGGGGGTGGCCGTCTGATCTGCGGCTTTCGCCGACCAGAGCGCTAAGAATGAGTCAGAGCCTTGAACGAAAACAACACAAAGACTTATATTTGGACAGGCAAGCCATCAGGAGCGTTAACAAATAGATATTACAAAGTAGAGCAGTTAACTAAAAAGAACACGAGCAGTTCGATGCATATGAGAGACAGAGTCCCACAATATTCACCGACCGGGCCCGACGATGCACCGCTGTCGGAGGCGATTCGGCTACCTGAGTAACCGTCACGTTGCTTTGAAACGACCCCCGCACGGGGCACCTTGAGTATTCATGGTGACGGTGTTGGCGACACCGCGGACCCCGAGCCCCCAACATAAACTGTAACCTACCGTGGTGATGTGTTTAAAGGTGAAGGGTAGAAGCCTCAAACGGTGGCCGTCGGAGCCCAGGTCAAGCTCCGGCGGATGGGCTCCCTGTCTGTTTACCAGGCATGGAGCTCCGGGACCTCTCAGGCTATCAGGGTAAGGTTTGAGAAGAAAGTACCCCCGTCCCCTGCTTTTTTCTATGCTGTATGGAAAATTCAAACCCCCCCCCCAAACGTGATCGGTCCCTGAAAAGGGGCCGCACCGAAGTATCTTTCCCCCCACTTCCAAGCATGAGCTTCCCAAAGCCAGACAAATACTCTCGTTTCCTTGTTATCGAATCCCTTGACACAGCCCGCCCTCTTGCTTCACAATCAGTATTTTTGATTACAAAATACCTTGATGGAATCATTGGGAAAACCTATAACGCCAAAAAACAACGCACAGGTGAAGTCCTTGTTGAAGTAAAAAACCAACAGCAGGCAACCACACTTCTTGGTCAGACGAAAATGGTCGATCTGGACATCAGGGTCACACCCCACCGCAGCCTGAATAGCTCGCAGGGTGTGATCTCTGAGGCAGATCTTCTTAACGAGACAGATGCCGACATTCTTGAAGGTCTAAAGGATCAGGGTGTCACAGCCGTGCGCCGCATCACGATGCGTAGAGATGATAAGGTAATCCCCACGAAACATATCATCTTGACCTTCAACTGCTCCTCACTTCCTGACCATATCAACGCAGGGTTCATCCGATGCTCCATTCGTCCTTACATTCCGAACCCGCGCCGCTGCTTTAAGTGCCAGCGGTTCGGGCACGGAACCAACTCCTGCCGTGGTCGTCTGACCTGCGCAAAGTGCGCTCAGCATGATCATCCATCTGATAATTGTCCATCATCAACCCTCACCTGCGCCAACTGCCAGGGACCCCATGCCGCCTACTCTCGAACGTGCGAGAAGTTTAAGCAGGAGAAGGCGATCATTAATGTGAAGGTAACTGAGAACATCACCTTCCCAGAGGCGCGAAAGAGGTTCGCCTCTTTCCCCCTGGGGAGGTATGCCGACGCGGCTCGCCGGGGGGCGGAGCGGCGTCTGGTGTCCACAGGGACCCAGTTCAGCGAGTCTGACCTGGTCCCTCCCCCGCCCCCCCCGGGGTTGCCTCTGGCAGCCCAACCCGCCACCACGCCGCTTGCTGAGGCAGCAGCGGTTGTGGTGGCAACCTCTTCCGTCGGGACCGGTGCCGCTCCCGTCCGTGCCTCCCCATCGTCCAGTGCGTTGGAGTGTGCCATGGACACCACGAGCCCTGCACCGGCTCCCACCGCCACCGCACCGCCCGTGCCACTTCTGGTGCCTTCGACACCACCGGCGGTGGCGGGTCACACGAAGGGCCCCCGAAGGGGGGCCAAGTCCGGGGGGCCCGGTTCGACGGGCACACCCAGGACATCGGACGACGAGATGGACGTCGTGCCGTTCTTGCCTGCAACGCAGCGCAAGGAGCGGCCTCCGTCGTCCAAGCCTACAGATAGGCCACCCAAAAAGCCCAATCCAAGAGTCACAGCCCCGAAAGACAACACATAAACATACACACTCCAGTAGCTCTCACACTAAATAATGGGAAGAGAAAATATTGTTCAATGGAACTGCAGAGGCCTTATGAATAATCTTGACGACGTGTATGAGATTCTGCATACCAATCAGCCAAGTGTAATGTGTGTTCAGGAAACACATTTGAATTCTAAACACAAAAATTTCTTGAATAGTTACCTGTTATACAGAAAGGACAGGGATGGCTGCACACACTCTTCTGGGGGTGTGGCCATAATCGCCCGGAAATCTTTAGCATGCCACCCTGTCACTTTGAACACCGTCCTTGAGGCTGTAGCAATACGCTTAATAATATTTAATAGGTTGATAACGGTATGCTCGATATACATTCCTCCTGATGTTTCACTTTTAAGCTCTGACTTCGAGGCGCTGGTTGACCAGCTGCCCGAACCATACATCCTGACAGGCGACCTTAATGCTCACAACACTCTTTGGGGCTCTTCTCGTACGGATGCCCGAGGTCGCCTTATAGAAAAATTCCTTACATCTTCAGGAGCATGCCTTTTCAACAATAAACAGCCTACATACCATAACATAGGACACAACACATACTCATGTCTTGACTTGGCGATTGGCTCCGCTGTTCTTTTTCCATGTCTTGAGTGGGGTGTGGGCACTGACCCATATGGCAGTGACCACTTCCCCACCTCACTTACATATATAGGTAAAGGCCCAAGCAGTTCATCTTCTCATAATAGGTTCAATGAAGCACGAGCTAACTGGAATACATTTACAGAGACATCCAAACTACACCACACATCCATAGGACACCTTCACGTTGAAGAAGCTACCCAACTCCTCACGGCGCACATCCTCGACGCCGCCGAAAAGTCCATTCCCCATGCCTCTGGTGCCCCGCGCAACCAGCGGAGGCCGTGGTGGAATGAGGACTGTAGGCGGGCGCGAGAGGCCCAGAACAAGGCGTGGGGTATCCTTCGACGGTACCCCACGTCGGGCAACCTTATTTTGTTCAAACGGGCCAAGGCGTTTGGAAAACGTGTGCGCCGTGAGGCAAAACGAGAGAGTTGGCGCACCTTCCTTACATCTATTAACTCATACACAGACACACACAAAGTCTGGACACGAATACGAAAACTAAAAGGACAACAGACACACAGCCTGTCCCTGGTTAGTACAACAGGGGACACACTGGAAGACCAGGCTAACACACTTGCACAACACTTTCAACACGTTTCCAGCTCTGCACACTACACAAACACTTTCCTGAGACATAAAACCGCTTGTGAAAAGAAGTCCTTACGTGATAATAACAGGTCAAATTCTGGTTACAACTCTGAATTTACTCTCTATGAGCTGAAGGCTGCCCTGAGCACATGTAAACCCTCAGCTCCAGGCGCAGACCAGATTACATACACAATGATACAACACCTACACCCAGATACTCTTGAAACACTCCTACACTTATACAACAACATATGGCTTTCGGGGCACATTCCAAAATCTTGGAGGGAGGCTATTGTAGTGGCGTTCTTGAAGGAGGGTAAGGACCCGTTTTCTCCCGCCAGTTACCGACCCATCGCCCTCACCAGCTGCCTGTGCAAGCTTCTCGAGAAGATGATTAACAGGAGACTCGTGTACTTCTTAGAATACAATGGTCTTCTCGAGAGCTGCCAGGCCGGCTTCAGGGTGGGGCGATCCACAAACGACCAACTCGTCGCCCTTGAGTCGTATATAAAGGATGCCTTTGTCCACAAACAGTTTTGTGCAACGGTCTTTTTTGATCTTGAGAAAGCCTACGACACCGCTTGGCGATACGGGATACTTAGCGACCTGAAATCATTTGGTGTTTCGGGCAATATGTTTAACACTCTTTATAGCTACCTGGCAGAACGAACCTTTCGTGTAAGAGTTGGTACTGCCCTTTCAAATGTTTTTGTGCAGGGAAATGGTGTGCCTCAAGGTGGCGTTTTGAGTTGTACGTTGTTCATAGTCAAGATGAACTCACTTCGAAAGGCGTTGCCACGAACCATTTCCTGTACAATATATGTAGATGATGTTCAAATATCTTTTAAGTCGTGTAATATGTCAATTTGCGAACGCCAAGTCCAGCTTGGTGTTAATAAGCTAGCTGGCTGGGCTGATCAGAACGGTTTTAAGCTAAACCCAGTTAAGAGCACTTGTGTTGTATTCTCCAAAAGGCGTGGGATGAGGCCAGATCCAGACATCAAACTGAATGGTGTCTCGATACCGGTCAAAAAAGAACACAAGTTCCTAGGTATAGTCCTTGATGAAAAACTTTCCTTTATCCCTCATATCAAACAACTAAAACAAAAATGTATTAAAACACTGAATATTCTAAAGGTCTTGTCGCATCACTCGTACGGTGCTGACAAACAACTTCTGCTGCGAGTGTTTACCAGCCTGGTAGGCTCGAGGTTAGACTATGGGAGTGTTTTGTATGGTTCAGGAAGGGAAACTGCTTTGAAAATGCTCGACCCAGTGCAGCACTTGGGCCTTCGACTTGCGTCTGGTGCTTTCCGGACTAGCCCCGTGCAAAGTCTGTACGTCGAGTGTGACAGATGGTGTCTAGGGTACCAGCGCGAGTATGTGGATTTGCTATATGCTTTTAAAGTTTCATCAATGTCTCACCATCCCATTAAGTCTATAATGAACGATACATCTACATCCCAACTGTTTTTAAATCGTCCATCTATTTCTGCGCCTTTCTCGCTCAGGGTGAGGGAGAACGCCTCTGAACTTTCTGTCTCGTTTTTAGACACTTTTACAACATCTCTCATTGATTCTATAGCCCCATGGCATCTTCGTCCCGTATTGTGTGATTTGTCGTTTACACAATTTAAGAAAAACACGGTGCCCACAACTGCCGTTTTGCAGCATTTCATGTATCTTCAGGCGAAATATGGGGCAACAGAATTTTTTACTGATGCCTCAAAAACATCCATTGCAGTGTCTTGTGCTGCACACGGACCCAATTTCAGTGCTTGTAAAACCATGCATGTGAATTCTAGCATTTTTACAGCGGAGGCATATGGTATACTCCTTGTTTTAAATCACATCAATGAACATCACATCGCAAAATCCATCATTTTCACGGATTCACTAAGCGTCGTGCGTACATTATCATCCCAAAGGTCTTCAAAAAATTACATTGTCAATCTGGTTTTTAAATCTTTGATGTCAGCGTATGCGTCTGGTCTGAATGTTACCATCTGCTGGGTTCCAGGCCACGCTGGCATCGCGGGCAATGAGTTTGCTGATGAAATGGCCGCTGCTGCTGCACTGAGAAACACTCTAGACATAGCAACAGTACCGTACACTGACATGAAGCCAATCATCAGACAACACCTACGTAAAATATGGCAAACACACTGGAGTGAACAGTCAGACAACAAGCTACACGTAATAAAGCCACACTTGGGACGATACACAACTGACTCACACAACAGACACACTGAAGTGACCCTAGCAAGGTTACGGATAGGCCACACACATGCAACACACTCGCACTTGCTCACTGGATCTCCAAGACCCATGTGCAGCAGGTGTGGAGAGGGCCTATCCGTAATCCACGTACTCATCCAATGCAAGGCACTTGACACAACACGACGCAAACACTTCCCACAACTATACAGACAACACGTTCCGTTTCACCCATTGTACTTTCTAGGAGACGAGCCCATGTTTTCCACCAAGCTTGTTTTTAAGTTTCTTACCGATGTCAATTTTTTGCATCTTATCTCTTATCATGCATCATGACATCCTGGCCCTTTACACCAGTCATCTTCATTAGCTTGTTTTAGTTTGTGTATGTTTACTGAAACCCTCTCTACTTTTACTTTCACATCGCTGTCATGAAATCACTTTTGTTTGGCGCTCTTTGCCCTTAGCTGGCCTTGCGCCATTAAAATCCAGATATCATCATCATCATGCTTTGAAACGACGCCGCGCGCGACAAACGATTTCATCTCGAATGCCCTGTTACAAACCGGCCTACAAAAGAACGCGAATGCATACCCCAAAAGCCACAAACAAGTACAATAAAACGAGTGTGTGCTTTTTTCTTTGCCCGTGCGTGTACGTGCTGTGTGCGGCACGGGTACTTCGCAGTTAACCCTATCCAAACGTTTGACAAACGCATCGACTGATGACAGACCACTTACCAGCGAGCTGTCCACAGCTGTCGCCGTATCCAAATGTTGTTAGCGGCCGTTCGTCGTGTGACAGGGGCACATAAAAATCTTTCCACCAAATGGCACTACTAGTCCTTCTCAAATAAGAAAAAATGATGGCCCAAGGCGAGGCGCTTGAAGCTCCGGCCGCACCAAGTCACCTTGTAGCAAAATCCTCCCTTTTGCTACACGGATGGGCAACGGTACTACCATGGAGGTTCGTCCACTTTTTTAGACTATGCCTAGGGAGTACATTTTTTGCTATAAGTACTTTTCAGGGCACATTACTTGATTAAAACTCCATTTCCGGCTAGTTTGCGTTTACAGTATAGTGGAGGGCCTCGGATTAATTTTGACCACCGGGGGATCATTAACGTGCGCCCCAATATCTACACACGGCCGCTTTTACTTTTCGCCTCCATCAGAAAAGCAGCCACTGCGGCTGGTATCGACCCCAAATACTTCGACTAGCATTCCCAGTCTCCGTATCCCTATGCCTATCAATTCGACAGGTGCACATGCCTGCCCAAATACAAAGAACGTTATCCTAGAAACCTTGTGTTTTGCTATGCGGAGCGCAAAGCTATAGTTCTTCAAGCACCTTCTTCAGGGCCCGCGTTGTTCGCATCTTAATACATACAGCTTCCAGTGTACAAAAAAGGGTATTCATTTTGTGACGTTTGCTGATGCTGCACGAGTGCATTTTATAAACTCCCTGGGTCATTGATACCATCCATCGTAAATATAAAAGCGTTAGGGTTCCGGCTAGTTGATAATCCATGAGCAACACACCGCGAAAAAGACCAGGGACGAGACGAAGATTACAAACAAGAGCTGACTTCCAACTAAATTTTAATGAAAAGAAACGCACATATAAATATACATTCTATCACAAAGGGATGGCAGATACCGCAGCTGCGCCACAGCCACGTGCACAAAAACAGATGAAAACCTACTGACGCAGACATCGAAACAAGTGACAAGGAAAATAAGACTACACAATCTTCCAAAGGAAAGTTCACAATTGGGTGCCTAAGTAAGTAATCTCATTTTTTGACAACAGAATGGACGGGGCACTTATGCACTTATCTCCGTCGCTTAGTATCACCGCTGCCTCAACAATCCCACGGGTAAGTGCATGACCATGACGGCTGACAAGCCACTCATCAAACAGTGGCGTGCAACCGGCGTGTTCACACTAACGACAATGCCGGCTAAGGTTCCCCTCAAAACCGCGCCTAACATTATAATCATGCTCCCGCCACCTATCGTTCAGACAGCGGCCCGTGTGTCCTACGTAATTCTTACCTCATGAAAGGGGAATCTTGTAGATAACCCCTTCCACACACTCAACAAAAGTTTGCGGTGATTTACGGGGCAAACACTAACCGCTTCAGATTTGGGCCTATTTATTTTACACAGCCTGGACAGCTTATGCGGCGCAGACAACAGGACCTGAAGATTCAGACGCTCAGCCACTTTCTTCAATTTGTGTAGCACTCCATGAATGTGTGACACTCCATAACAACAATTTTCTTTTTTGTGGATGACTTGTCACTGTTTTCTTTGTTAGTGTGCTTAAGAGAATTCAGCAATCTTATAGCAACGGCACTGATCAAAATCGGAGGATAGCCTGCAGACAGAAGACAGGATGCTTGAACATTACAGCTATCTGACATTGCATGAGGGCATGACTTTTTGACATTTGACAAACATGTATGAACAATACCCCGCTTGACAAGCTTTGAATTGGAAGACTCATATGAAAGCAACGGCTTATTACCACGTTGTTCATACCACCAACACAGGTGGGAATTCTGGAACAACAGACGTAGATCAAGGAAACGAATGGAACTTTCAACTGGAATTTCGTGGGTCAAAATCAACAGGCTAAGGCAATCTTGAAAAATCCCCAGAATGCACTTTGTTGCCTGATCAACACTATTACCTTTGATTTTAATGAACACTAGATAATCATCTACGAACCTAAACACACGGATCACATCACTTTTTTGGCAGACGAGTAGCCAGCAACCTATCAAAATGCGCCAACAACAAGTCACTCAACAGTGGAGAAACTTAAGAGCTAATACAAACTCATTTCTTCTGTATGTACACTGAATCATCCCATCTGACATACGTTGACCGGAAATATACAAGCTACAATTCCAGAAATCCCCCAACCGTGAGACCGGAGGAATTCTGAAACGCCACATCATCAAAGCTTTCTATGGCAGCCTCCAACCTCCAACAATTTATTATGAGGCAATGAATAGTACAAGTATTTTATGTCATTTGAAAAAGTGTTAAACACTTCTTCAAAACATTCTCTAAGAAAGCCCACAACCTGGTCTGAATTCTTTGTGTAGAACTGATCATCAATGGTTAATAATTGCAGGTTCTTTTGGAGGAACACAGCGACCCTCTTCTGCCAACTTCCTTGCTCCGTGACTATCACTCTGAGGGGCCAATCTACTGACGGGCCAATATAAACCCATAAATACCATTCATCGTACAGTAAGCTCAGAATTTTTAACGATCTTTAAGCCGAACTTTTTTTTATTAGTTTCACCTTGCTAGATCAGGCACAATAAACTGGGTTAGCGATTTAGATTGATTTATTTGGCTCTCTCACATGGAAGTGTGGTGGCTTGGAATCACAATATCAGCTTTTTTAAGTCGGGGTGCCCTCAAAGTGCGCATTTCCGTGAAACCTTTTCTAGATAACTTCTCCACAATTCATTACGACTTTACACAATGGTTTCCTCGCACTGTTGTACTCTTTTCGGCGAGTTTCACGGCTTATGTATGTTTCTGACAACACTATAAGAAGTGCCCGTACGACAACTTTACCAAAATGCTTTAGAACGGCTTGGTATACAAATTCGAAGAATGACGTTGCGCAGCATTCATTTGAAGGGACTGACGTGTTAATATTCCTGTGGGACTGACTACTTCATGACCCATGGACTAAAAACCACCATGCACGAATAAGAAATGCGTTACAAATGCATACAAACGTTCGCCACGGTCTAGTTCAGTTATTGTAGAAATATACACAAAATAAATACACATTACAAACGTTCGCCATGCTACCAACGTTAGCCACGGTCTAGTTCACTTATTGTAGAAATATACATAAAATAAATACACAACAATACAAACGTTCGCCATGCTACCAACGTTCGCCACGGTCTAGTTCACTTATTGTAGAAATATATACACAAAATAAATACAGAAAACTCACTAGCTGACAGCTAGCACCATCTAGCAAAAACTAGATAAAGCAAAATGTGTTTCTTGTTTATTTTTTATTTCAACAACCAAGTGACATATTTCTGAAAGAACCAAACTAGGCATTTAGGAACATGTCCATGCATTTGTAAACATTTTCGTATTGGTACACGATGCTTTTTAAGCCCGTGGGTGATGAACTGGTACGTCCCATTGGAATGTGATGAGGTGAGTCCCCCTCAAACGAAAACGAGTGTTGGCACAGAAACATTACGCAATGCAAAACATCATTCGGGCCTGTCGTGTTGTCCCTGTGTGCAAACACTTTTTTAGTCCAATAATATGTTATGGAGTGTCAGTCCTTCACCGAATCCCCACACTTGCTCACTTCGATCGCTAATTCTCGAGCGCTGTGGTGACGATGACCTACGGAGACATATTAGAGTGCAGAAATAAGAGTGCCTAGAGTTATGATCTTGTAAGAAACAAAGGTGAAGTGATTGTCGAGTTAATGCGCTTACCAGAGGACTCACGTCCGGTTTCTGCTGGTACGCATTAGGTGGAGGGTCCACTGCCGTGTTGTACACCCAGTCCCAACCGCCACCGGTGGGCTGCCCCTCGACATCCACATCCTCCACCACTGCCGTGGGTAGGCCAGTTTCGGCAATCAGGAACTTCCCGATGTTAAAAATGTGAAGGTGTTCGACTTCTACATCCACCTGCAAATTGAACCACCCACGCTGTCACACAGCGAGCCGCTCTTCAAAGAAGCAAGTCGGTTAAAGGTGTGCATCGGCTCCGACGCAATGCAGCAGCTACTCCCAGCGACTATGGTGCAGAGACGGAATGAACCACTGTTGCCCACTGTTCTGGGGCACAGTGACTTCTGCCACGTACAGAATTGTAGCGCATTAGATAGAAGTTGGAACGCTTCGAGGGAACAAACGCGCCGAAGCCCAATCATGGGGTTGTCCGCAGTGCAACTGCGTTGAAACTCTGTTCTTAAGCACAACGCTAGGGAACGTCTTAAGAGATAGTAGAACAGGTGGCTTCGTGACGCTTTTAATTCTGTTCAAGAGAGTTGTGCCACTTCTCCTTTTGGTTAACATCGGTGCCACTACATTTCCGCCGTAATATATATCACATTTGAGGGCCGACAGTATTTAGCTCGAAAAAAGGTGATGTTCGGTAACAACCGCGTCTTTTTGGTTTTTTATCCCAAGGGGGGCAGTCAACTCAACGACACATAAAAAGGCCGATTTTTGATAAGAGCATTAGGCAATGGGCAAGAGCTACAATTACATTTCTTGCCCTAAATATTTTCCTCCCATAGTATGACGCATACATCCTCGAAACAAAACATTTTTAATGCATACTTCAGGGCGTGCGCTATGGACCCCATTGTCTCCGCACTCTTTGTTTCAGTGGGGTAGGGTGATAAACGCAAGGCCCCGTTCAAGTTCAGTGTCAATTTATACCTTTTCTGTCGTGTGACACGTTATTGTCTTAGAAGTCGAAATTATCACCATCCTAATCATGGACGCGAGAAAAGCGACACGTGTTGTGCACATAACGCCAATTGTCAGTGGCCGCTAAGGAACATGAAAGAAAGTTTCCAATCTGGAAATTTTAGACTTCTTAAAGCTCAATGTCCCTTACCACAGCACCTCCATAACTTCAGCAAGGACAGTGCACGATACGTGTGGAGGAGTCTGTTGTAATAATTTTCTCCAGTATCCCGATTACTATCATTCTACGGGTGCACGTCCCCTCACTAAAGCCTTGTTGGTAGGTTTTCAGGTTTGTTGTGGCGGTGAAGGAACACTTCGTTTGAAGTACTCGGCGGTGTTGGCGATAGAGCAGAAGAGATGACGACGCAGCGTACGATAACCAAGGAAACTGTAGTTTACATTTATATAATCAAACGTATTTACAACAGCTATGAAAACATTTATCCTTTAGTTACGCCCTAGACGACAAATTTTACCTGCACTAAGCACGGAGGCACACCGGTTCCTGATGACTTCAAAAATTACAGCGAAGTTTCCAGCTGGGAAGTTTCCAGCACGGAAGTATAATCCCTCGCGCCCCTTGTATGCCGCTCAGCGCATTCGATTGGCCAGCCGGACCTTCCGAATCACCCGATGGTGGAGCCAAATGCTACCCCACGGAAAATGCAACGTTCGTCCCCTCTGCCACGTGTCGTTGTCGAAGGAGCAGGTATACCTGCCGGAGAGGTATACCCGCCATGCTGTTACGGAGCGCTGCCAGAGCTCGGTTCATACCGAGCTTCTCTAACTCAGGCAGGCTGGAAGCAGCGCCCTGATCCCAGAAACTATTTGTTCTGCTCTATGGTGGCGCGAACCTATAGTGCTTTAGATAACTTTATCAGGGCCCACGAAGCTAAGACAAAAAAAGAATCAGCTCCAACTGTGCCAATTGCCAAGTGCATATATTTTCCACCGCTGGCTGAGGGTGTGAGACGGCATTTAATAAAACCCTGGCGGATCTATATCTTCAGCGGTAAATATATTCCTTAATAAAGATAATGCATTCCAGAGTGAGCTCCACAATTTATAAGACGTCGGAAGCCGGTGTTCCTTTTTTGTTTAGTATCACCTTAGTTGATCACCTACAATTGCTGGATTTCCGGGTTAGACATATTTCACGCTTTGACTTTGAACACGGCGTTAGCTGAAATTAAAATGCAATTTTTTCACGTTGTGGGCGCTTTTAGTGTGCGCATTTCCTAGGAACCTTCCATGGATGAAAGTCTCCACCACTTCTCATGATTGTTAAACCCGAACGTAGGACATGTGCCTAGCTTCCTGCCAATTTTTGTAATAAGAAAGAGAAAGATGATGTGGATACCGCGTCGCTAGCGCGGAGTTCGTGGGTCAGAGATGAGAAAGTAAAAGAAGCATAGGTACGAGCCATTCGGAACCTTAGCGTAGCGTGGGGTCTTCTCTGTCTCAACATTTTGGTGCCGTAAAACTCGGAAGAAGACCGTCAACTTGCGCTAACAGATGGACAAGCTCCGCTTTTTGCGAGGCACTCTTCGCATGATAGTTCCTGACAGCAACCTTCACTACCCCCACCCCCAGAGGAGGCACTATTGGCTCAGCAACCCAGCACAGCGTGTTTGAAGGCGTTTGACTTGCAGTCTATCCGAACCGGCCATCGCACGCCGGTTCACGCCCACTTTTGGGAATGACCTTCCCAGCGCTGCTCCCAGGTTGTGACTCGCATCCAGCTCGTCACCGATGTTGGGAATCAGTCATCCCGACGCTGGCTCTGCTGTAGGGACTGGGCCCTCTCACCACCGCCTCCTCTGTTGCGACTGGCCACCCGAGCGCAGTCACCGGTGTAGCGACGTTGCCTTGCTCCGTCCGCCATCGACGCGGCGCAGAGAAGAGCGATGAAGTCCTCGAGCTAACGAAGAGTTGAAGCAACATTTATATACAGTATGTACAGGGTAAGCAAACGTTACATGACTCGCACAAATGCGACAGCACACTCGGTGCCTCCGAAAAGTGCCGCCGGAGAGAAGCCGCCGAGGAATGCCGACCGTGAGGGCCTCCGGGCTTGTTTTATACCCCAGGAAGTTCGTTGTGGCCCCGAGAAGTTCGTTGTGGCCCCGAGAAGTTTTTTTCCTCCAATGGCAAACTTACGGCATGCACGACAGCTCCGCTGTTAAAAGAGGCGCTCTAAGTTCATCGGTCTCTAAACCTTGTGGGTGGCAGCCCTACCAATATAGTTAGATATCCAGCAGTGTCCCTGGAAGTGTTCACATAACAAGATCAAGACAACGACAGAGCCCTGCGATCTCATGTCACGCCTTCTCCCTTGGCGTAATATAATGGGTTCGGTATTTTACGCAGACAGCTTCAAGCACTAAACTTGTACACCCGAGCGCCAAACTGAGGCAATCGAACATGTGAAAGCGAATATGTTCTCTCCGGTGCTTCAATACTAACGCGCTTTCGCAGTAGGGCGTCGAACGTGCTCCGAACCTGCACGCCGGCCTGGTGGAAGCCATTGAAAGCTCAGAGATTTTTTTTTAACAATAAATGCCCGACGCTTCCCACTATTCCTACAGCGTGAGAATAATAGTCGAATCAAGATTTATTCCGGCTTTCGAACTCTCTACACCCGCAATGTTTTCGTTGGTTTTATCTTCTGCGGCGTTTGCTCTGGCGAGATGGCAGTGCTCGATCATGCTGGCGTTGAGTGTGTACTGTAGGTCACTAGGGCTAACATTTCAGCTATTTTATTCCGCTGCTTGAATTGAATTGAGATGTGAAAGGAAAGAATTCCGTCCTTTGAATTCTGTATTTTCAGCCGGC
>NW_027526203.1:151397595-151661603 GCF_048455015.1 Haemaphysalis longicornis | reverse complement strand
AGAAACAAATGCACTTTATTTGAACTTAAAGACCACTGTGCGGAGTTCCACGCAGTCAGTTCACACTGGACTTATAAACGTTCAGAAATATCGGCAGCTGTCAATACATCATTCCAGTGAACAGTTCTAGGTCATAAATGGCATACTTAAAAAAACCATTCCACGTCAAGTTATACGAAAGTTGTCTGCTTCCAGGACTCCTCAATCACCGAGATCTTAGTCGGCCTCGTAGATAATTAGTAGTCGCAGTTTTAATACGATAACGGGAAGATACAACTTCCAAATCAGTTCGAACAGCCTCAGAAGGTTCAGCAAAACAACCGCGAAAATTGGCTTAGAGACTCCTCATTTCTGTCTGCTAAGATAATAATGTATTAATTCCAAATTTCATCAATCTAATTCACACTAAAGTATGTTTACCCTACGCCAACTACAACTGTTCGCGTTTAGTTTTTCGAGGTGATTTGCTTATTACCTTCATAACAAATAGAAAAAATATGAAGTCGTTATTGTATATCCTACGTCTTAGTCCAACATGTTTACTAAAATTTAAAAAAAATCAACGTGGGACGTCATCTTCGTTTGAAGCGTTCGTGTTATTGAAGAATTACTAAGGCGGCATTTATTTCATGTGGTTTTAGAATTTTGAAGTAGTATTTGAGCCCTTCAAAAACAACATAGGCTGCGTTTTATCTGACCAATCATTCGTGTTAAATTCGTGTTAACACTCTTGTGTTAAATTTGTGGGAAATATACGAACTCTCCCAAGCATGGGCGCACGCACATACACCGACAATTTGGTCACGAATAAGCTGCTATGCGTGTCCCGGTGGGTATCTTTCGCGAAAATCCCAGCGTTATAGCAAGGTGTGATGTGCACAATTGCGGGGTTTGGTGACGGGTGTGATTAGGTGTGGAAGCTGAATTGCTTGGAATTCATTGTAATGTAATGGGAAGCCTCTTTCATTAGGAGACAAGTTTTCAATGCAGCCGGGGCAAATATAGCAAAACAAGCAAAATATGCCGCACACCACCGTGAGTTACAAGAAAGGCCCCACTCTGGTTGGCCGCTTTGTTCGGATGTATTTACTGCAATGCTTTTCCCGCTGGTATACATAAGAAGAAAACACTCTGTTCAAACTTCCTAAGCCCGTATATTTTATCCGGGATGCAACAAGTAAGAAAAAAGAAAGATAAACAGCCTATGAGCCCGACGCAGCCACAGCACGCTGAAAGTGACAGCGTAGAACCGTTGCGGCATATCAGATGATTACCATAGATAGGGCGGTGCTGGGCAGCGTTCGCCTAACTACGCGGCGTGATTCCCCTGGCGCTGATTTATCGAAGCGACAAGCAGTCTCGAAGGAGCAGGGGATAGTGGCATGCGTGCTGTACTGATAGGCCGCGCTTGCACTGTGCGCGGTCTCGACAGCAGGCGCCGCGCAACCAGACGGCGCAGCGATTAGTTTTGGCCACCGCTCCCGTGGTCCGTTTACTTCAGCTCACGACTGTACGTCACTTTGTTTACCACTGCTTCGCCGCCTCTGTATTCTTTTCAGTTGTTAGGGGAGCACAAGTTCGCTCCAATAAACTTGTTTCTTTTCCAAACAACTGCTTCGTCCTTGGCTACGTGACAATATGAAATGTGTCGTACAGGCGACAAAATCTGTCAAAGAACACACTGACCAGCTGCAAATTTTCCTACAAAACTGAAACAGTGAGTGAGTGATGCAAGAATGACAGTTCAGGTGCAAATTGTATTTACCATGGGGGTACTAAATGCAGTCAACGAGATCACCAATTGCTCGGAACATTAAAAAAATTGTCTTAGTGAGACAGTCATTGGCAAAGGGTTTAGCCACATAACACATGCCATAAACTGTACGCTACCACTTCCAAGAGTTCAGGGAAAGAAGGAAGTCAACAACCAGAAGCCTTTTGATAAACCAAGTAAAAAATTAGCGACTCTTTGCCCTCAAGCTCCTTTGGAGCAGTTTGGTTAGTTTCAATTGCATTCCTTCCTTCCCTGTTCTCTTTTTTGTCTTGAATTCCGCGTTGTTATTCCTACGATGGGAAGTTACATGCAGTACAAAATGCAACAAGTTCTGCTCCCTTTATCAGCACAAGATGGTGGGGAGTACTCTCCCCCCCATCTATAAAATTGCGGGCACAAGGGTTACCCCGAAGTGCTCAAGACGAACGAGATCTCGGCCCAGAGAGCCATGTGGTTTCTCTCCTTCAGGAGATATTCGAGAGGAGTCGGGGAGTCATTTACTCACTCTCCCACGTGCCTCCCCGAGGAGCAAGTTCGAGCACGCAAGCCGATCAAAGACCTCGAAAACCTTCCTCCTAGCTAAGGCCACCAGCTCTGCTGTCTCTCAGCTTGCACCATTAGCAAGCCTAGTAAATTTTGGGGGGCCTGTACTGGCGGGATTCTTCGACATTTATGTGGCAGCGCTACAGTTGGATCCCGGTAACCCACCACCGTAGCGTTTGCATACGCCATGCCGCTATGTTAAAACTCTAATAAGTCTGCACACTTCACCACCTTGTGCCAGCAAGCACTAGGCCTACTGCGCTTCTCAACACTTGCGCTCTCTCCACCAAAGCAGGGTAAACATCGGTTAACAGATTAGTACTCGATGTTTGTGCGAGTGAAGAAATATAATCAATGAATGGACAGAACTGAAATGCATGGCCGTAAATGCAGGGTTCCAAAATTTGGTTGACCGTGCACACAAGGTACTGCTCGGCGTGGCTTCGAGCAATTCTAGCAGATTACTTTATACACTGTCTACTAGTTTAGCTCCTTTACCCGCCCCAGTGGTTGCGGGGGCGGTACAGGGCAGCGTTAGAAGGTGATGGGGGTGCGATGGCACGCACCTCAGGCTTGTATTACACGTCAATGGTGCAGAAAATAAAAAAAAACACGTGCTCGACGATTTAAATGAAGAAAACCTTTTCGACTTGTGTCGACTTTTACTTTCATGAATGTCCTTGTGGTACGGAAGCATAGAGCGTACTTGACAAGCGTACTCAAGCACGTTCCACACTACACGAAATGTGCACCGAATGTAACAGTGATTACCACACTGTGTGAACGAAAACGCACCTTTGCCGTTGGGCAAGCCGATCGCAACGGCCTGCTGTATGATCTTCACTTCTTTGGCCTTCTTCACGTTCCGTTTGCAGGTGTAGCCCAGCTCGCGCGCCAGGGCGAGTAGCTGGGCGTGTTTTTGCGCCTCCTGCAGTTGGTCGAGGTCCATTCTTCGTCCAAAGCACCGCTTCCCAGCTTGAGCAGCACGTGCATGCGACCAGTACACCCTCTGATGTGCCAAGCGCTGTTCAAGCAGGGGGATGCAACTCCGCTGTTTTTCTGTCCCGTGACTGCAGCGATCCTAACGTTTGGGGACTGTACTACATACGAGTATAAATGAACGTTGCTGTTGCATTTTATATTCACTACTAGGTTACTTATTAATTACAGAGTTTTTAATATGCAAGTGAACTTAAAAGTTGCAGTTCGAGATTGCGAAAATACGAGCGCCACCAGGAGTGGGAAACGGGAACTGCGCCTTTCTACTTCGCACCGCTGAAAAGGGGCGTTTCTTGTCGCGCCCACAGATATGCTACGATCCACGGTGTTGCGAGGGCCGTTTTTTTTCACCGTAAAGTTCGTTTCATCGAAAGAGACGCGTGAATGGATTCCCGCCGTCATCACAGATCGAGCTGTACTGAGTGGTGTCGAAATTCTTCACGCCAGGCCGCATAAAATTCTCTTGGATCCCGGCGGACGAAAGGTACGATCTGCATGCTGCTCGTTTTGCTTTTCTACGCTTGCACGAGATAGCAGGATGCGGTTGCAGCAGTAGCTTTATAACTTAAGTGAGCATACACGAGCAGTATTTATTTATTACATTCTGATTGTCTTCTTTGACTCTTGAATTAGGCATGAAATGCGGGGCAGAGCATTTGGCAATTTATCCAATGTCTACATTAGCTACACACGTTTGTTTATACGTGCGTTACTGATTTAACGTGTTTCGTTCGTGTGTTTTGCATTTTAGCGCAAGTGAATGCACGGTATGCAGCAAAACGTATATGAGGCAACATATACAAAAACTCATGGAACAGTGTGAGCCTATCTGCACTTTTTTATTAGCTTTTGATTGCCTGCGTTTAGTTTGTTTTCGTAGCATGCGTTGCTGTTATTATATTAATAATATTATTCTGAATATTGTAATTCTTATCAGTATTATTGTTATCATTATTATTATCAGCCTATTTATGTCTATAGCTGCAGGAAGGCACCTCAATACAATTATGGCTCAAAGAGTGGGTCCGTAGGGTTATATCGCGTTGTTAGCACTATGTTAACGAAGTAGTGACTACATCATTAATTGCGTTTCAATTGTGTGTCCTGCATTTTCTCTTCACGTGAAGCAACGAAACATAGCACAATGAATTTCTAGCAATAAATACACAAACTAAGCAATGACTTTATATGTTTATAATACAATCATAACCATATTTCCGCCACTTATAATTTATAATTTACGCTTCAGTTCCGTGCTTCGAGTTTCAGCTTTAAGTACAAGAACGATATATTTCCAAAAACGAAGTTACAGATATAAGCCGACAAATAATTAGACAATGCAGGCTTAACCTTTGCTAGTAATTTATTAGAGGCTTTTAAATACGGTTTTTATAACCGGTTTACTGCAGGGCCCGAGAAATACCTGAGGAATACATAGTGCGCGAAAGTATATATGCATGAATATTTGCTTTGCGATGCACGAACAGAAAAACGTATCCGCGTCTCTTAATAATAAAGGATGATTGTAATTTAAAATTTTCCTTTACGATCGGTGTTGTCAAAAGTCGTCATCGCAGACAAAATAAATTTAAGAAAGAAAGATTCCTAATACATCAGATAACATTTAATTCGAATACAGATGCCAGTTTTCACTCAAAACTATGTGCGCCCGAACGCCATATTAAAGCTAGTATTCATTGAAACCAAAATATACAAACGCCCTGGTAGCACAGAATGTTGCCCGAACATTTCTGTAACGTTTCCCTTTAACGTTGCCAAAACGTGGCATGTCCGCTTTTTTTAACGTTTGTGCAATGTTTCCCAGAAACATTGCATCAACATGATATTAGCATTGCTCCAACATGGGGGCAACGTTTGAAGGGTGTTGTTCTAATGTTTGGATAACGTTGTTTCTGACGTTCGCCAACGTTGCTCCACTCTTGAAGCAACCTTCCAGCCACGTGCGGGACACATTTGAACAACGTTTATGAGACGTTTTTTTACGACGTTTTAGCAACTTTCAACCTACATTTTCGCAACGTGCATACCACATTTAAGCATATCCCTGTACCATTCAGACGTTGTGATAACATTGCTACAATCTTGCAGCAACTTTAGATATACACTTTTAACATGCAGTTAGCATACAAGGAACGTTGCTTCAACGTTCAAGCAATGTTTTTATGAAGTTGCAATAACATTGCTACAATTTTGTGGTAACTTTCCAGCTATATTTTGTGGGCCTGCTCTCTACGGCATGCCAAGGAATGAGGCGCACTGCGGTTGCGTGAAAGAACTCTTTACTTGCATTTTCCAACGCGCTGTCGCCCGTCCGGGCATACACACACACACCATCACCAGAAACACTCTGCGTCCCGAGTCTCGAGTCCCCGCGCGCGGTTCTCCAGCACCGCCGCGGCACCGCCCGCTCTTACACGTTCTCTCGCGCCATCCTCGGGCACCCGCCTCTCCCAAGTCTTGCGGCCCCGTAGCCGCACGACAGGCGAGGAGGTCAAGGGAAGAGAGCTCACGGCGAGGGGCTCCGGGCAACACCCTCTAGGCCAGAAGGTGTGCCAAGGCGCTCCCCACAATTTTTACAACGTGCGAGTAACATTTAGAAAACGTCGCTTTAATATGTTCAAGCGATGCTTCCTACAACGTTACCGCGACTTTACAGATACGTTTTTTTCACCACGAAGGCCGCATCCGCGCACTGTTGATATGACGTTCAAGCAATGATTATCTTACGAAGCAACAATATTTCAGCAATGTAGAGGTAATTACTTAGAGTTACATGTATCTAATATACATGCAACAATAACTAGATGAAAATAATAGAAGTTAACTTTTTCCTAGAGAGACGATTGTTGACTGCATGATAAGCGAGCAGTTCAAACCTCGTCCGCATAAACTCCTGAAAGGTATAAACCGGCATTTTAGACCTGTATATTCATACATTTGATCCCTACACTGACCAACACACACAAGCAAGGAACATGCAGCTAGCGTAAATAACAACACTGAGACTCTTTAAAATGAAAGGACATGTGCTTTTTATTTTACCATTAACAATCGAGCCGAATACGCATTCTGTTAAAGCCTTGAATTTCGCAAGTACGCTGTTTCAGACGATGTCTTCGCTTTTCTCCTCCGGGGCTCGCTTGTTCTTCTGCGCCTTGACGAGTCAATTTGATATACTTGACAGCCATGAACCCAGTAACACGTAGGGTTGTTACTGCGATTCTGCGAAATGAACAAAAGCTGTAGTTTAGGAGAAGTTGCAAAGTTGTTACAGCATAGACAATGTCTCACCTCTCAGAACACCAGGACTTTTGGTATACAATATATGGCCTCATTGATTTTCTTGTACTGGCAGTTCAATTGAGATTTGACAGCCATTCATGGGAAACAAACAAAAGGGAATTGTTGTAACACATAGGGTGCTCAAAAGCTCACCTGCACTTTGGATGACGTTTGCTGCCAGATGAGCTAGCTTATTCCCGTGTCAATTTTGTGGTGCTGGTAAATCTTAAGGCATTTCTGAAAACAAAACAGAGTCAGAAGGGGTGCAGAAAACTGAAGTGAAGCAAATTTTAGCTAATGGAGAAAACCGTACCTTTAGGAAGGAATACAGCAAAACAGGCCGCTTCACTTTCCATTTTGTCTTGCTTGTTTAACTTTTTCTAATGCTTGTGAGGACACGCACATCGCATGAGTGGGTTTAGCTCAAGCATTCCTGGAAAACAGAAAAGGATAAAAATACTTAATTATATAAAATACCTTACAGAAATTTATTTACAGGTCAATTCAGTAATTAACTGAAAAGTCATCAGACAGCGTGCAAGAGAATTTTCAATGAACAAGAGAAGCCCGCAATGCCCCGCACGGGGCACCTTGAGCAATCTTGGTGACGGTACTGGCGATACCGCGGACCCCGAGCCCCCAAACATAAGCTGGATCCAACCGTGGTGATGTGTTTATAGGTGGAGGGTTAGAAACCACGAACGGTGGCCGTCGGAGCCCAGGTCAAGCTCCGGCGGATGGGCTCCCTGTCTGTTCACCAGGCAGGGAGCTCCGGGACCTCTTCGACTACCAGGGTAAGGTCAAAGAAGAAAGTACCCCCGTCTCCCTGCTTTCCAATGTATCACATGGCATTTTCCGAACCCCCCCCCCAAACGTGATCGGCCCCCGAAAAGGGGCCGCACCGAAGTTTCGTTCCCACCTCTTTCAACAACTGTCTTGTCAACAACCATGAATAACTATGCTCGTTTTCTTGTGATTGAGTCAGCTGACTCAGCACGACCTGTCGCTTCCATGTCCGTATTCCTGATCTCTAAATTTCTGCAAAGCTCCATAGGTGGCAAATATCAAGCTAAAAAGCTCAGGACCGGAGAAATCCTGGTAGAACTCAATGCCGAACAACAAGCCCGCACTCTTCTTGCACAAACCCGCATCCATGATCTGGACATCAGGGTCACGCCCCACAGGAGCCTAAACAGCTCCCAGGGTGTGATTTCTGAGACAGACCTCCTGACGGAAACAGATGCCGACCTTCTCGAAGGTTTAAAGGATCAGGGCGTCACAGCTGTGCGGCGCATCACGATGCGCAGGGACGACAAGATAATCCCCACCAAACACATTATCCTGACCTTTGACCGCTCGGCACTTCCACAATATATAAATGCAGGCTTCATTCGGTGCTCCATACGTCCTTACATTCCGAACCCGCGCCGCTGCTTCAAGTGCCAGCGATTCGGGCACGGTACAAACTCTTGCCGTGGCCGAACGACCTGTGCAAAATGCGCGGCGTACGATCACTCCAGCGACAACTGCCCATCCGACACCCTCACCTGTGTGAACTGCGGGGGGCCGCATGCAGCGTACTCCCGCAAATGTGAAAAATTTCAAACAGAAAAAAAGATCATCAACATCAAGATCACTGAGAACATCACCTTCCCAGAGGCGCGAAAGAGGTTCGCCTCTTTCCCCCTGGGGAGGTACGCCGACGCAGCTCGCCGGGGGGCGGAGCGGCGTCTGGTTTCGGCTGGGACCCAGTACCGCGAGTCGGACTTGGTCCCGCCCCCGCCCCCACCCCCCCTGGGTTGCCTCATGCAGCCCAACCCGGTACCACGCCGGTTGCTGAGGCAGCAGCGGTTGTGGTGCCAACCGTCTCTGTTGGGACCGATGCCGCTCCCGCCCCTGCCTCCCCGTCCTCCAGTGCGTTGGAGGGTGCCGAGGGGATGGACACCGGGGGCCCTGCATCGGCTCCCACCGCCACCGCACCGCCCGTGCCACCTCTGGTGCCCCGGACGCCCTCGGCGGTGGCGGCTCAAACGAAGGGCTCCCGAAACGGGGCCAAGTCCTGGGGGCCCTGTCCGCCGGGCACCCTTCTGGCATCCGACGAGGAAATGGATGTCGCGCCGTTCCTGCCTGCAACGCAGCGCAAAGAGCGGCCTCCGATGTCCAAGACGACAGAAAAGCCTAAAAATACTAGAATAACAGCCCCGAAAGACGACACATGAACAAACAGACACACACACTCCAGTTATTCTTAAATTTAAATAATGGGAACCGAAAACATCATCCAATGGAACTGCAGAGGCCTCCTTAAAAATCTTGACCGTGTGTATGAGATTCTGCATGCCAGTCAGCCAAGTGTCATGTGTCTCCAGGAAACCCACCTCAATTCTAAACAAACAAATTTCTTAAATAGGTACATGGTATTCAGAAAGGACAGGGTTGGCTGCACACACTCCTCAGGAGGTGTGGCAATTGTCGCCCGGAAATCCTTAGCCTGCCACCCTGTCACTCTGAACACTGTCCTTGAGGCTGTAGCAATCCGTACGATAATATTTAATAGGTTAATAACGGTATGCTCCATTTACATTCGTCCTGATTTTGCACTTCTGAGCTCTGATTTCGAGGCACTGGTTGACCAGCTGCCCGAACCATACATACTAACAGGCGACCTTAATGCGCACAACTCTCTTTGGGGCTCCTCCAGAACGGATGCCCGAGGTCGCCTGATAGAGAAGTTTCTTACATCCTCCGGAGCATGCCTTTTCAACAAAAAACAGCCTACATACCATAACTTAGGACACAATACATACTCGCATCTTGACTTGGCTATTGGCTCTGCAATTCTCTTTCCATGTCTTGAGTGGGGCGTGGGCACGGACCCATATGGTAGTGACCACTTCCCCACTTCCCTAACGTACATAGGTAAAGGCCCATGCAGTCCATCTTCCCAGAACAGGTTTAATGAATCAAAAGCAAACTGGAGTACATTCACAGAAACATCTAAACTACACCACACAACCATGAAACACCTACACGTGGAGGAAGCAGCCCAACTCGTCACGGCACACATACTCGACGCCGCCGAAAAGTCCATGCCCCAGGCCTCCAGTGCGTCCCGCAACCCAAGGAGGCCCTGGTGGAACGAGGACTGTAGGCGGGCGCGAGAGGCCCAGAACAAGGCGTGGGGTGTCCTTCGCCGGTACCTCACGTCAGATAACCTCATTTCTTTTAAACGGGCAAAGGCTTTTGGGAAGCGAGTGCGTCGTGAGGCGAAAAGGGAGAGTTGGCACACCTTCCTCACATCCATCAACTCATACACTGACACACACAGTCTGGACACGAATACGAAAACTGAAAGGACAACAGACACACAGCCTGCCCCTGGTTAGTACAACAGGGGACACACTGGAAGACCAGGCCAACACGCTTGCACAACACTTCGAACACGTGTCCAGCTCTGCACACTACACAGACACTTTCCTGAAACTTAAAAATACTTCTGAAAAAAAGTCCCTACATGACAATAACAGGTCAAAATCTGGTTATAATTCTGAATTTACACTGTATGAGTTGAGGGCTGCCCTGAGCACATGTAAACCTTCAGCTCCAGGCGCAGATCAGATTACATACACCATGATACAACACCTACACCCAGATACACTTGAAACACTCCTACACCTATACAATAACATATGGCTTTCGGGGCACATCCCAAAATCTTGGAAGGAGGCTATTGTAGTGGCGTTTCTGAAGGAGGGTAAAGACCCTTCTTCTTCTGCCAGTTATAGACCTATCGCCCTCACAAGCTGCCTGGGAAAGCTTCTCGAGAAGATGATCAACAGGAGACTCGTGTACTTTCTTGAGTACAATGGTCTTCTCGAGAGCTGCCAGGCGGGCTTCAGGGCGGGGCGGTCTACAAATGACCAACTAGTAGCGCTAGAATCTTACATTAAAGATGCCTATCTTCATAAGCAGTATTGCATGACCGTGTTCTTTGATATTGAAAAGGCATATGATACTACATGGCGCTATGGCATCCTTAGAGACCTCAAATCCTTTGGTATATTTGGTAACATGCTGAACACTCTGTCCAGCTACCTATCTTTACGAAAATTTCGTGTCAGAGTTGGTTCGGCACTCTCAAACGTTCACGTGCAGGAGAATGGCGTTCCTCAAGGTGGTGTTTTGAGCTGCACTTTGTTTATAGTCAAAATGAATTCAGTTCGGAAGGCACTGCCACCAACAATCTTCTGTTCGATGTATGTGGACGACATACAATTATCATTTAAATAGTGTAATATGTCCATATGTGAACGACAGATCCAGCTTGGGGCAAACAAGCTTGCTCGCTGGGCTGATCAAAACGGTTTTAGGATTAATCCTGGAAAGAGTACCTGCGTCGTTTTCTCAAAGAGGCGCGGTATCCAACCCGACCCTGAAATTAAATTGAATGGTGACTTGATTCCTGTAAAAAAGGAACACAAATTTCTAGGTGTCGTATTAGACGAGAAACTAACATTCATCCCTCACATCAGACAACTAAAACATAAATGCATCAAAGCAATAAACATACTTAAGGTCCTTTCACACCACTGCTATGGCGCGGACAAGCAACTCCTCTTACGTGTCTTCACAAGCTTGGTGGGGTCCCGCTTGGACTATGGGAGCGTGGTTTATGGGTCAGCAACAAAAACAGCGCTGAAAATGCTAGACCCAGTGCTTCACTTGGGGCTCCGCCTCGCGTCGGGCGCTTTCTGTAGAAGCCCCGTACAAAGCCTATACGTCGAGTGCGATAAATGGTCCCTAGATCATCAGTGAACATACATAGATCTTCTGTACGCTTTTAAAATTTCGTCCATAACCGACCATCCTTTCAAACCATTTATTTGTCCCCGCACGGGGCACCTTGAGCAATCTTGGTGACGGTACTGGCGATACCGCGGACCCCGAGCCCCCAAACATAAGCTGGATCCAACCGTGGTGATGTGTTTTTAAGGTGAAGGGTAGAAACCTCTAACGGTGGCCGTCGGAGCCCAGGTCAAGCTCCGGCGGATGGGCTCCCTGTCTGTTTACCAGGCAGGGAGCTCCGGGACCTCCTCAGCTATCAGGGTAAGGTTGTGGAAGAAAGTACCCCCGTCTCCCTGCTTTTATACTATGCTTTATGGTATTGTCTAAAACCCCCCCCCAACCGTGATCGGTCCCTGAAAAGGGGCCGCACCGAAGTATCCTTTCCTCCGTTGCCGTCGTTAACCTTTCCTGAACCGGACCATTTTTCTCGATTTCTTGTGATGGAATCCCTCAATCCAACCCACCCTCTTGCATCTCAGTCAGTCTTCTTGATCGCTAAGTATCTTGAAGCAATAATAGGAAAATCGTATAAATGCAAAAAACAAAGGTCTGGTGAACTCCTAATCGAAATAAATGACAAGCAGCAGTCTGCAAAGCTTCTAGCTCAGACTAGACTGGCTGATCTCGACATCAGGGTCACACCCCATCGGAGCCTCAACAGCTCGCAGGGTGTGATATCAGAGTCAGATCTCTTGAATGAAACGGATGCGGATCTCCTTGCCGGCTTGAAGGATCAGGGCGTCACTGCCGTGAGACGCATCACTATCCGCAGAGACGACAAGGAGATTCCCACCAAACACATTATCTTGACTTTCGACCGCGCAGTACTCCCACAACACATAAATGCAGGTTTTATCCGTTGCTCCATCCGTCCGTACATCCCGAACCCGCGGCGCTGTTTTAAGTGCCAGCGGTTCGGGCACGGTACGAACTCTTGCCGTGGCCGAACGACGTGTGCGAAATGCGCGGCGCACGATCATCCGAGCGAGAACTGCGCATCCGAAACCCTCACTTGTGTAAACTGCGGGGGGCCGCATGCAGCGTACTCCCGCAAGTGCGAAAAATTCCAACTAGAGAAAAAGATTATAAACATTAAGGTCACTGAGAACATCACCTTTCCAGAGGCGAGAAAGAGGTTCGCCTCTTTCCCTCTGGGGAGGTACGCCGACGCAGCTCGCCGGGGGGCGGAGCGGCGTCTGGTTTCCACAGGGACCCAGTTCAGCGAGTCTGACCTGGTCCCTCCCCCGCCCCCCCCTGGGTTGCCTCGGGCAGTCCAACCTGCCACCACGCCGCCTGCTGAGGCAGCAGCGGTTGTGGTGGCCACGTCTTCCGTCGGGACCGGTGCCGCTCCCGCCTCTGTCTCCCCGTCCTCCAGTGCGTTGGAGGGTACCGAGGTGATGGACACCACGGGCCCCGCACCGGCTCCCACCGCCACCGCACCGCCCGTGCCACTTTTGGCGTTCCCGACGCCTGCGGCGGTGGCGGCTCAAGCGAAGGGCTCCCGAAGGGGGGCCAAGTCCGGGGGGCCCGGTCCGTCGGGCACCCCTCGGACATCTGACGACGAGATGGACGTCGGGCCGTTCCTGCCTGCAACGCAGCGCAAGGAGCGGCCACCGACTTCCAAGCCTGCAGAAAGGCCCAAAAAGCCCAATCCAAGAGTAACAGCCCCGAAAGACGACACATGAACACACACGAACACACACATTCCAGTCATTCTTAAATTTAAATAATGGGAACAGAAAATATTATCCAATGGAACTGCAGAGGCCTCCTTAAAAATCTTGACGATGTGTATGAGATTCTGCATGCCAGTCAGCCAAGTATTATGTGTCTCCAGGAAACCCACCTCAACTCTAAACAAACAAATTTCTTAAATAGGTACATGGTATTCAGAAAGGACAGGGTTGGCTGCACCCACTCTTCAGGAGGTGTGGCCATTATCGCCCGGAAATCATTAGCATGCCACCCTGTCACTTTAATCACTGTCCTCGAGGCTGTAGCGATCCGTACCATAATATTTAATAGGTTGATAACGGTATGCTCTATTTACATCTCTCCTGATTTTGCACTTCTGAGCTCTGATTTCGAGGCACTGGTTGACCAGCTGCCCGAACCATACATACTAACAGGCGACCTTAATGCGCACAACTCTCTTTGGGGCTCCACCAGAACGGATGCCCGAGGTCGCCTGATAGAGAAGTTCCTTACATCCTCCGGAGCATGCCTTTTCAACAAAAAACAGCCTACATACCATAACTTAGGACACAATACATACTCGCATCTTGACTTGGCTATTGGTTCCGCAGTTCTCTTTCCATGTCTTGATTGGGGTGTGGGCACAGACCCATATGGTAGTGACCATTTCCCCACTTCATTAACGTATATAGGTATAGGCCCGAGCAGTCCATCTTCCCATAAAAGGTTTAATGAATCACAAGCAAACTGGAGCACATTCACACAAACATCTCAACTACACCACACATCTATAAAACACCTACACGTGGAGGAAGCCGCCCAACTCGTCACGGCGCACATCCTCGACGCCGCCGAAAAGTCCATTCCCCAGGCCTCCAGTGGGTCCCGCTGCCCAAGGAGGCCCTGGTGGAACGAGGACTGCAGGCGGGCGCGAGAGGCCCAGAACAAGGCGTGGGGTGTCCTTCGCCGGTACCCCACGTCAGACAACCTCATTTCTTTTAAACGGGCAAAAGCTTTTGGGAAGCGAGTGCGTCGTGAGGCGAAAAGGGAGAGTTGGCGCACCTTCCTCACTTCCATCAATTCATACACTGATACACACAAAGTCTGGACACGAATACGAAAACTAAAAGGACAACAGACACACAGCCTGCCCCTGGTTAGTACAACAGGGGACACACTGGAAGACCAGGCTAACACACTTGCACAACACTTCGAACACGTGTCCAGTTCAGCACACTACACGAACACTTTCATGAAACACAAAACATCTGCAGAAAAAAAGCCCTTACACGACAAAGACAGATCAAAAACTTCCTACAACTCTGAATTCACTCTCTATGAGTTGAGGGCTGCCCTGAGCACGTGCAAACCTTCAGCTCCAGGCGCAGATAAGATTACATACACCATGATACAGCACCTACACCCAGACACTCTTGAAACACTCTTACACCTATACAATAAAATATGGCTTTCGGGGCACATTCCTCGCTCTTGGAGGGAGGCCATAGTAGTGGCTGTCCTAAAGGAAGGGAAGGACCCTTCCTCTCCTGCCAGTTATCGCCCCATTGCCCTGACAAGCTGCCTGTGTAAGCTCTTCGAGAAGATGATAAACAGGAGACTTGTGTACTTCTTAGAGTACAATGGTCTTCTCGAGAGTTGCCAGGCAGGCTTCAGGGTGGGGCGATCTACCAACGATCAACTCGTTGCATTAGAGGCGTATATAAAAGATGCTTTCCTCCATAAGCAGTACTGTATGACAGTATTCTTTGATCTAGAAAAGGCGTATGATACTGCTTGGAGGTATGGTATCCTCATCGACCTGAAGTCCTTTGGCATAAGGGGTAACATGATGAACACGCTTTCTAGTTACATGTCCGAAAGGACGTTTCGCGTGCGACTTGGAACTGCACTTTCTAGGGTTCATGTGCAGGAAAACGGCGTGCCGCAGAGTGGAGTTTTAAGTTGCACCCTTTTTATTGTAAAAATGAATTCCCTCAGGAAGGTGTTGCCACCATCGATTTCCTGCTCCGTTTATGTAGACGACGTACAATTATCCTTTAAGTCTTGTAACCTCTCTGTCTGCGAGCGCCAAGTCCAGCTTGGTGTTAACAAGCTAGCTGGTTGGGCAGACAGCAACGGTTTTAAATTTAATCCAGGGAAGTGCACTTGTGTCTTATTTTCCAAGAGGCGTGGCATCCGGCCGGATCCAGACATTCATCTCAATGGTGTCTCGATTCCAGTCAAGAAAGAACACAAGTTTTTAGGTATAATCTTTGACGAAAAGCTCACGTTTATCCCACATATAAAACAACTAAAACATAAATGCTTAAAAACAATGAATATCCTGAAGGTTCTGTCGCACATTTCTTTTGGTGCTGACAAACAACTTCTTTTACGTGTTTTTACCAGCTTGATAGGCTCACGACTGGACTATGGTAGCGTTGTCTATGGGTCAGCCACTAAAACATCCCTCAGAATGCTGGACCCCGTGCTTCATCTAGGGCTCCGCTTGTCGTGTGGTGCCTTTCGGACTAGTCCAGTCGAAAGTCTGTATGTAGAGTGCAACAAATGGAGCCTAGAACGTCAGCGAGCCTACACAGACCTGCTTTATGCTTTTAAAATCTCATCAATGCCTCACCATCCTTTTACGTCAGTTTTTTATGATACATCAATATCTCAACTTCTTACTAATCGCCCATCAGTCTCTGCTCCCTTCGCTTTCAGAGTAAGAGAAGAAGCGTCACAACTTGATGTCATGTTCTCAGACACCATCAAAACCTCCTCTACTGAACTTCTAGTACCGTGGCAGCTTCGCCCGATATCATGTGATGTATCTTTTAAAAGTGTCGAGATAAACAGAGTGCCTAGAAGCGCGATCGTGCAACATTTCTTGTCCCTGCAGCACAAATACAAGTGTGCTGAATTTTACACAGATGCTTCTAAAACTGCCACAACTGTTTCCTGTGCTGCGCATGGTGGTGGTACCTTTAATGTCTGTAGAACTATGAATAGAAATACAAGTATCTTTACGGCAGAGGCCTATGGCATACTTCTTGTAGTTAAACATATTGTTCTAAGTCGAATTCCGAAATCTGTAATTTATACTGATTCTTTAAGTGTTGTGCGTACATTATCCTCACAGAAGTCTAAAAACCATGTGGTCAATACTCTCATTAGTACTATTATGACTGTGCATGCGTTAAACCTTGAGGTGACCGTGTGCTGGGTGCCAGGGCACTCTGGAATTATAGGTAATGAGACCGCAGACCGAATGGCGGGCGCTGCTGCCCTTACAACAACAGTTGACATAACAACAATACCCTACACCGACCTCAAATCACACATCAGACAACACCTTCGCACAACGTGGCAAGCGCACTGGAATCAACAGACTGACAACAAACTACACATTATAAAGCCACTCTTGGGAGCATACACCACGGATACTCACAACAGACACAACGAAGTTACCCTGGCTCGATTACGGATAGGCCACACGCATGCAACACATTCCCACCTGCTCACGGGATCTCCAAGACCCCTGTGTAGCAGGTGCGGGGAGGGCCTATCCGTGGTCCACATACTAATAACATGCAAGGCACTTCACACAACACGACACAAACACTTCAGAGAACTCTACAGACAACATATCCCACTACACCCATCGCTGTTTCTAGGTGACGATGCCAGTGTTTCTATGAAACGTGTGTTTGATTATTTGTCAGATGTTAAGTTTTTAAACCTTATCTCATATCACGCATAATCAAATCTGGCCCTATACACCAGCCATCACCATTACCTTTAATTGATTTTACAATGTCCGATTTACATGTTTTTATACCTACCTTTTTATGGTAATCACTTCGCTTCATTATATAACTTCTTTTCTGGCGCTCTTTGCCCTCGCTGGCCTTGCGCCATGAAACACCAACCATCATCATCATCACCATTTATTTGTGATGCACCCATGTCCCAACTTCTTCTTAATCGTCCATCTATTTCTGCTCCGTTCTCACATAGGGTGAGACAGGAAGGGTCAGAATTATCTGTCACCTTTTCAGACACCTGCAAATCAACCCTTTCCGACTTTTTACCACCGTGGCAGCTTCGCCCCGTGTCGTGCGATTTGTCGTTTGTAGCGATTCATAAAAAACGAGTACCCACAATTGTAATTCTTCAGCACTTCATGTTCCTTCAAGAGAAATACAAGTGTGCAGAATTTTTTAGCGACGCGTCAAAAACAGCCCGTATGGTGTCATGTGCTGCGCACGGACCTGAGTTTAGGGTATTTAACACCCTAAACTCGAAAAGCAGCATTTTTACGGCTGAAGCCTATGGCATATTTCTGGTTTTAAAGCACATAGTTCATCATAAAATTCCCAAGTCCATCATCTTTACAGATTCCTTGAGTGTAGTACGTGCATTGTCATCTAAGCAGCTTTGTAAAAACCATGTTATTCATTTAGTTTACAAAACCATTATGTCAGCATATGCATTAAGTCTTGAAGTGACCGTATGCTGTGTGCCAGGTCACTCGGGGATCACCGGAAACGAGACAGCAGATCAAATGGCCGCTGCTGCTGCACTTGCAAACACAGTGGACATAACAACAATGCCGTACACTGACCTTAAGTCACACATTAGACAACACCTTTGCAATATATGGCAAGCACACTGGAATGAACAGGCAGACAACAAACTACACGTTATAAAGACACTCTTGAGAGCATACACCACTGACACACACAACAGGCCTAATGAAGTTACCCTGGCTCGATTACGGATAGGCCACACGCATGCAACACACTCATACCTGCTCACGGGATCTCCAAGACCTTTGTGTAGCAGGTGTGGAGACGGCCTATCCGTGATCCATGTGCTACTTCAATGCAAAGCACTCCACACAAGACGACAGAAACACTTCGCCGACCTCTACAGACAACACATTCCACTACACCCAGCATTGTTTTTAGGGGATGACCCCATGATTCCTGCACAACGCACCTTTAAGTTTCTTAGTGACATCAAGTTTTTACACCTCGTTTCCTATCACGCGTAGTTGCTTTTAAACACAATTTCATGCCACGCACCGTCACAACCTGGCCTTTTACACCAGCCATCCTCATTGTCTTTTACTGAATTCACTTTTTTTGTTGAACGGTTTTAGCGTTTACGGTTACATCCTTCATACCTAACCACCGTTTTGGCGCTCTTTGCCCTCGTTGGCCTTGCGCCATAAAACACCAAACATCATCAACAGACACACAGCCTGCCTTTGGTTAGTACAACAGGGGACACAATGGAAGACCAGGCTAACACACTTGCACAACACTTTCAACACGTTTCCAGCTCTGCACACTACACAAACACTTTCCTGAGACATAAAACCGCTTGTGAGAAGAAGTCCTTACATGATAATAACAGGTCAAAATCTGGTTACAACTCTGAATTTGCTCTCTATGAGCTGAAGGCTGCCCTGAGCACATGTAAACCTTCAGCTCCAGGCGCAGATCAGATTACATACACAATGATGAAACACCTACACCCAGATACTCTTGAAACACTCCTACTCTTATACAACAACATATGGCTTTCGGGGCACATTCCGAAATCTTGGAGGGAGGCTATTGTAGTGGCAATCCTGAAGGAGGGTAAGGACCCGTCTTCTCCCGCCAGTTACAGACCCATCGCCCTCACAAGCTGCCTGTGCAAGCTTCTCGAGAAGATGATTAACAGGGGACTCGTGTACTTCTTAGAATACAATGGTCTTCTCGAGAGCTGCCAGGCCGGCTTCAGGGTGGGGCGATCCACAAACGACCAACTCGTAGCCCCCCCGCACGGGGCACCTTGAGTAATCTTGGTGACGGTACGGGCGATGCCGCGGACCCCAAGATCCCCAACATAAGCTGTGGCCTACCGGGGTGATGTGTTTTTAAGGTGAAGGGTAGAAACCTCTAACGGTTGCCGTCGGAGCCTTGGTCAAGCTCCGGCCGATGGGCTCCCTGCCTGTCTACCAGGCAGGGAGCTCCGGGACCTCTTTGACTACCAGGGTAAGGTCAAAGAAGAAAGTACCCCCGTCTCCCTGCTTTCCAATGTATCATATGGCATTTTCCAAACCCCCCCCCCCCCCAGACGTGATCGGCCCCCGAAAAGGGGCCGCACCGAAGTTTCCTTTCCACCACTTCCTGACTTGAGTCATCCGAAACCGAACAACTATCCTCGCTTCATCGTGATGGAATCTGTAGACCAATCAAAACCTCTTGCTTCACAGTCGGTATTTCTCATTTCAAAGTTTCTAGACGGTATTGTTGGAGGGTCCTATAAGGCCAAAAAACATCGAACCGGTGAAATCCTTGTCGAGGTCAGTAGCCAGGATCAGGCCAAAAAAACTTCTTGCGCAAACCAGCATCGCCGATCTGCCAATCCGAGTCACGCCCCACCGCAGCCTGAACAGCTCCCAGGGAGTGATTTCCGACTATGACCTATTCAATGAAACTGAAGCCGACTTGCTGGAGGGCCTTCGTGGCCAGGGCGTAACAGCGGTCAGGCGAATAACTATACGAAGAGATGATAAACACATACCAACAAAGCACCTCATCCTAACCTTTGACAGGTCGAGCCTTCCGGAATATATCAATGCAGGTTTCGTGCGATGTCCAGTCCGGCCTTACATCCCGAACCCGCGGCGCTGTTTCAAGTGCCAACGGATCGGGCACGGCACGAACTCCTGTCGCGGCCGACTTACCTGCGCGAAATGCGCCCAGCACGACCACGCATCCGAAAATTGTAACGTTCAACAGTCTCTTTGCATAAACTGCCAGGGTCCACACGCGGACTACTCCAGGAAATGTGACAAATTTCAACTTGAAAAGAAAATCATAAACATCAAGGTAACCGAGAACATCACCTTCTCAGAGGCGCGGAAGAGGTTCGCTTCCTTCCCTCTGGGCAGGTACGCCGATGCAGCTCGCCGGGGGGCGGAGCGGCGTCTGGTCTCGGCGGGGACCCAGTACCGCGAGTCGGACTTGGTCCCGCCCCCGCCCCCCCCCCCCTGGGTGTCCCTCAAGCAGCCCAACCCGCCTCCGCACCGCTCGCTGAGCCAGCAGCGGCTGTGGGGGCAACCACGTCTGGTGGAAGCGATGCTGCATCCTCCACTTCCACTCCAGCGTCCCAAACCACAAGCGAGGGCGCAGACGTGATGGAGACGGAGGAACTAGCGGCAGCTCCCACCCCCACCGCACCGCCTGCGCCATCCGAGGTGTTCCTGAATCCCTCGGTGGTTGCGGGCAAGGAAAAGCGTGCCCCAAAGGCTTCGCGGTCCAAGGAGCCTGATCCCTCAGGCGCTCCGAGGACATCCGAGGATGAAATGGACGTCGGTCCGTTCTTGTCTGCGGTGCACCGCAAGGAACGCGTCCCGACACCAAAGCCTCCCGACAAGCCAAAAAGGACGAGAATCACAGCCCCGAAAGACGACACATAAACAACACAGTCCAGTAGCTCCGAACACTTCATAATGGGAAGAGAGAACATAGTACAATGGAACTGCAGAGGCCTCTTTAAAAATCTTGACGATGTAAATGAAATACTGCATGCTAATCAGCCAAGTGTAATGTGTGTTCAGGAAACACATTTGAATTCCAAGCACACAAATTTCTTGAATAGTTACCTGGTATACAGAAAGGACAGGGATGGCTGCACACACTCTTCTGGGGGTGTGGCCATAATCGCCCGGAAATCTTTAGCATGCCACCCTGTCACTTTGAACACTATCCTTGAGGCTGTAGCAATACGCTTAATAATATTTAATAGGTTGATAACGGTATGCTCCATATACATTCCTCCTGATGTCACACTTTTGAGCTCTGACTTCGAGGCGCTGGTTGACCAGCTGCCCGAGCCATACATTCTAACAGGCGACCTTAATGCTCACAATTCTCTTTGGGGCTCTTCTCGTACGGATGCCCGGGGTCGCCTGATAGAGAGGTTTCTTACATCCTCTGGAGCATGCCTTTTCAACAATAAACAGCCTACATATCATAACATAGGACACAACACATACTCATGTCTTGACTTGGCTATTGGCTCCGCAGTTCTCTTTCCTATTCTCGAGTGGGGTGTGAAAACTGACCCATATGGCAGTGACCACTTCCCCACCTCACTTACATACATAGGTAAAGGCCCATGCAGTCCATCTTCCCATAATAGCTTCAATGAAACACGAGATAACTGGAATACATTTACAGAGACATCCAAACTACACCACACATCCATAGGACACCTACACGTTGAAGAATCTACCCAACTCCTCACGGCGCACATCCTCGACGCCGCCGAAAAGTCCATTCCCCACGCCTCTGGTGCCCCGCGCAACCAGCGGAGGCCGTGGTGGAATGAGGGCTGTACGCGGGCGCGAGAGGCCCAGAACAAGGCGTGGGGTATCCTCCGTCGGTACCCCACGTCGGGAAACCTCCTCTTGTTCAAATGCGCCAAGGCGTTAGGAAAACGTGTGCGCCGTGAGGCAAAACGAGAGAGTTGGCGTACATTCATAACATCAATAAACTCCTACACAGACACAAGGAAAGTATGGACACGAATACGCAAACTCAAGGGACAACAAACACACAGCCTGCCTCTGGTCAGTACTACAGGGGACACACTCGAAGACCAGGCTGACACACTCGCACAACACTTCCAACACGTGTCCAGTTCAGCACACTACACGAACACTTTCCTGAAACATAAAGCCTGTTGTGAAAAGAAGTCCCTACGCGACAACAACAAATCAGACTTCTTACAACTCCCTGTTTTCACTACATGAGCTGAGGGCTGCTCTAAGCACGTGTAAACCCTCAGCTCCAGGCCCAGACAACATTACATACACAATGATACAACACCTACACGCAGACACACTTGAAGCACTTCTACATCTATATAATAAAATATGGCTTTCGGGGCACATTCCACACTCTTGGAGGGAGGCCGTTGTAGTGGCTTTCTTGAAGGAGGGAAAGGACCCGTCGTCCCCCTCAAGTTACCGCCCAATAGCCCTGACGAGCTGCCTGTGCAAGCTCTTCGACAAGATGATCAATCGCAGGCTCGTGTACTTCCTCGAGTACAACGGTCTTCTCGAGGGCTGCCAGGCAGGCTTCAGGGCGGGGCGCTCCACCAATGATCAGCTTGTTGCCTTGGAATCTTACATAAAAGATGCCCTCATTCACAAACAGTTCTGCATTACAGTCTTCTTTGATATGGAAAAGGCCTACGACACGGCATGGCGATATGGCATCTTGAGTGACTTGAAGTCATTCGGTGTTTCGGGCAACATGCTTAGCACTCTTTCTAGCTACATGTCTGAACGAACTTTCCGTGTAAGAATTGGTAGTGCACTTTCTAATGTACATCTTCAGGAAAATGGCATGCCTCAAGGAGGTGTTTTGAGCTGCACACTCTTCATAGTGAAGATGAACTCCCTCCGTAAGGCATTGCCACCAACCATTTCTTGCTCAGTTTATGTAGATGATGTGCAAATATCTTTTAAATCATTTAATATGTCAATCTGTGAACGGCAAGTCCAGCTCGGCGTGAACAAACTTGCTGGCTGGGCGGACACAAACGGCTTTAAGCTGAACCCCGTAAAAAGTACTTGCGTTGTGTTCACCCGTGTTCGCGGGATCCATGTGGACCCTGACATTACTCTAAACGGCGTGTCCATTCCTGTAAAAAAGGAGCACAAGTTTTTAGGCCTAATATTCGACAACAAATTAACATTTCTTCCACATCTGAAAATGCTTAAGCAAAAATGCCTAAAAACTATGAATATCCTTAAAGTTCTTTCGCACCAATCGTACGGTGCAGACAAGCAGCTACTCCTGCGTCTGTATACTGCACTGGTTGGATCTCGCTTGGACTACGGCAGCGTCGTATATGGGTCTGCAATGAAAACGGCACTTAAAATGCTTGACCCAGTTCTGCATCTGGGGCTTCGCCTTGCTTGTGGCGCCTTTCGCACCAGCCCTGTGGAAAGCCTCTATGCAGAGTGCCACAAATGGTCCCTGTATCACCAGAGGATATACACTGACTTGTTGTATGCCTCTAAAATCATGTCTCTCACAAATCATCCTCTTAACTCGACCATTCATGATGCATCCTCACAGCAGCTCTTTTTAAAACGCCCATCTATTCCCATGCCGTTCCCTCTCAGAGTGAGAGCAGAAGCTTCTGAGCTAGCAGTGTCATTTTCATATATCCACAAGACAGCGATCATTGATTTTACTGCACCATGGCAAGCCAGGGATGTTTCTTGTGACCTGTCCTTTGTGCAGTTCGACAAAAACAGGGCACCAAGGGCAGTTATTATGCAGCATTTCCTCTTCCTACAGGATAAGTACCAGTGTGCAGAGTTTTACTCCGACGCATCAAACACAGCTGATGCTGTGTCTTGTGCTGCGCATGGACCGAACTTTAACATGGCAAAAAGAATGAACTCCCACAACAGCATTTTCACAGCTGAAGCACACGGCATTTTACTTATTTTAGACCACATTGTCCAGCATCAAATTCCAAAGTCCATAGTTTTTACAGATTCTCTTAGTGTTGTACGTGCACTTTTGTCTAGAAAACGCTCAAAAAATTATGTAATCAATCTTGTTTTTAAGGGCCTTATGGTGGCATACGCATCAAGTCTCGAAATAACAATATGTTGGGTTCCTGGCCATTGTGGAATAGCCGGGAATGAAACCGCAGATGAAATGGCCACTGCTGCTACACTCTTGAATTCAGTGGGCATAGTAACACTTCCGTACACAGATATGAAGCCACACATCAGACACCAACTTCACAACACGTGGCAAACACACTGGAGTGAACAGACAGATAACAAGTTACATGTAATAAAACCTCACTTGGGACCATACGCTACTGACTCACATAACAGACACATTGAAGTTACCTTAGCTAGGTTGCGGATAGGCCACACTCACGTAACACACTCACACCTGCTCACTAGCTCTCCAAGACCTGGGTGTAGCAGGTGTAGGGAGGGCCTATCCGTAGTCCACATCCTAATCACATCCAAGGCACTCGACACAACAAGACACAGACACTTCAAGGAACTATACAGACAACACATTCCGCTACACCCTTCGTTGTTTTTGGGGGATAATGCCATGGTCTCTGTGCAACGCGTTTTTAAATATTTGTCTGATGTAAACTTTTTAAACCTCATTTCCTATCATGCGTAATCAAAACTGGCCCTATACACCAGCCATCACCATTGTCGTTAATTCCCCGCACGGGGCACCTTGAGCAATCTTGGTGACGGTACTGGCGATACCGCGGACCCCGAGCCCCCAAACATAAGCTGGATCCAACCGTGGTGATGTGTTTTTAAGGTGAAGGGTAGAAACCTCTAACGGTGGCCGTCGGAGCCCAGGTCAAGCTCCGGCGGATGGGCTCCCTGTCTGTCTACCAGGCAGGGAGCTCCGGGACCTCTTTGGCTACCAGGGTAAGGTCAAAGAAGAAAGTACCCCCGTCTCCCTGCTTTTATACTATGCTATATGGCATTTTCTAAACCCCCCCCCCCAAACGTGATCGGCCCCCGAAAAGGGGCCGCACCGAAGTTTCTTTTCCACCACTTCCTAACTTGAGTCCTCCGAAACCGAACAACTATCCTCGCTTCATCGTGATGGAATCTGTAGACCAATCAAAACCTCTTGCTTCACAGTCTGTATTTCTCATTTCAAAGTTTCTTGACGGTATTGTTGGAGGGTCGTATAAGGCCAAAAAACAACGAACCGGTGAAAATCTTGTCGAGGTCAGTAGCCAGGATCAGGCCAATAAACTTCTTGCTCAAACCAGCATCGCCGATCTGCCAATCCGAGTCACGCCCCACCGCAGCTTAAACAGCTCAAAGGGCGTGATTTCCGAGTATGACCTGCTAAATGAATCTGAAGCTGACCTGCTGGAGGGCCTTCGTAGTCAGGGCGTAACAGCAGTCAGGCGGATAACCATCCGCAGAGACAATAAACAAATACCGACAAAGCACCTCATCCTAACCTTTGACAAGTCCATCCTTCCAGAATTCATCAACGCAGGTTACATCCGATGTTCAGTCCGGCCGTACTTCCCGAACCCGCGGCGCTGTTTCAAGTGCCAACGGTTCGGGCACGGCACAAACTCCTGTCGCGGCCGACTTACCTGCGCAAAATGCGCCCAGCACGACCACCCGTCTGACAACTGTAACGTTCAACAACTTCTTTGCGTAAACTGCCAGGGCCCACATGCGGCCTACTCCAGAAAATGTGAAAAGTCCCAATTAGAAAAGAAAATCATTAACATCAAGGTCACTGAAAACATCACCTTCCCAGAGGCGCGGAAGAGGTTCGCCTCTTTACCTCTGGGGAGGTACGCCGACGCAGCTCGCCGGGGGGCGGAGCGGCGTCTGGTTTCGGCGGGGACCCAGTACCGCGAGTCGGACTTGGTCCCGCCCCCGCCCCCCCCTGGGTTGCCTCTGGCAGCCCAACCCGCCTCCGCACCGCTCGCTGAGCCAGCAGCGGCTGTGGTGGCATCCACGTCCGGTGGGGATGCTGCTGCACCCACCGTTTCCCCCTCTCCACCGGCCCGAAGCACACGCGAGGGCCCGGACGAGATGGAGACGGAGGCAGTCGCAGCGACCCCCTCTCTCTCCTCACTGCCTGTGCCATCTGGGGTGCTCCCCACGCCTTCGGCACTGGCAGTGCAGGCAAAGAACACCCGAAAGGGTACCATGTCAAGGGGGCCCAGTCCGCTGGGCACCCCCTTGCCTTCAGATGACGACATGGACGTCGAGCCCTTCCGGCTTTCATCGCAGCGGAAGGAACGGGCTGCGACGTCCAGGTCAGTAGAGAAGGTCAGAAAACCCCTTCCAAGAGTGCAAGCCCCGAAAGACCCTACATAAATAGTCACACTCCAGTAGCTCTGAACACATAATAATGGGAAGAGAAAACATTGTTCAATGGAACTGCAGAGGCCTTCTGAATAATCTTGACGACGTTTATGAGATTCTGCATGCCAATCAGCCAAGTATAATGTGTCTCCAGGAAACACATCTGAATTTCAAACACACAAATTTCTTGAATAGTTACATGGTATACAGAAAAGACAGGGATGGCTGCACACACTCTTCTGGCGGTGTTGCCATAATCACCCGCAAATACTTAGCATGCCACCCTGTCACCTTGAACACCGTCCTTGAGGCTGTAGCCGTCCGCACAATAATATTTAATAGATTGATAACGGTATGCTCCATATACATTCCTCCTGATGTTTCACTTTTAAGCTCTGACTTCGAGGCGCTGGTTGACCAGCTGCCCGAACCATACATCCTGACAGGCGACCTTAATGCTCACAACGCTCTTTGGGGCTCTTCTCGCACGGATGCCCGCGGTCGCCTTATAGAAAAATTTCTTACATCTTCAGGAGCATGCCTTTTCAATACTAAACAGCCTACATACCATAATATAGGACACAACACATACTCATGTCTTGACTTGGCGATTGGCTCCGCAGTTCTCTTTCCATGTCTTGAGTGGGGGTGTGGGCACTGACCCATATGGCAGTGACCACTTCCCCACCTCACTTACATATATAGGTAAAGGCCCAAGCAGTTCATCTTCCCATAATAGGTTCAATGAAGCACGAGCTAACTGGAACACATTTACAGAGACATCCAAACTACACCACACATCCATAGGACACCTACACGTTGAAGAAGCCACCCAACTGCTCACGGCGCACATCCTCGACGCCGCCGAAAAGTCCATTCCCCACGCCTCTGGTGCCCCGCGCAACCAGCGGAGGCCGTGGTGGAATGAGGACTGCAGGCGGGCGCGAGAGGCCCAGAACAAGGCGTGGGGTGTCCTTCGTCGGTACCCCACGTCGGGTAACCTCATTTTGTTCAAACGGGCCAAGGCGTTAGGTAAACGTGTGCGCCGTGAGGCAAAACGAGAGAGTTGGCGCTCATTCATAACATCTATAAACTCATACACAGACACACGCAAGGTATGGACACGTATACGCAAACTCAAAGGACAACATACACACAGCCTGCCCCTGGTCAGTACAACAGGGGACACATTGGAAGACCAGGCTGACACACTCGCACAACACTTCCAAGACGTGTCCAGTTCAGCACACTACACGAACACTTTCCTGAAGTATAAAGCCTCTTGTGAAAAGAAGTCCCTACACGACAATAACAAATCACAGACTTCTTACAACTCCCTGTTTTCACTACATGAGCTGAGGGCTGCTCTGAACACGTGTAAACCCTCAGCTCCAGGCCCAGACAACATTACATACACAATGATACAACACCTACACGCAGACACACTTGAAGCACTTCTACATCTATATAATAAAATATGGCTTTCGGGGCACATTCCACACTCTTGGGGGGAGGCCATTGTAGTGGCTTTCTTGAAGGAGGGAAAGGACCCGTCGTCCCCCTCAAGTTACCGTCCAATAGCCCTGACGAGCTGCCTGTGCAAGCTCTTCGAGAAGATGATCAATCGCAGGCTTGTGTACTTCCTCGAGTACAATGGTCTTCTCGAGAGCTGCCAGGCAGGCTTTAAGGTGGGGCGATCGACGAACGATCAACTGGTTGCACTTGACTCATACATCAAGGATGCCTTCGTGCATAAGCAGTACTGCTTAACTGTATTTTTTGACCTCGAGAAGGCCTACGACACCGCTTGGCGTTATGGGATCCTTAGTGACCTCAGGTCATTCGGTGTTTCGGGTAATATGTTGAACACCCTTGTTAGTTATTTGTCGGAGAGAGCGTTCAGAGTAAGAGTTGGTTGTGCACTTTCAAAGGTTCACGTCCAAGAAAATGGCGTGCCGCAAGGTGGCGTCTTGAGTTGCACTCTCTTCATAGTAAAGATGAACTCTCTTGGAAAGGCACTGCCACCAACAATCTCTTATTCTATGTATGTAGACGACGTGCAAATATCTTTTAAATCATGTAATATGTCAATATGCGAACGTCAAGTCCAGCTTGGTGTCAAGAAGCTTGCCGGCTGGGCAGACAAGAATAGGTTTAAATTGAATCCTGCAAAAAGCTCCTGCGTTGTGTTCTCCAGAAAGCGCGGGGTCCATCCGGACCCAGACATTACTCTGAATGGCGTGTCGCTTCCTGTGAACAAGGAGCACAAGTTCTTAGGTGTTGTGTTTGACCAGAAACTCACATTCATTCCACACATCAAGAAACTTAAACATAAATGTCTGAAAACAATGAATATACTTAAGGTTCTCTCCCATCAATCGTATGGTTCCGACAAAGAACTCCTACTACGGCTCTATACTGCTTTGGTTGGGTCTCGTTTGGACTATGGCAGTGTGGTATATGGGTCGGCGACTAAAACAGCGTTGCGAATGCTTGACCCAGTGCTACACTTGGGGCTACGGCTTGCGTCGGGTGCTTTTCGCACTAGCCCTGTTGAGAGTCTGTATGCCGAGTGTAATACGTGGAGCCTTGAGAACCAACGGACGTACATGGACTTACTTTATGCTTTTAAAATTTCATCGCTGAATAACCATCCTTTTTATCCTGTCTTTAACGACACATCCACATCTGTGCTTTTTGTAAATCGCCCATCCGTTCCTCTGCCGTTTTCACTTCGAGTGAGAGAGCGAGCCTCGGATCTGAGCGCTTCGTTTTTAGACGTGTACAGATCATCCTTTTCAGACATTTTACCTCCTTGGAAAGTTCGTCCTGTTTCCTCCGACCTTTCTTTTATGAAACTTGACAAAAATCGGGTACCGCGAGCTGCTATACTGCAGCACTTTCTGTCTCTGCAGTTTAAATACCCACTTGCAGAATTTTACAGTGACGCGTCTAAAACATCCACTATGGTCTCCTGCGCTGCTCATGGTCCGAATTTCAGTGCAGCCAGAACCATGAGCGTCCACACAACAAATTTCTCAGCAGAAGCATATGGAATTTTATTGATTGTACGACACATACTTGAAAATCAAATTCGAAAGTCTATAATCTACACAGATTCCTTGAGTGTTGTTCGCGCACTGTCATCGCATACACCCCCCAAAAACCACGTAGTTAATCTTGTATTTAAATCTATCATGTCTGTGTATGCGCAGAAGCATCAGCTGCTCCTCTGCTGGGTCCCAGGACACGTTGGGATCGCTGGAAACGAGTTGGCAGACGAGAGGGCAGCTGCTGCTGCACTCAGGAACACTGTAGACATAACAACCGTACCATATACAGACCTCAAGCCACACATAAGACAACACTTGCGTAGAACATGGCAAACACACTGGGACGAACAGACAGACAACAAACTACATGTAATAAAGCCACACTTGGGACGGTACACAACTGACTCACACAACAGACACACGGAAGTCGCCTTGGGTAGGCTGCGGATAGGGCACACCCATGCGACGCACTCGTATCTGCTGACGGGATCTTCTAGACCCCAGTGCAGCAGGTGCGGAGAGGCCCTATCCGTAGTGCACATACTAATCACATGCAAGGCACTTCACACAACACGACACAAACACTTCAGAGAACTCTACAGACAACATATTCCCCTACATCCATCGTTTTTCCTAGGTGATGATGCCATTGTTTCCGTGAAACGTGTGTTTGAGTATTTGTCCGACGTGAAGTTTTTAAACCTCATCTCCTATCACGCATAATCATATCTGGCCCTATACACCAGCCATCACCATTGCCGTTAATTGATTTTATTGTTATTTTGGCTTTAGTAGCCTATATTTTATTTTAGATACTTTTGTTTGGCGCTCTTTGCCCCTGCTGGCCTTGCGCCAAAAAACTCTAACGATCATCATCATCACCATTGTCGTTAATTGATTTTAGTGTTATTCTGGCTTTAGTAGCCACTATTTTCTTCTAAATACTTTTTTTGGCGCTCTTTGCCCCAGCTGGCCTTGCGCCAAAAAACTCCAACCATCATCATCATCATCACCCAAAGCCAGACAAATACTCTCGTTTCCTTGTTATCGAATCCCTTGACACAGCCCGCCCTCTTGCTTCACAATCAGTATTTTTGATTACAAAATACCTTGATGGTCCCGCCCCCGCCCCCCGCTTGGTTGCCTCTGGCAGCCCAATCCGCCACCACGCCGCTTGCTGAGGCAGCAGTGGTTGTGGTGGCAACCTCTTCCGTCGGGACCGGTGCCGCTCCCGCCTCTGTCTCCCCGCCCTCCAGTGCGTTGGAGGGTACAGAGGTGATGGACACCACGGGCCCCGCACCGGTTCCCACCGCCACCGCACCGCCCGTGCCACCTCTGGCGCCCCGGACGCCCTCGGCGGTGGCGGCTCAAACGAAGGGCTCCCGAGGGGGGGCCAAGTCCAGGGGGCCCGGTCCGTCGGGCACCCCTCGGACATCCGACGACGAGATGGATGTCGGGCTGTTCCTGCCTGCAACGCAGCGCAAGGAACGCGTCCCGACGCCAAAGCCTCCCGACAAGCCAAAAAAGGCGAGAGTCACAGCCCCGAAAGACGACACATAAACAAACACACACACTCCAGTAGCTCTCACACTAAATAATGGGAAGAGAAAACATAATTCAATGGAACTGTAGAGGCCTTCTTAAAAATCTTGACGATGTATACGAAATACTGCATGCTAATCAGACAAGTGTGATGTGTCTTCAGGAGACGCATTTGAATTCAAAGCACACAAATTTCTTAAATAGGTACATGGTCTTCAGAAAGGACAGGGATGGCTGCACACACTCTTCGGGCGGTGTAGCCATAATAGCCCGGAAATCCCTAGCATGCCACCCTGTCGCTCTCAACACCGTCGTTGAGGCTGTAGCAATACGCACAATAATTTTTAATAGGTTGATAACGGTATGCTCCATTTACATTCGTCCTGATTATGCACTTCTGAGCTCTGACTTCGAGGCGCTGGTCGACCAGCTGCCCGAGCCATACATCATAACAGGCGACCTTAATGCACACAACTCTCTTTGGGTCTCCTCTAGAATGGATGCCCGAGGTCGCCTGATAGAGAAGTTTCTTACATCTTCAGGAGCATGCCTTTTCAACAAAAAACAGCCTACATACCATAACTTAGGACACAATACATACTCGCATCTTGACTTGGCTATCCCCGCACGGGGCACCTTGAGCAATCTTGGTGACGGTACTGGCGATACCGCGGACCCCGAGCCCCCAAACATAAGCTGGATCCAACCGTGGTGATGTGTTTTTAAGGTGAAGGGTAGAAACCTCTAACGGTGGCCGTCGGAGCCCAGGTCAAGCTCCGGCGGATGGGCTCCCTGTCTGTTTACCAGGCAGGGAGCTCCGGGACCTCCTCAGCTATCAGGGTAAGGTTGTGGAAGAAAGTACCCCCGTCTCCCTGCTTTTATACTATGCTTTATGGTATTGTCTAAAACCCCCCCCAACCGTGATCGGTCCCTGAAAAGGGGCCGCACCGAAGTATCCTTTCCTCCGTTGCCGTCGTTAACCTTTCCTGAACCGGACCATTTTTCTCGATTTCTTGTGATGGAATCCCTCAATCCAACCCACCCTCTTGCATCTCAGTCAGTCTTCTTGATCGCCAAGTATCTTGAAGCCATAGTAGGAAAATCGTATAAATGCAAAAAACAAAGGTCTGGTGAACTCTTAATTGAAATAAATGACAAGCAGCAGTCTGCAAAGCTTCTAGCTCAGACTAGACTGGCTGATCTTGACATCCGGGTCACACCCCATCGGACCCTCAACAGCTCGCAGGGTGTGATATCCGAGACAGACCTCCTGAACGAAACCGATGCGGATCTCCTTGCCGGCTTGAAGGATCAGGGCGTCACTGCCGTGAGACGCATCACCATCCGCAGAGACGACAAGGAGATTCCCACCAAACACATTATCTTGACTTTCGACCGCGCAATTCTTCCACAATACATAAATGCAGGTTTTATCCGTTGCTCCATCCGTCCGTACATCCCGAACCCGCGGCGCTGTTTTAAGTGCCAGCGGTTCGGGCATGGTACGAACTCTTGCCGTGGCCGAACGACGTGTGCAAAGTGCGCGGCGCACGATCATCCGAGCGAGAACTGCTCAGCCGAAACTCTCACTTGTGTAAACTCCCCGCACGGGGCACCTTGAGCAATCTTGGTGACGGTACTGGCGATACCGCGGACCCCGAGCCCCCAAACATACGCTGGATCCAACCGTGGCAATGTGTTTATAGGTGAAGGGTTAGAAACCACGAACGGTGGCCGTCGGAGCCCAGGTCAAGCTCCGGCGGATGGGCTCCCTGTCTGTTTACCAGACAGGGAGCTCCGGGACCTCCTCAGCTATCAGGGTAAGGTTGTGGAAGAAAGTACCCCCGTCCCCTGCTTCTATACTATGATATATGGCATTTTCTAAACCCCCCCCCAGACGTGATCGGCCCCCGAAAAGGGGCCGCACCGAAGTTCCATTCCCACCTCTGTCAGTAACTGTCTCTTCAACAAACGGGGATAACTATTCTCGTTTTCTTGTCATCGAATCAGCTGACCCAACGAGACCCGTCGCTTCACTGTCGGTATTCCTTGTCTCGAAATTTCTGCAAAGCACATTAGGTGAAAAGTATGAGGCCAAAAAGCTCAGGACAGGAGAAATCCTTGTCGAACTCAACACTGAAAAACAATCCCGCACACTTCTTGCCCAAACTCGCATCCATGATCTGGACATCAGGGTCACGCCCCACAGGAGCCTAAACAGCTGCCAGGGTGTGATTTCTGAGACAGATCTCCTGACGGAAACAGATGCTGACCTTCTTGAAGGGTTAAAGGACCAGGGCGTCACAGCCGTGCGCCGCATCACGATGCGCAGGGACGATAAGATAATCCCCACCAAGCACATTATCCTGACCTTCGACAGATCGACACTTCCGCAGTACATAAATGCAGGCTACATCCGATGCTCTATTCGCCCGTACATACCGAACCCGCGCCGCTGCTTTAAGTGCCAGCGGTTCGGGCACAGCACAACCTCTTGCCGCGGCAAAACAACCTGTGCGAAATGTGCAGCGCAGGACCACCCCACCGACAATTGCAATTCTGATAACCTCACTTGCGCAAACTGCAGGGGCCCACATGCGGCCTACTCCAGGAAGTGCGAGAAATTTCATCTTGAAAAGAAAATAATCAACGTGAAAGTGACAGAGAACATCACCTACCCAGAGGCGCGGAAGAGGGTTGCCTCTTTCCCTCTGGGGAGGTACGCCGACGCAGCTCGCCGGGGGGCGGAGCGGCGTCTGGTTTCCACAGGGACCCAGTTCAGCGAGTCTGACCTGGTCCCTCCTCCGCCCCCCCCTGGGTTGCCTCTGGCATCCCAACCCGCCACCACGCCGCTTGCTGAGGCAGCAGCGGTTGTGGTGGCAACATCTTCCGTCGGGACCGGTGCCGCTCCCACCTCTGTCTCCCAACCCTCCAGTGCGTTGGAGGGTACTGAGGTGATGGACACCACGGGCCCCGCACCGGCTCCCACTGCCACCGCACCGCCCGTGCCACCTCTGGCGCCCCGGACGCCCTCGGCGGTGGCGGCTCAAACGAAGGGCTCCCGAGGGGGGGCCAAGTCCGGGGGGCCCGGTCCGTCGGCCACCCCTCGGACATCCGACGACGAGATGGATGTCGGGGCGTTCTTGCCGGCGGTGCACCGCAAGGAACGCGTCCCGACGCCAAAGCCTCCCGACAAGCCAAAAAAGGCGAGAGTCACAGCCCCGAAAGACGACACATAAAAACACACACACTCCAGTAGCTCTCACACTAAATAATGGGAAGAGAAAACATAATTCAATGGAACTGTAGAGGCCTTCTTAAAAATCTTGACGATGTATACGAAATACTGCATGCTAATCAGCCAAGTGTAATGTGTGTTCAGGAAACACATTTGAATTCTAAACACACAAATTTCTTGAATAGTTACATGGTCTTCAGAAAGGACAGGGTTGGCTGCACACACTCTTCTGGCGGTGTGGCCATAATCGCCCGCAAATCCTTAGCATGCCACCCTGTCACCTTGAACACCGTCCTTGAGGCTGTAGCAATACGCTTAATAATATTTAATAGGTTGATAACGGTATGCTCCATATACATTCCTCCTGATGTTACACTTTTGAGTTCTGACTTCGAGGCGCTGGTTGACCAGCTGCCCGAACCATACATCCTGACAGGCGACCTTAATGCTCACAACACTCTTTGGGGCTCTTCTCGCACGGATGCCCGAGGTCGCCTTATAGAAAAGTTCCTTACATCTTCAGGAGCATGCCTTTTCAACAATAAACAGCCTACATACCATAACATAGGACACAACACATACTCATGTCTTGACTTGGCGATTGGCTCCGCAGTTCTCTTTCCTCTTCTCGAGTGGGGTGTGGGCACTGACCCATACGGTAGTGACCACTTCCCCACCTCACTCACATACATAGGTAAAGGCCCATGCAGTCCATCTTCCCATAATAGGTTCAATGAAGCACGAGCTAACTGGAATACATTTACAGAGACATCCAAACTACACCACACATCCATAGGACACCTACACGTCGAAGAAGCTACCCAACTCCTCACGGCGCACATCCTCGACGCCGCCGAAAGGTCCATTCCCCACGCCTCTGGTGCCCCGCGCAACCAGCGGAGGCCGTGGTGGAATGAGGACTGTAGGCGGGCGCGAGAGGCCCAGAACAAGGCGTGGGGTATCCTTCGTCGGTACCCCACGTCGGGAAACCTCCTCTTGTTCAAACGGGCCAAGGCGTTAGGAAAACGTGTGCGCCGTGAGGCAAAACGAGACAGTTGGCGTACATTCATAACATCAATAAACTCCTACACAGACACAAGGAAAGTATGGACACGAATACGCAAACTAAAAGGACAACAGACACACAGCCTGCCCCTGGTCAGTACAACAGGGGACAAACTGGAAGACCAGGCTAACACACTCGCACAACACTTCCAACACGTGTCCAGTTCAGCACACTACACTAGCACTTTCATGAAACACAAACAATTGGCCGAAAAGAAGTCTTTACGTGATAATGATAAGTCAACCTCCTCTTATAACTCGGAGTTTTCACTTCATGAGCTGAGGACCGCTCTGAGCACTTGTAAACCCTCAGCTCCAGGCCCAGACAACATCACATATACAATGATACAGCACCTACACTCAGACACTCTTCTAACACTCCTCCACCTATATAACAAGATTTGGCTTTCGGGGCACATTCCTCGCTCTTGGAGGGAGGCCATAGTAGTGGCTATCCTAAAGGAAGGGAAGGACCCTTCCTCTCCATCCAGTTACCGGCCCATTGCTTTGACAAGCTGCCTGTGCAAGCTCCTCGAGAAGATGATAAACCGTAGGCTCGTGTACTTTCTTGAGTACAATGGTCTTCTCGAGGGCTGCCAGGCAGGCTTCCGGGCGGGGCGATGCACAAATGATCAACTGGTTTCTCTAGAGGCCTACATAAAGGATGCATTCATTCATAAGCAATACTGTATGACAGTATTTTTTGACATTGAAAAGGCATATGATACAGCATGGCGCTACGGCATTCTTAGAGACCTAAAAGCTTTTGGTATCTCGGGTAACATGCTGAACACTCTTTGTAGTTACATGTCTTCACGAACATTTCGTGTCAGGGTCGGTTCGGCACTTTCAAATGTACACGTGCAGGAGAATGGCGTGCCTCAAGGTGGCGTATTGAGCTGCACCTTGTTTATAGCTAAGATGAACTCTCTCCGAAAGGCACTGCCGCCAACCATATCCTGCTTGATGTATGTAGATGACGTTCAAATATCTTTCAAATCGTGTAACATATCCATTTGTGAACGTCAGGTCCAGCTTGGGGTAAATAAACTTTCTCGCTGGGCAGATGAAAATGGATTTAAACTTAATCCTTCTAAAAGTACCTGCGTTGTATTCGCAAAAAGGCGGGGCATCCTGCCCGATCCCGACGTAAAACTCTTTGGTGACTCGATTCCAGTAAAAAGAGAACACAAGTTTTTGGGTGTGGTGTTTGACGAGAAACTCTCATTCATACCCCACATAAAACGACTTAAACAAAAATGCCTAAAAACAATGAATATCCTAAAAGTCCTGTCTCACCAATCGTACGGTGCAGACAAACAACTCCTGCTTCGACTTTATGCCGCGTTGGTAGGGTCACGGTTGGACTACGGAAGCGTTGTGTATGGGTCAGCCACAAAAACAGCACTTAAAATGCTCGACCCAGTGCTTCACTTAGGGCTTCGCCTGTCTTGTGGGGCGTTCCGTACCAGTCCTGTCCACAGTCTTTATGCAGAGTGCGACAAATGGTGCTTAGCGTACCAGCGAACTTATGTTGACCTTCTATATGCCTCCAAAATCTCATCAATGAATAACCATCCCTTTAAACCGGTTTTTAATGATACGTCCACAACTAAACTCTTTTTAAACCGCCCATCTACTGCTGTTCCTTTCTCGCAGAGAGTGAGGGACGAGATGACTATTCATGACGTCTCCCTCTTAGACACATTCAAATCATCTCACACTGATCTTGTAGCACCATGGCATCTTCGTCCTGTGGCATGTGACTTGTCTTTCGTACAATACAACAAGAACAGGACACCAAGAAGTGGGATTTTGCAGCATTTCATGCATCTACAGAATAAATACAGGGCTGCAGAGTTTTTCAGCGATGCATCTAAAACGTCCACTGCGGTGTCTTGTGCTGCGCATGGGCCTAATTTTGAAGCATGTAAAACAATGAATGTTAATACAAGTATTTTTACAGCAGAGGCATATGGCATATTTCTAGTTGTAAGTCACATAGTTGAACATCATATTCCTACATCCGTCATTTATACAGATTCGTTGAGCGTCGTCCGTGCATTATCATCCGGAAAGTCATCAAAAAACCATGTCATTAATCTTATCTTCAAAACGATTATGGTAGCTTATTCTTCAAACCTTGGGTTGACTGTGTGTTGGGTGCCAGGCCACTCTGGCATTGGCGGTAATGAAGTGGCGGATGAAATGGCCGCCAATGCTGCACTCCGAAACACAGTCGACATGGCAACACTACCTTACACAGACCTCAAGCCACACATTAGACACCAACTCCGTAAAACTTGGCAAGCAGACTGGAGCGAACAGACAGACAACAAACTACACGTAATAAAACCACACTTGGGACAATACATTACTGACTCACACAACAGGCACATTGAAGTTACCTTAGCTAGGTTACGGATAGGCCATACGCATGTAACGCACTCGCACCTGCTCACGGGATCTCCAAGACCCCTGTGTAGCAGGTGTGGGGAGGGCCTATCCGTAGTCCACATACTCATACAATGCAAGGCACTTGATACAACACGACACAAACACTTCAGAGAACTCTACAGACAACATATTCCCCTACACCCATCTCTGTTTCTAGGTGACGATGCCATGGTTTCTGTGAAACGCGTTTTTAAATATTTGTCAGATGTTAAGTTTTTAAACCTCATTTCCTATCATGCGTAATCATATCTGGCCCTATACACCAGCCATCACCATTATCTTTATTGATCTTACTATGTCCAGTTTACACATTTTATACATAGCTTTTGTGGTAATCACTTGTTTTCATTAAATAACTTCTCTGGCGCTCTTTGCCCTCGTCGGCCTTGCGCCATTAAACACCAACCATCATCATCATCACTTGTGTAAACTGCGGGGGGCCGCATGCAGCGTACTCCCGCAAGTGTGAAAAATTCCAAATGGAAAAAAAGATAATTAACATCAAGGTCACGGAGAACATCACCTTCCCAGAGGCGCGAAAGAGGTTCGCCTCTTTCCCTCTGGGGAGGTACGCAGACGCAGCTCGCCGGGGGGCGGAGCGGCGTCTCGTTTCCACAGGGACCCAGTTCAGCGAGTCTGACCTGGTCCCTCGCCCGCCCCCCCCTGGGTTGCCTCTGGCAGCCCAACCCGCCACCACGCCGCTTGCTGAGGCAGCAGCGGTTGTGGTGGCAACCTCTTCCGTCGGGACCGGTGCCGCTCCCGCCTCTGTCTCCCCGCCCTCCAGTGCGTTGGAGGGTACAGAGGTGATGGACACCACGGGCCCCGCACCGGTTCCCACCGCCACCGCACCGCCTGTGCCACCTCTGGCGCCCCGGACGCCCTCGGCGGTGGCGGCTCAAACGAAGGGCTCCCGAGGGGGGGCCAAGTCCAGGGGGCCCGGTCCGTCGGGCACCCCTCGGACATCCGACGACGAGATGGATGTCGGGCCGTTCCTGCCTGCAACGCAGCGCAAGGAACGCGTCCCGACGCCAAAGCCTCCCGACAAGCCAAAAAAGGCGAGAGTCACAGCCCCGAAAGACGACACATAAACAAACACACACACTCCAGTAGCTCTCACACTAAATAATGGGAAGAGAAAACATAATTCAATGGAACTGTAGAGGCCTTCTTAAAAATCTTGACGATGTATACGAAATACTGCATGCTAATCAGCCAAGTGTGATGTGTCTTCAGGAGACGCATTTGAATTCCAAGCACACAAATTTCTTAAATAGGTACATGGTCTTCAGAAAGGACAGGGATGGCTGCACACACTCTTCCGGCGGTGTAGCCATAATAGCCCGGAAATCCCTAGCATGCCACCCTGTCGCTCTCAACACCGTCCTTGAGGCTGTAGCAATACGCACAATAATTTTTAATAGGTTGATAACGGTATGCTCCATATACATTCCTCCTGATGTCACACTTTTGAGCTCTGACTTCGAGGCGCTGGTCGACCAGCTACCCGAACCGTACATCCTAACAGGCGACCTTAATGCACACAACTCTCTTTGGGGCTCCTCCAGAACGGATGCCCGAGGTCGCCTGTTGGAGAAGTTTCTTACATCCTCCGGAGCATGCCTTTTCAACAAAAAACAGCCTACATATCATAACTTAGGACACAATACATACTCTCATCTTGACTTGGCTATTGGTTCCGCAGTTCTCTTTCCATGTCTTGAGTGGGGTGTGGGCACGGACCCATATGGTAGTGACCATTTCCCCACTTCATTAACGTATATAGGTATAGGCCCGAGCAGTCCATCTTCCCATAACAGGTTTAATGAATCCAAAGCAAACTGGAGTACATTCACAGAAACATCTAAACTACACCACACAACCATAAAACACCTACACGTGGAGGAAGCCGCCCAACTCGTCACGGCGCACATCCTCGACGCCGCCGAAAAGTCCATTCCCGAGGCCTCCAGTGGGTCCCGCAGCCCAAGGAGGCCCTGGTGGAACGAGGACTGCAGGCGGGCGCGAGAGGCCCAGAACAAGGCGTGGGGTGTCCTTCGCCGGTACCCCACGTCAGATAACATCATTTCTTTTAAACGGGCAAAGGCTTTTGGAAAGCGAGTGCGTCGTGAGGCGAAAAGGGAGAGTTGGCGCACCTTCCTCACTTCCATTAACTCGTACACTGACACACATAAAGTCTGGACACGAATACGAAAACTAAAAGGACAACAGACACACAGCCTGCCCCTGGTTAGTACAACAGGGGACACACTGGAAGACCAGGCTAACACACTTGCACAACACTTCGAACACGTGTCCAGTTCAGCACACTACACAAACACTTTCATGAAACACAAAACATCTGTAGAAAAGAAGTCCCTGCGTGATAACAACAAGTCGCACACTTCTTACAATTCTCCTTTTTCAATTCATGAGCTGAAGGTTGCTCTGAGCACATGTAAGCCTTCAGCTCCAGGTGCAGACAAAATCACATACACCATGATACAACACCTACACCCAGACACTCTTGAAACACTCCTACATCTATACAACAACATATGGCTTTCGGGGCACATTCCTCGCTCTTGGAGGGAGGCTATAGTAGTGGCTTTCCTGAAGGAAGGGAAGGACCCTTCCTCTCCTGCCAGTTATCGCCCCATTGCCCTGACAAGCTGCCTGTGCAAGCTCCTCGAGAAGATGATAAACAGGAGACTTGTGTACTTCTTAGAGTACAACGGTCTTCTCGAGAGCTGCCAGGCGGGCTTTAGGGCGGGGCGATCTACCAACGATCAACTCGTTGCGTTAGAGTCTTATATCAAAGATGCCTTCCTCCACAAGCAGTACTGCATGACGGTCTTCTTTGATCTTGAAAAGGCGTACGATACTGCTTGGCGGTACGGCATCCTTAGCGACTTGAAGTCCTTTGGCATGTCGGGTAACATGTGGAACACGCTTGCCAGTTACCTCTCTGAAAGAACGTTTCGCGTACGAGTTGGAACTGCACTCTCTAGAGTTCATGTGCAGGAAAACGGTGTTCCGCAAGGTGGAGTTTTGAGTTGCACGTTGTTTATTGTAAAAATGAACTCTCTTTGGAAGGCTCTGCCACCAACCATTTCCTGCTCAATCTATGTAGACGACGTGCAATTATCCTTTAAGTCTTGTAACCTGTCTATCTGCGAGCGCCAAGTCCAGCTTGGTGTTAACAAGCTAGCTGGCTGGGCAGATAGCAACGGTTTTAAATTTAATCCAGTGAAGTGTACTTGTGTTTTGTTTTCGAAAAGGCGTGGCATTCGGCCGGATCCAGACATCAAACTCAATGGTGTCTCAATTCCAGTCAGACATGAACACAAGTTTTTAGGTGTAGTCCTTGACGAAAAGCTCTCGTTCATTCAACACATAAAACAACTTAAACATAAATGCTTAAAGGCCATGAATATACTCAAGGTTCTCTCCCACTCTTCATATGGGGCTGACAAACAACTTCTTTTACGTGTTTTTACCAGCCTGATAGGTTCACGATTAGACTATGGAAGCGTTGTTTATGGGTCAGCAAGTAAGACATCCCTCAAAATGCTCGACCCAGTGCTTCATCTGGGGCTCCGGTTGGCATGTGGCGCCTTCCGGACTAGCCCGGTCGAAAGCCTCTATGTGGAGTGTAATAAGTGGAACCTACAACGTCAGCGAGCATACACAGATCTTCTTTTTGCTTTTAAAATTTCATCTATGCCACACCATCCTTTTAAATCGGCTTTTTATGATACGTCTCAGACTCCACTACTCCTAAACCGACCATCGTTCTCTGCGCCCTTCTCTTACAGAGTTAGAGAGGAAGCGTCAGAGCTTTCTGTCTCCTTTTTAGACACCATACAAAGTTCTCAAACAGATTTTATAGCACCATGGCATCTCCGCCCTGTATCATGCGACACATCCTTCACACATGTAGATAAAAACCGAGCTCCCACATGTGCGATTCTGCAGCACTTCTTGTATTTGCAGCAGAAGTATCAATTTTCTGAATTTTATACGGACGCCTCTAAAACTGCCACCTCTGTGTCCTGCGCGGCGCATGGGCCCGGCCTTAATGTCACTAGAACTCTGAACAGTAATACCAGTATCTTTACGGCAGAGGCTAATGGTGTACTTCTTGTTGTTAATCATATCCTTCAAAGTCACATCCCACAATCCATTATATATACAGACTCCCTCAGTGTCGTGCGGGCGTTGTCGTCATCAACGTCTTCAAAAAATCACGTGGTAAATCTAATAGTCAAGGGTATTATGTCGGTGTATGTACGCAAATTTGAACTGGTTCTTTGCTGGGTCCCTGGCCACAGTGGTATAGCCGGGAACGAAGCAGCGGACCGAATGGCTGCTGCTGCTACACTCTCGAATACAGTAGACATAACCACATTACCCTACACCGACGTGAAACCACACATCAGACAACAACTTCGCAAAACATGGCAAACACACTGGAGTGAACAAACAGACAACAAGTTACACGTAATAAAACCACACTTGGGACCACACACCACCGACACACGCAATAGATACACTGAAGTCGCCTTGGCTAGATTACGGATAGGGCACACTCATGCAACGCACTCGCACCTTCTCACGGGGTCTCCAAGACCTCTGTGCAGCAGGTGCGGAGAGGCCCTGTCCGTGATCCACATCCTCATACAATGTAAGGCACTCGACATTACACGACGAAAACACTTCCCACAACTACACACACGACATATTCCACCACACCCGTCATACTTCTTAGGAGACGAAGCCATGTTTTCTGTTCAACGCACCTTTCAGTTCCTATCAGAAGTTCACTTTTTACAACTCATCTCATACCACCCATAGTTTTACCCCTGGTCCTATACACCAGCCACCTTATTTATTTTTTAACCACTCTTGTTCTTCACCCTGGCCCTTTATACCAGCCGTGCTCATAGCTTTTAACTGATTTTATTTCTTGTTCTCACCTCATCAAATCACTTTGTGTTTGGCGCTCTTTGCCCATGTCGGCCTTGCGCCAATAAAATCAAACCATCATCATCAGCATGCCTTTTCAACAAAAAACAGCCTACATACCATAACTTGGGACACAATACATACTCTCATCTTGACTTGGCGATTGGTTCCGCAGTTCTCTTTCCATGTCTTGAGTGGGGTGTGGGCACGGACCAATATGGTAGTGACCATTTCCCCACTTCCCTAACGTACATAGGTAAAGGCCCATGCAGTCCATCTTCCCATAACAGGTTTAATGAATCAAGAGCAAACTGGAGCACATTCACAGAAACATCTAAACTACACCACACAACCATAAAACACCTACACGTGGAGGAAGCAGCCCAACTCGTCACGGCGCACATAGTCGACGCCGCCGAAAAGTCCATGCCCCAGGCCTCCAGTGGGTCCCGCACCCCAAGAAGGCCCTGGTGGAACGAGGACTGCAGGCGGGCGCGAGAGGCCCAGAACAAGGCGTGGGGTGTCCTTCGCCGGTACCCCACGTCAGATAATCTCATTTCGTTTAAACGGGCAAAGGCTCTTGGGAAGCGTGTGCGTCGTGAGGCGAAGAGGGAGAGTTGGCGCACCTTCCTCACTTCCATCAACTCATACACCGACACTCACAAAGTCTGGACACGAATACGCAAGCTAAAAGGACAACAGACACACAGCCTGCCCCTGGTTAGCACAACAGGGGACACACTGGAAGACCAGGCCAACACGCTTGCACAACACTTCGAACACGTGTCCAGCTCAGCACACTACACCAACACTTTCAATAAACACAAAGCATCATGTGAGAAGAAGTCCTTGCGAGACACTAATAAGTCGAACTCATCCTATAACACCCCCTTTTCACTTCATGAGCTGAAGGTCGCACTTGGTACTTGTAAACCTTCAGCTCCAGGTGCAGACAGGATTTCATACACAATGATACAACACTTACATGCAGACACGCTTGAAACACTTCTTCACCTCTACAATAAAATATTTCTTTCGGGGCACTTCCCACGCTCTTGGAGGGAGGCCATAGTAGTGGCTTTCCTAAAGGAAGGGAAGGACCCTTCCTCTCCCGCTAGTTATCGCCCCATTGCCCTGACAAGCTGCCTGTGTAAGCTCTTCGAGAAGATGATAAACAGGAGACTCGTGTACTTCTTAGAGTATAACGGTCTTCTTGAGAGCTGCCAGGCGGGCTTTAGGGCGGGGCGATCTACGAACGATCAACTCGTTGCGTTAGAGTCATATATTAAAGATGCTTACCTCCATAAGCAGTACTGTATGACAGTATTCTTTGATCTTGAAAAGGCGTACGACACTGCTTGGCGGTACGGCATCCTCAGCGATTTGAAGTCCTTTGGTATGTCGGGTAACATGTGGAACACGCTTGCCAGTTACCTCTCTGAAAGAACGTTTCGCGTGCGAGTTGGAACTGCACTCTCTAGAGTTCATGTGCAGGAAAACGGTGTTCCGCAAGGTGGAGTTTTGAGTTGCACGTTGTTTATTGTAAAAATGAACTCTCTTCGGAAAGCTCTGCCACCAACCATTTCCTGCTCAATCTATGTAGACGACGTGCAATTATCCTTTAAGTCTTGTAACCTGTCTATCTGCGAGCGCCAAGTCCAGCTTGGTGTTAACAAGCTAGCTGGCTGGGCAGATAGCAACGGTTTTAAATTTAATCCAGTGAAATGTACTTGTGTTTTGTTTTCGAAAAGGCGTGGCATTCGGCCGGATCCAGACATCAAACTCAATGGTGTCTCAATTCCTGTCAGAAATGAACACAAGTTTTTAGGTGTAGTCCTTGACGAAAAGCTCTCGTTCATTCAACATATAAACCAACTTAAACATAAATGCTTAAAGGCCATAAATATACTCAAGGTTCTCTCCCACTCTTCATATGGTGCTGACAAACAACTTCTTTTACGTGTTTTTACTAGCCTGATAGGTTCACGATTAGACTATGGAAGTGTTGTTTATGGGTCAGCAAGTAAGACATCCCTCAAAATGCTGGACCCAGTGCTTCATCTGGGGCTCCGGCTGGCATGTGGCGCTTTCCGGACTAGCCCGGTCGAAAGCCTCTATGTGGAGTGTAATAAGTGGAACCTACAACGTCAGCGAGCATACACAGATCTTCTTTTTGCTTTTAAAATTTCATCTATGCCACACCATCCTTTTAAATCGGCTTTTTATGATACGTCTCAGACTGCACTACTCCTAAACCGACCATCGTTCTCTGCGCCCTTCTCTTACAGAGTTAGAGAGGAAGCGTCAGAGCTTTCTGTCTCCTTTTTAGACACCATACAAAGTTCTCAAACAGATTTTATAGCACCATGGCATCTCCGCCCTGTATCATGCGACACATCCTTCACACATGTAGATAAAAACCGAGCTCCCACATGTGCAATTCTGCAGCACTTCTTGTATTTGCAGCAGAAGTATCAATTTTCTGAATTTTATACGGACGCCTCTAAAACTGCCACCTCTGTGTCCTGCGCGGCGCATGGGCCCGGCCTTAATGTCACTAGAACTCTTAACAGTAATACCAGTATCTTTACGGCAGAGGCTAATGGTGTACTTCTTGTTGTTAATCATATCCTTCAAAGTCACATCCCACAATCCATTATATATACAGACTCCCTCAGTGTCGTGCGGGCGTTGTCGTCATCAACGTCTTCAAAAAATCACGTGGTAAATCTAATAGTCAAGGGTATTATGTCGGTGTATGTACGCAAATTTGAACTGGTTCTTTGCTGGGTCCCTGGCCACAGTGGTATAGCCGGGAACGAAGCAGCGGACCGAATGGCTTCTGCTGCTACACTCTCGAATACAGTAGACATAACCACATTACCCTACACCGACGTGAAACCACACATCAGACAACAACTCCGCAAAACATGGCAAACACACTGGAGTGAACAAACAGACAACAAGTTACACGTAATAAAACCACACTTGGGACCATACACCACCGACACACGCAATAGATACTCTGAAGTCGCCTTGGCCAGATTACGGATAGGGCACACTCATGCAACGCACTCGCACCTTCTCACTGCATCTCCAAGACCTCTGTGCAGCACGTGCGGAGAGGTCCTATCCGTAGTGCACATACTAATCACATGCAAGGCACTTCACACAACAAGACACAAACACTTCAGAGAACTCTACAGACAACATATCCCACTACATCCATCGCTGTTTCTAGGTGACGAAGCCATTGTTTCTGTTAAACGTGTGTTTGAGTATTTGTCAGACGTTAAGTTTTTAAACCTCATTTCCTATCATGCATAATCAAATCTGGCCCTATACACCAGCCATCACCATTATTGTAACTGATTTTACTATGTTCGGTTGACATGTTTTTTTTTTTACCTACCTTTTTGTGGTAACCACTTCACTTCATTAGATAAACTTTCCTCTGGCGCTCTTTGCCCTTAGTCGGCCTTGCGCCATAAAAATCCCAACCATCATCATCATCATCATTGGGAAAACCTATAACGCCAAAAAACAACGCACAGGTGAAGTCCTTGTTGAAGTAAAAAACCAACAGCAGGCAACCACACTTCTTGGTCAGACGAAAATGGTCGATCTGGACATCAGGGTCACACCCCACCGCAGCCTGAATAGCTCGCAGGGTGTGATCTCTGAGGCAGATCTTCTTAACGAGACAGATGCCGACATTCTTGAAGGTCTAAAGGATAAGGGTGTCACAGCCGTGCGCCGCATCACGATGCGTAGAGATGATAAGGTAATCCCCACGAAACATATCATCTTGACCTTCAACTGCTCCTCACTTCCTGACCATATCAACGCAGGGTTCATCCGATGCTCCATTCGTCCTTACATTCCGAACCCGCGCCGCTGCTTTAAGTGCCAGCGGTTCGGGCACGGAACCAACTCCTGCCGTGGTCGTCTGACCTGCGCAAAGTGCGCTCAGCATGATCATCCATCTGATAATTGTCCATCATCAACCCTCACCTGCGCCAACTGCCAGGGACCCCATGCCGCCTACTCTCGAACGTGCGAGAAGTTTAAGCAGTAGAAGGCGATCATTAATGTGAAGGTAACTGAGAACATCACCTTCCCAGAGGCGCGAAAGAGGTTCGCCCCCGCACGGGGCACCTTGAGTATTCATGGTGACGGTACTGGCGATACCGCGGACCCCGAGCCCCCAAACATAAGCTGGATCCAACCGTGGCGATGTGTTTATAGGTGGAGGGTTAGAAACCACGAACGGTGGCCGTCGGAGCCCAGGTCAAGCTCCGGCGGATGGGCTCTCTGTCTGTTCACCAGGCAGGGAGCTCCGGGACCTCTCAAGCTATTAGGGTAAGGTTTGAGACGAAAGTACCCCCGTCCCCTACTTTTTTCCAATGCCACATGGATAAATCAAAACCCCCCCGCAAACCCGATCGGTCCCTGAAAAGGGGCCGCACCGATGTTACGTACCCACCCCTTCCAACTCTCACTCTCCCGAAACCTGATAACTATCCCCGATTCTTGATTATTGAATCCCTTGAAAAAGACAAGCCAGTTGCCTCAATGTCCGTTTTTCTGACTACAAAATTCATAGAAGGAATAATAGGTAAACACTACAAAGCCAAAAAGCAAAGAACTGGAGAGTTGCTGGTAGAAGTCACCACCCAGCAACAGGCCACAAGCCTCCTGTGCCAGACCCGTATTGCCGATCTTGGCATCAAGGTCACGCCCCACCGCAGCCTCAACAGCTCACAGGGCGTGATCTCAGAGTCAGATCTGGCAAACGAGACGGAAGCCGATCTTCTAGAAGGCCTGAGAAATCAGGGTGTGACGGCAGTCAGGCGGATAAACATAAGACGAGACAATAAGGAAATACCTACCAGGCACATAATTCTCACTTTCGACCGTGCAACTCTTCCAGACCATATCAATGCAGGATTCATCCGGTGCTCTGTCCGAGCGTACATCCCGAATCCGCGGCGCTGTTACAAGTGCCAGCGGTTCGGGCATGGTACCAACTCGTGTCGGGGCCAACTAACCTGCGCCAAGTGCGCGCAACAAGGTCATCACTCTGATAATTGTCCCTCTAACCAATTGCTTTGTGTGAATTGCAAAGGACCTCACGGCGCGTATTCGCGAGCCTGCGAGACATTCAAAATTGAAAAGAAAATCATCAACGTCAAAGTCACGGAAAACATCACCTTCCCGGAGGCGCGAAAGAGGTTCGCCTCTTTCCCCCTGGGGAGGTACGCCGACGCAGCTCGCCGGGGGGCGGAGCGGCGTCTAGTTTCGGCGGGGACCCAGTACCGCGAGTCGGACTTGGTCCCGCCGCCGCCCCCCCCAGGGTTGCCCCAGGCAGCCCAACCAGCCTCTGCACCGCTAGCTCACCCAGCACCCCGCACGGGGCACCTTGAGCAATCTTGGTGACGGTACTGGCGATACCGCGGACCCCGAGCCCCCAAACATAAGCTGGATCCAACCGTGGTGATGTGTTTTTAAGGTGAAGGGTAGAAACCTCTAACGGTGGCCGTCGGAGCCCAGGTCAAGCTCCGGCGGATGGGCTCCCTGTCTGTTTACCAGGCAGTGAGCTCCGGGACCTCCTCAGCTATCAGGGTAAGGTTGTGGAAGAAAGTACCCCCGTCTCCCTGCTTTTATACTATGCTTTATGGTATTGTCTAAAACCCCCCCCAACCGTGATCGGTCCCTGAAAAGGGGCCGCACCGAAGTATCCTTTCCTCCGTTGCCGTCGTTAACCTTTCCTGAACCGGACCAGTTTTCTCGATTTCTTGTGATGGAATCCCTCAATCCAACCCACCCTCTTGCATCTCAGTCAGTCTTCTTGATCGCCAAGTATCTTGAAGCCATAGTAGGAAAATCGTATAAATGCAAAAAACAAAGGTCCGGTGAACTCCTCATCGAAATAAATGACAAGCAGCAGTCCACGAAGCTTCTAGCTCAGACTAGACTGGCTGATCTAGACATCCGGGTCACACCCCATCGGAGCCTCAACAGCTCGCAGGGTGTGATATCCGAGACAGACCTCCTGAACGAAACCGATGCGGATCTCCTTGCCGGCTTGAAGGATCAGGGCGTCACTGCCGTGAGACGCATCACCATCCGCAGAGACGACAAGGAGATTCCCACCAAACACATTATCTTGACTTTCGACCGCGCAATTCTTCCACAATACATAAATGCAGGTTTTATTCGTTGCTCCATCCGTCCGTACATCCCGAACCCGCGGCGCTGTTTTAAGTGCCAGCGGTTCGGGCATGGTACGAACTCTTGCCGTGGCCGAACGACGTGTGCAAAGTGCGCGGCGCACGATCATCCGAGCGAGAACTGCTCAGCCGAAACTCTCACTTGTGTAAACTGCGGGGGGCCGCATGCGGCATACTCCCGCAAGTGCGAAAAATTTCAACTAGAAAAGAAAATCATCAACATCAAAGTCACTGAAAACATCACCTTCCCAGAGGCGCGAAAGAGGTTCGCCTCTTTCCCCCTGGGGAGGTACGCCGACGCGGCTCGCCGGGGGGCGGAGCGGCGTCTCGTTTCCACAGGGACCCAGTTCACCGAGTCTGACCTGGTCCCTCGCCCGCCCCCCCCTGGGTTGCCTCTGGCAGCCCAACCCGCCACCACGCCGCTTGCTGAGGCAGCAGCGGTTGTGGTGGCAACCTCTTCCGTCGGGACCGGTGCCGCTCCCGCCTCCGTCTCCCCGCCCTCCAGTGCGTTGGAGGGTACAGAGGTGATGGACACCACGGGCCCCGCACCGGTTCCCTCCGCCACCGCACCGCCTGTGCCACCTCTGGCGCCCCGGACGCCCTCGGCGGTGGCGGCTCAAACGAAGGGCTCCCGAGGGGGGGCCAAGTCCAGGGGGCCCGGTCCGTCGGGCACCCCTCGGACATCCGACGACGAGATGGATGTCGGGCCGTTCCTGCCTGCAACGCAGCGCAAGGAACGCGTCCCGACGCCAAAGCCTCCCGACAAGCCAAAAAAGGCGAGAGTCACAGCCCCGAAAGACGACACATAAACAAACACACACACTCCAGTAGCTCTCACACTAAATAATGGGAAGAGAAAACATAATTCAATGGAACTGTAGAGGCCTTCTTAAAAATCTTGACGATGTATACGAAATACTGCATGCTAATCAGCCAAGTGTGATGTGTCTTCAGGAGACGCATTTGAATTCCAAGCACACAAATTTCTTAAATAGGTACATGGTCTTCAGAAAGGACAGGGATGGCTGCACACACTCTTCGGGCGGTGTAGCCATAATAGCCCGGAAATCCCTAGCATGCCACCCTGTCGCTCTCAACACCGTCCTTGAGGCTGTAGCAATACGCACAATAATTTTTAATAGGTTGATAACGGTATGCTCCATATACATTCCTCCTGATGTCACACTTTTGAGCTCTGACTTCGAGGCGCTGGTGGACCAGCTGCCCGAACCGTACATCCTAACAGGCGACCTTAATGCACACAACTCTCTTTGGGGCTCCACCAGGACAGATGCCCGAGGTCGCCTGATAGAGAAGTTCCTTACATCCTCCGGAGCATGCCTTTTCAACAAAAAACAGCCTACATACCATAACTTAGGACACAATACATACTCGCATCTTGACTTGGCTATTGGTTCCGCAGTTCTCTTTCCATGTCTTGATTGGGGTGTGGGCACAGACCCATATGGTAGTGACCATTTCCCCACTTCATTAACGTATATAGGTATAGGCCCGAGCAGTCCCTCTTCCCATAACAGGTTTAATGAATCCAAAGCAAACTGGAGTACATTCACAGAAACATCTAAACTACACCACACAACCATAAAACACCTACACGTGGAGGAAGCCGCCCAACTCGTCACGGTGCACATCCTCGACGCCGCCGAAAAGTCCATTCCCCAGGCCTCCAGTGGGTCCCGCAGCCCAAGGAGGCCCTGGTGGAACGAGGACTGCAGGCGGGCACGAGAGGCCCAGAACAAGGCGTGGGGTGTCCTTCGCCGGTACCCCACGTCAGATAACATCATTTCTTTTAAACGGGCAAAGGCTTTTGGAAAGCGAGTGCGTCGTGAGGCGAAAAGGGAGAGTTGGCGCACCTTCCTCACTTCCATCAACTCGTACACTGACACACATAAAGTCTGGACACGAATACGAAAACTAAAAGGACAACAGACACACAGCCTGCCCCTGGTTAGTACAACAGGGGACACACTGGAAGACCAGGCTAACACACTTGCGCAACACTTCGAACATGTGTCCAGTTCAGCACACTACACAAACACTTTCATGAAACACAAAACATCTGTAGAAAAGAAGTCCCTGCGTGATAACAACAAGTCGCACACTTCTTACAATTCTTGTTTTTCAATTCATGAGCTGAAGGTTGCTCTGAGCACATGTAAGACGTCAGCTCCAGGTGCAGACAAAATCACATACACCATGATACAACACCTACACCCAGACACTCTTGAAACACTCTTACACCTATACAATAAAATATGGCTTTCGGGGCACATTCCTCGCTCTTGGAGGGAGGCCATAGTAGTGGCTGTCCTGAAGGAAGGGAAGGACCCTTCCTCTCCTGCCAGTTATCGCCCCATTGCCCTGACAAGCTGCCTGTGCAAGCTCCTCGAGAAGATGATAAACAGGAGACTTGTGTACTTCTTAGAGTACAACGGTCTTCTCGAGAGCTGCCAGGCGGGCTTCAGGGCGGGGCGATCTACGAACGATCAACTCGTTGCGTTAGAGTCATATATCAAAGATGCTTACCTCCACAAGCAGTACTGCATGACGGTCTTCTTTGATCTTGAAAAGGCGTACGACACTGCTTGGCGGTACGGTATCCTTAGCGACTTAAAGTCCTTTGGCATGTCGGGTAACATGATGAATACGCTTGCAAGTTACCTGTCTGAAAGAACATTTCGCGTGCGAGTTGGAACGGCACTTTCTAGGGTTCATGTGCAGGAAAACGGCGTGCCGCAAGGTGGAGTTTTAAGTTGCACCCTTTTTATTGTAAAAGTGAATTCCCTCAGGAAGGCGTTGCCACCGTCGATTTCCTGCTCCGTTTATGTAGACGACGTACAATTATCCTTTAAGTCTTGTAACCTGTCTGTCTGCGAGCGCCAAATCCAGCTTGGTGTTAACAAGCTAGCTGGTTGGGCAGACAGCAACGGTTTTAAATTTAATCCAGGGAAGTGCACTTGTGTCTTGTTTTCCAAGAGGCGTGGCATCCGGCCGGATCCAGACATTCATCTCAATGGTGTCTCGATTCCTGTCAAGAAAGAACACAAGTTTTTAGGTATAATCTTTGACGAAAAGCTCACGTTTATCCCACACATAAAACAACTTAAACATAAATGCTTAAAAACAATGAATATCCTGAAGGTTCTGTCGCACATTTCTTTTGGTGCTGACAAACAACTTCTTTTACGTGTTTTTACCAGCTTGATAGGCTCACGACTGGACTATGGTAGCGTTGTCTATGGGTCAGCCACTAAAACATCCCTCAGAATGCTGGACCCTGTGCTTCATCTAGGGCTCCGCTTATCGTGTGGTGCCTTTCGGACTAGTCCAGTCGAAAGTCTGTATGTAGAGTGCAACAAATGGAGCCTAGAACGTCAGCGAGCCTACACAGACCTGCTTTATGCTTTTAAAATCTCATCAATGCCTCACCATCCTTTTACGTCAGTTTTTTATGATACATCAATATCTCAACTTCTTGCAAATCGCCCATCAGTCTCTGCTCCCTTCGCTTTCAGAGTAAGAGAAGAAGCGTCACAACTTGATGTCATGTTCTCAGACACCATCAAAACCTCCGCTACTGAACTTCTAGTACCGTGGCAGCTTCGCCCGATATCATGTGATGTATCTTTTACAAGTGTCGAGAAAAACAGAGTGCCTAGAAGCGCGATCGTGCAACATTTCTTGTCCCTTCAGCACAAATACAAGTGTGCTGAATTTTACACAGATGCTTCTAAAACTGCCACAACTGTTTCCTGTGCTGCGCATGGTGGTGGTACCTTTAATGTCTGTAGAACTATGAATAGAAATACAAGTATCTTTACGGCAGAGGCCTATGGCATACTTCTTGTAGTTCAACATATTGTTCTAAGTCGAATTCCGAAACCTGTAATTTATACTGATTCTTTAAGTGTTGTGCGTGCATTATCCTCACAGAAGTCTAAAAACCATGTGGTCAGTGCTCTCATTAGTACTATTATGTCTGTGCATGCGTTAAACCTTGAGGTGACCGTGTGCTGGGTGCCAGGGCACTCTGGAATTCCAGGTAATGAGACCGCAGACGGAATGGCGGCCGCTGCTGCCCTTACAACAACAGTTGACATAACAACAATACCCTACACCGACCTCAAACCACACTTCAGACAACACCTTCGCACAACATGGCAAGCGCACTGGAATCAACAGACTGACAACAAACTACACATTATAAAGCCACTCTTGGGAGCATACACCACTGATACTCACAACAGACACAACGAAGTTACCCTGGCTCGATTACGGATAGGCCACACGCATGCAACACACTCCCACCTGCTCACGGGATCTCCAAGACCCCTGTGTAGCAGGTGCGGGGAGGGCCTATCCGTGGTCCACATACTAATAACATGCAAGGCACTTCACACAACACGACACAAACACTTCAGAGAACTCTACAGACAACATATCCCACTACACCCATCGCTGTTTCTAGGTGACGATGCCAGTGTTTCTATGAAACGTGTGTTTGATTATTTGTCAGATGTTAAGTTTTTAAACCTTATCTCATATCACGCATAATCAAATCTGGCCCTATACACCAGCCATCACCATTACCTTTAATTGATTTTACAATGTCCGATTTACATGTTTTTATACCTACCTTTTTATGGTAATCACTTCGCTTCATTATATAACTTCTTTTCTGGCGCTCTTTGCCCTCGCTGGCCTTGCGCCATGAAACACCAACCATCATCATCATCATCAGCTCACCCAGCAGCGGCTGTGGAGGCAACAACGTCTGTTGGGGATGCCGCTGCATCCACTGCTTCCTCTCCACCGGCCCAAAGCACATGCAAGGGCACGGAGATGGAGACGGAGGCAGTCGCAGCGACCCCCTCCCCCGCCTCACTGCCTGTGCCACCTGTGGTGCTCCCCACGCCTTCGGCACTGGCAGCGCAGGCAAAGAACACCCGAAAGGGTACCACGCCAAGGGGGCCCAGTCCGCTGGGCACCCCCTTGCCTTCAGATGACGACATGGACGTCGAGCCCTTCCGGCTTCCATCGCAGCGCAAGGAACGGGCTGCGACGTCCAGGTCAGTAGAGAAGGCCAGAAAACCCCTTCCAAGAGTGCAAGCCCCGAAAGACCCTACATAAATAATCACACTCCAGTAGCTCTGAACACATAATAATGGGAAGAGAAAATATTGTTCAATGGAATTGCAGAGGCCTTCTGAATAATCTTGACGACGTTTATGAGATTCTGCATGCCAATCAGCCAAGTATAATGTGTGTCCAGGAAACACATCTGAATTCCAAACACACAAATTTCTTGAATAGTTACATGGTATACAGGAAAGACAGGGATGGCTGCACACACTCTTCTGGCGGTGTTGCCATAATCACCCGCAAATCCTTAGCATGCCACCCTGTCACCTTGAACACCGTCCTTGAGGCTGTAGCAATACGCTTAATAATATTTAATAGGTTGATAACGGTATGCTCCATATACATTCCTCCTGATGTCTCACTTTCGAGCTCTGACTTCGAGGCGCTGGTCGACCAGCTGCCCGAACCATACATCCTGACAGGCGACCTTAATGCTCACAACACTCTTTGGGGCTCTTCTCGCACGGATGCCCGAGGTCGCCTTATAGAGAAATTCCTTACATCTTCAGGAGCATGCCTTTTCAACAATAAACAGCCTACATACCATAACATAGGACACAACACATACTCATGTCTTGACTGTCGATTGGCTCCGCAGTTCTCTTTCCTCTTCTCGAGTGGGGTGTGGGCACTGACCCATACGGTAGTGACCACTTCCCCACCTCACTCACATACATAGGTAAAGGCCCATGCAGTCCATCTTCCCATAATAGGTTCAATGAAGCACGAGCTAACTGGAATACATTTCCAGAGACATCCAAACTACACCACACATCCATAGGACACCTACACGTCGAAGAAGCTACCCAACTCCTCACGGCGCACATCCTCGACGCCGCCGGAAAGTCCATTCCCCACGCCTCTGGTGCCCCGCGCAACCAGCGGAGGCCGTGGTGGAATGAGGACTGTAGGCGGGCGCGAGAGGCCCAGAACAAGGCGTGGGGTATCCTGCGCAGGTACCCCACGTCGGGAAACCTTTTATTGTTCAAAAGGGCTAAGGCGATGGGAAAACGTGTGCGCCGTGAGGCAAAACGAGAGAGTTGGCGCTCATTCGTAACATCCATAAACTCTTACACTGACTCTCGCAAAGTCTGGACACGAATACGCAAACTAAAAGGACAACAGACACACAGCCTGCCCCTGGTCAGTACAACAGGGGACAAACTGGAAGACCAGGCTAACACACTCGCACAACACTTCCAACACGTGTCCAGTTCAGCACACTACACTAGCACTTTCATGAAACACAAACAATTGGCTGAAAAGAAGTCTTTACGTGATAATGATAAGTCAACCTCCTCTTATAACTCGGAGTTTTCACTCCATGAGCTGAGGACCGCTCTGAGCACTTGTAAACCCTCAGCTCCAGGCCCAGACAACATCACATATACAATGATACAGCACCTACACTCAGACACTCTTCTAACACTCCTCCACCTATATAACAAGATTTGGCTTTCGGGGCACATTCCTCGCTCTTGGAGGGAGGCCATAGTAGTGGCTATCCTAAAGGAAGGGAAGGACCCTTCCTCTCCATCCAGTTACCGGCCCATTGCTTTGACAAGCTGCCTGTGCAAGCTCCTCGAGAAGGTGATAAACCGTAGGGTCGTGTACTTTCTTGAGTACAATGGTCTTCTCGAGGGCTGCCAGGCAGGCTTCCGGGCGGGGCGATGCACAAATGATCAACTGGTTTCTCTAGAGGCCTACATAAAGGATGCATTCATTCATAAGCAATACTGTATGACAGTATTTTTTGACATTGAAAAGGCATATGATACAGCATGGCGCTACGGCATTCTTAGAGACCTAAAAGCTTTTGGTATCTCGGGTAACATGCTGAACACTCTTTGTAGTTACATGTCTTCACGAACATTTCGTGTCAGGGTCGGTTCGGCACTTTCAAATGTTCACGTGCAGGAGAATGGCGTGCCTCAAGGTGGCGTATTGAGCTGCACCTTGTTTATAGCTAAGATGAACTCTCTCCGAAAGGCACTGCCGCCAACCATATCCTGCTTGATGTATGTAGATGACGTTCAAATATCTTTCAAATCGTGTAACATATCCATTTGTGAACGTCAGGTCCAGCTTGGGGTAAATAAACTTTCTCGCTGGGCAGATGAAAATGGATTTAAACTTGATCCTTCTAAAAGTACCTGCGTTGTATTCTCAAAAAGGCGGGGCATCCTGCCCGATCCCGACGTAAAACTCTTTGGTGACTCGATTCCAGTAAAAAGAGAACACAAGTTTTTGGGTGTGGTGTTTGACGAGAAACTCTCATTCATACCCCACATAAAACGACTTAAACAAAAATGCTAAAAAACAATGAATATTCTAAAAGTCCTGTCTCACCAATCGTACGGTGCAGACAAACAACTCCTGCTTCGACTTTATGCCGCGTTGGTAGGGTCACGGTTGGACTACGGAAGCGTTGTGTATGGGTCAGCCACAAAAACAGCACTTAAAATGCTCGACCCAGTGCTTCACTTAGGGCTTCGCCTGTCTTGTGGGGCGTTCCGTACCAGTCCTGTCCACAGTCTTTATGCAGAGTGCGACAAATGGTGCTTAGCGTACCAGCGAACTTATGTTGACCTCCTATATGCCTCCAAAATCTCATCAATGAATAACCATCCCTTTAAACCGGTTTTTTATTATACGTCCACAACTAAACTCTTTTTAAACCGCCCATCTATTGCTGTTCCTTTCTCGCAGAGAGTGAGGGACGAGATGACTATTCATGACGTCTCCCTCTTAGACACATTCAAATCATCTCACACTGATCTTGTAGCACCATGGCATCTTCGTCCTGTGGCATGTGACTTGTCTTTCGTACAATACAACAAGAACAGGACACCAAGAAGTGGGATTTTGCAGCATTTCATGCATCTACAGAATAAATACAGGGCTGCAGAGTTTTTCAGCGATGCATCTAAAACGTCCACTGTGGTGTCTTGTGCTGCGCATGGGCCTAATTTTGAAGCATGTAAAACAATGAATGTTAATACAAGTATTTTTACAGCAGAGGCATATGGCATATTTCTAGTTGTAAGTCACATAGTTGAACATCATATTCCTACATCCGTCATTTATACAGATTCGTTGAGCGTCGTCCGTGCATTATCATCCGGAAAGTCATCAAAAAACCATGTCATTAATCTTATCTTCAAAACGATTATGGTAGCTTATTCTTCAAACCTTGGGTTGACTGTGTGTTGGGTGCCAGGCCACTCTGGCATTGGCGGTAATGAAGTGGCGGATGAAATGGCCGCCAATGCTGCACTCCGAAACACAGTCGACATGGCAACACTACCTTACACAGACCTCAAGCCACACATTAGACAACAACTCCGTAAAACTTGGCAAGCAGACTGGAGCGAACAGACAGACAACAAACTACACGTAATAAAACCACACTTGGGACAATACATTACTGACTCACACAACAGGCACATTGAAGTTACCTTAGCTAGGTTACGGATAGGCCATACGCATGTAACGCACTCGCACCTGCTCACGGGATCTCCAAGACCCCTGTGTAGCAGGTGTGGGGAGGGCCTATCCGTAGTCCACATACTCATACAATGCAAGGCACTTGACACAACACGACACAAACACTTCAGAGAACTCTACAGACAACATATTCCCCTACACCCATCTCTGTTTCTAGGTGACGATGCCATGGTTTCTGTGAAACGCGTTTTTAAATATTTGTCAGATGTTAAGTTTTTAAACCTCATTTCCTATCATGCGTAATCATATCTGGCCCTATACACCAGCCATCACCATTATCTTTATTGATCTTACTATGTCCAGTTTACACATTTTATACATAGCTTTTGTGGTAATCACTTGTTTTCATTAAATAACTTCTCTGGCGCTCTTTGCCCTCGTCGGCCTTGCGCCATTAAACACCAACCATCATCATCATCATCATCAGAAAGAGGTTCGCCTCTTTCCCCCTGGGGAGGTATGCCGACGCGGCTCGCCGGGGGGCGGAGCGGCGTCTGGTGTCCACAGGGACCCAGTTCAGCGAGTCTGACCTGGTCCCTCCCCCGCCCCCCCTGGGTTGCCTCTGGCAGCCCAATCCGTTGCCACGCCGCTTGCTGAGGCAGCAGCGGTTGTGGTGACAACCTCTTCTGTAGAGACCGGTGCCCCTCCCGCCTCTGCCTCCCCGTCCTCCAGTGCGTTGGAGGGTGCCGACTGGATGGACACCGCCCCGCACGGGGCACCTTGAGTAATCTTGGTGACGGTACTGGCGATACCGCAGACCCCGAGCCCCCCAACATAAGCTGTGTCCTACCGTGGTGATGTGTTTTGAAGGTGAAGGGTAGAAACCTCTAACGGTGGCCGTCGGAGCCCAGGTCAAGCTCCGGCGAATGGGCTCCCTGCCTGTTTACCAGGCAGGGAGCTCCGGGACCTCCTCAGCTATGAGGGTAAGGTTGTGGAAGAAAGTACCCCCGTCTCCCTGCTTTTCAATGTATCATATGGCATTTTCTAAACCCCCCCCAGACGTGATCGGCCCCCGAAAAGGGGCCGCACCGAAGTTTCTTTTCCTCCTTTGCAATCGATCTCTCCCCCAAAGCCTGATAATTTCTCGCGGTTTCTGATCATGGAATCTGTTGACAAGACAAACCCCATCACTTCCCAATCTGTGTTTCTAATCTCCAAGTTTCTTGAAAGCCTTATCGGAAAGTCGTATAAGGCTAAGAAACTCACAACGGGAGAAGTTTTGATAGAAGTAGAAAGCAAGCAACAATCCTCTAACCTCCTCAAGCAAACGCGCATGGTAGATGTTGACATCAAGATCACGCCCCATCGCAGCCTCAATAGCTGCCAGGGCGTGATCTCTGATCGGGATCTAATGAATGAGACTGAAGCAGACCTGCTCGAGGGCCTCCGAGAGCAGGGCGTGACAGCAGTGAGGCGAATCACGATACGCCGAAATGATGAAATAATTCCAACCAAGCACATAATCTTGACACTTGACCGCTCTAACCTTCCTGAGTCGGTCAACGCAGGCTTCTTGAGATGTCCAATCCGACCCTACGTGCCGAACCCGCGCCGCTGTTTCAAGTGCCAGCGGTTTGGGCACGGCACAACGTCTTGTCGTGGTAAATTGACGTGCGCAAAATGTGCAGCACATGATCATGAAACTGACAATTGTAAATCCGAGAACTTCACCTGTGCCAACTGCCAGGGACCACACGCTGCCTATTCTAGGAGCTGTGGAAAGTTCAAAGAAGAAAAACAGATCATTGCCTTGAAAGTCAACGAAAACATCACCTTCCCAGAGGCACGGAAGAGGTTCGCCTCCTTCCCTCTGGGCAGGTACGCCGACGCAGCTCGCCGGGGGGCGGAGCGGCGTCTTGTTTCGGCGGGGACCCAGTACCTAGAGTCGGACTTGGTCCCGCCCCCGCCCCCCCCTGGGTTGCCTCTGGTAGCCCAACCCGCCACCACGCCGCTTGCTCAGGCAGCAGCGGTTGTGGTGGCAACCTCTTCTGTTGGGGCCGGTGCCGCTCCCGTCCGTGCCTCCCCATCGTCCAGTGCGTTGGAGTGTGCCATGGACACCACGAGCCCCGCATCGGCTCCCACCGCCACCGCACCGCCCGTGCCACTTCTGGTGCCTCCGACACCACCGGCGGTGGCGGGTCAAACGAAGGGCCCCCGAAGGGGGGCCAAGTCCCGGGGGGCCCGGTTCCACGGGCACACCCAGGACATCGGACGACGAGATGGACGTCGTGCCGTTCTTGCCTGCAACGCAGCGCAAGGAGCGGCCTCCGACGTCCAAGCCTACAGATAGGCCGCCCAAAAAGCCCAATCCAAGAGTCACAGCCCCGAAAGACGACACATAAACATACACACTCCAGTAGCTCTCACACTAAATAATGGGAAGAGAAAATATTGTTCAATGGAACTGCAGAGGCCTTCTGAATAATCTTGACGACATGTATGAGATTCTGCATACCAATCAGCCAAGTGTAATGTGTGTTCAGGAAACACATTTGAATTCTAAACAATCAAATTTCTTGAATAGTTACCTGGTATACAGGAAAGACAGGGATGGCTGCACACACTCTTCTGGCGGTGTGGCCATAATCGTCCGGAAATCCTTAGCATGCCACCCTGTCACCTTGAACACTATCCTTGAGGCTGTAGCAATACGCTTAATAATATTTAATAGGTTGATAACGGTATGCTCCATATACATTCCTCCTGATGTTACACTTTTGAGTTCTGACTTCGAGGCGCTGGTTGACCAGCTGCCCGAACCATACATTCTAACAGGCGACCTTAATGCTCACAATTCTCTTTGGGGCTCTTCTCGTACGGATGCCCGAGGTCGCCTGATAGAGAGGTTTCTTACATCCTCTGGAGCATGCCTTTTCAACAATAAACAGCCTACATGCCATAACATAGGTCACAACACATACTCATGTCTTGACTTGGCTATTGGCTCCGCAGTTCTCTTTCCTCTTCTCGAGTGGGGTGTGGGCACGGACCCATATGGCAGTGACCATTTCCCCACTTCATTAACGTATATAGGTAAAGGCCCGAGCAGTCCATCTTCCCATAATAGGTTCAATGAAGCACGAGCTAACTGGAACACATTTACAGAGACATCCAAACTACACCACACATCCATAGGACACCTACACGTTGAAGAAGCTACCCAACTCCTCACGGCGCACATCCTCGACGCCGCCGAAAAGTCCATTCCCCACGCCTCTGTTGCCCCGCGCAACCAGCGGAGGCCGTGGTGGAATGAGGACTGTAGGCGGGCGCGAGAGGCCCAGAACAAGGCGTGGGGTATCCTTCGCCGGTACCCCACGTCGAGTAACCTCCTCTTGTTCAAACGGGCCAAGGCGTTAGGGAAACGTGTGCGCCGTGAGGCAAAACGAGAGAGTTGGCGTACATTCATAACATCAATTAACTCCTACACAGACACACGGAAAGTATGGACACGAATACGTAAACTCAAGGGACAACAAACACACAGCCTGCCTCTGGTCAGCACTACAGGGGACACACTCGAAGACCAGGCTGACACACTCGCACAACACTTCCAACACGTTTCTAGTTCAGCACACTACACAAACACCTTCATGAAACACAAACTCGTGGCCGAAAAGAAACCTTTACATGACAATGACAGGTCAGCCACCTCTTATAACTCCGAATTCACGCTTCATGAGCTGAGGGGTGCTCTGAGCACGTGTAAACCCTCAGCTCCAGGCCCAGACAACATTACATATACAATGATACAGAACTTACACACAGACACTCTTGTAACACTTCTTCACCTTTTCAACAAGATATGGCTTTCGGGGCACATTCCAAAGTCTTGGAGGGATGCCATAGTTGTAGCATTCTTGAAAGAAGGGAAGGACCCTTCTTCTCCCGCTAGCTATCGACCCATTGCCCTGACCAGCTGCCTGTTCAAGCTTCTCGAGAAGATGATAAACCGGAGGCTCGTGTACTTTTTGGAGTATAACGGCCTTCTCGAGAGCTGCCAGGCAGGCTTCAGGGCGGGGCGATCCACGAATGATCAACTTGTGGCACTAGAGTCGTATATTAAGGATGCCTTCGTGCATAAACAGTTCTGTTTAACTGTCTTCTTAGACCTTGAAAAGGCATACGACACCGCTTGGCGTTAAGGGATCCTTAGGGACCTCAAGTCATTCGGTCTATCGGGTAACATGTTAAACACTCTTGTTAGTTACTTGTCAGACAGAACGTTTCGAGTAAGAGTTGGATATGCACTCTCAAACGTTTACGTGCAAGAAAATGGCGTGCCACAGGGTGGCGTGTTGAGCTGCACTCTCTTCATAGTAAAAATGAACTCTCTTGGTAAGGCACTGCCACCTACAATCTCTTATTCCATGTATGTAGATGACGTGCAGATATCCTATAAATCATGCAATATGTCAATCTGCGAACGTCAAGTCCAGCTTGGTGTAAAGAAACTTGCCGGCTGGGCAGACAAGAATGGTTTTAAATTAAATCCTGTAAAAAGCTCCTGCGTTGTGTTCTCCAGGAAGCACGGGGTCCATATGGACCCAGACATTACTCTTAATGGCGTGTCGCTTCCTGTGAACAAGGAGCACAAGTTCTTAGGTGTTGTGTTTGACCATAAACTCACATTCATTCCACACATCATGAAACTTAAACATAAATGTCTTAAAACAATGAATATACTTAAGGTTCTCTCCCATCAATCTTATGGTTCCGACAAAGAACTCCTACTACGGCTCTATACTGCTTTGGTTGGGTCTCGTTTAGACTATGGCAGTGTGGTATATGGGTCGGCGACTAAAACAGCGTTGCGAATGCTTGACCCAGTGCTACACTTGGGGCTTCGTCTCGCCTCGGGTGCTTTTCGCACTAGCCCTGTCGAGAGTCTGTATGTCGAGTGTGATAAGTGGAGCCTTGAGAACCAACGAACGTACATGGACTTGCTATATGCTTTTAAAATTTCATCACTGAATAATCATCCTTTTTATCCTGTCTTTAACGATACATCAACATCTCTGCTCTTTGCAAATCGCCCATCCGTTCCTCTGCCCTTTTCACTTAGAGTGAGAGAGCGAGCCTCGGATCTCAGTGCTTCGTTTTTAGATGTGTACAGGTCATCCTTTTCTAACAGTTTACCGCCTTGGCAAGTTCGCCCTGTGTCGTGCGACCTTTCTTTTATGAGACTTGACAAAAATCGTGTACCACGAGCTGCAATACTGCAGCACTTTCTGTCTTTGCAGTTTAAATACACATGTGCAGAATTTTATAGTGACGCTTCTAAAACCTCCAGTATGGTGTCGTGCGCTGCTCATGGTCCTAATTTCAATGCAGCCAGAACCATGAGCATGCACACATCAATTTTTTCAGCAGAAGCTTATGGAATTTTACTGATTGTACGACACATCCTTGAAAATCACATTCCCAATTCCATCATATATACAGATTCTCTGAGTGTTGTTCGCGCACTGTCATCGCATACACCCCCCAGAAACCACATAGTTAATCTTGTATTTAACACTATCATGTCTGTGTATTCAAAGAAGCATCAGCTGGTCCTCTGCTGGGTCCCAGGACACGCAGGGATCTCTGGGAACGAGTTGGCAGACGAGAGGGCCGGTGCGGCTGCACTCAGGAACACTGTGGACATTACAACGGTACCCTACACAGACCTCAAGCCACACATAAGACAACACCTGCGCAGAACATGGCAAACACACTGGGACAAACAGACAGACAACAAACTACATGTAATAAAGCCACACTTGGGACGGTACACAACTGACTCACACAACAGACACACGGAAGTCGCCTTGGGTAGGCTGCGGATAGGGCACACCCATGCGACGCACTCGTATCTGCTGACGGGATCATCTAGACCCCAGTGCAGCAGGTGCGGAGAGGCCCTATCCGTGATGCACATTCTCATACAATGTAAGGCACTCGACACTACACGACGCAAACACTTCCCTCAACTACACACACGACATATTCCACCACACCCTTCATACTTCTTAGGAGACGATGCCATGTTTTCTGTTCAACGCACCTTTCAGTTCCTATCAGAAGTTCACTTTTTACAGCTCATCTCATACCACCCATAGCTTTTACCCCCTGGTCCTATACACCAGCCACCTTATTTATTCTTAACCACTCTTGTTCTTCACCCTGGCCATTTACACCAGCCGTGCTCATAGCTTTTAACTGATTTTATTTGTTGTTCTCTCCTCATCAAATCACTTTGTGTTTGGCGCTCTTTGCCCATGTCGGCCTTGCGCCAATAAAATCAAACCATCATCATCATGGATGGACACCGGGGGCCCCGCATCGGCTCCCACCGCCACCGCCCCTCCCGTGCCACCTCTGGTGCCCCGGACGCCCTCGGCGGTGGCGGCTCAAACAAAGGGCTCCCGAAAGGGGGCCAAATCCGAGGGGCCTGGTCCGCCAGGCACCCTTCTGGCATCCGATGAGGAGATGGATGTCCCCGCACGGGGCACCTTGAGCAATCTTGGTGACGGTACTGGCGATACCGCGGACCCCGAGCCCCCAAACATAAGCTGGATCCAACCGTGGCGATGTGTTAATAGGTGGAGGGTTAGAAACCACGAACGGTGGCCGTCGGAGCCCAGGTCAAGCTCCGGCGGATGGGCTCCCTGTCTGTTCACCAGGCAGGGAGCTCCGGGACCTCTTTGGCTACAAGGGTAAGGTCAAAGAAGAAAGTACCCCCGTCTACCTGCTTTTTCCTATGCCATATGGATAAATCAAACCCCCCCCCCAGACGTGATCGGCCCCCGAAAAGGGGCCGCACCGAAGTTTCCTTTCCATCCCTTCCAACAATCCACAGTCCGAAACCTGACAACTATCCTCGATTCTTGGTTATCGAGGCAGTTGACAAAACAAACCCTGTTTCATCCATGTCCGTATTCTTGATCACTAAGTTCCTGGAAGGCATCATCGGAAAATCGTTCGATGCTAAGAAACTCCGTACCGGTGAAGTCCTAGTCAATGTCAAGACGCAGCAACAAGCCACTAACCTCCTTTCGCAAACCTGCATGGCAGATCTGCCCATCACAGTCACTCCCCATCGTAGCCTCAACAGCTCTCATGGTGTGATCTCGGAGACCGATTTGTTGAATGAGACCGAAGCTGATCTGTTGGAAGGCCTGAAAGATCAGGGTGTAACTGCAGTGAGGCGTATCACCATCAGACGAGACAATAAGGAAATCCCCACAAAGCATATAATCTTGACATTCAACAAATCAAAACTTCCTGAACACATCAATGCTGGCTTCATTAGGTGTGGTGTACGACCGTACATACCTAACCCGCGCCGCTGCTACAAGTGCCAGCGATTCGGGCACGCTACAACTTCTTGTCGCGGCAAAACGACCTGCGCGAAATGCGCCGCACATGACCACCCTACTGAAAACTGTAACTCCACTACCTTCACCTGTGCAAACTGTCAGGGGCCGCACGCAGCATGGTCCCGCAGCTGTGAAAAGTTTCACCAAGAAAAAAAGATCATCCACGTGAAAGTAACTGAGAACATCTCCTTCCCCGAGGCGCGAAAGAGGTTCGCCTCTTTCCCCTTGTGGAGGTACGCCGACGCAGCTCGCCGGGGGGCGGAGCGGCGTCTTGTTTCGGCGGGGACCCAGTACCACGAGTCGGACTTGGTCCCGCCTCCGCCCCCCCCCTGGGTTGCCTCTGGCGACCCAACCCGCCACCGCACCGCCTGCTAAGTCAGCAGCGGCTGTGGTGGCATCCACGTCCGTTGGGGATGCTGCTGCACCCTCTGTTTCCTCCTCTCCACCGGCCCGAAGCACATGCGAGGGCCCGGAGGAGATGGAGCTGGAGGAAACCGCAGCAGTTCCCACCTCCGGCGCACCGCCTGTGCCACCTGGGGCGCTCCTGACGCCCTCGGCGGTAGCGGCCAGAACGAAGGGCACCGCAAAGGGTGCCAGGTCCGGGGGGTCCGGTACGCCGGGTACCCCTTCCAAATCAGATGATGACTTGGATGTGGGACCCTTCCTGTCTGCTTCGCAGCGGAAGGAACGGGTCCCTCCATCTAAACCTCCAGAGGAGGTAAAGAAACCCCCTCCAAGAGTCCAAGCCCCGAAAGACCCTACATAAATAGTCACACTCCAGTAGCTCTAATACATAATAATGGGAAGAGAAAATATCGTTCAATGGAACTGCAGAGGCCTTCTAAGTAATCTTGACGACGTCTATGAGATCCTGCATGCTAATCAGCCAAGTGTAATATGTGTTCAGGAAACACACCTGAATTCCAAGAACACAAATTTCTTGAATAGTTACCTGGTATACAGAAAGGACAGGGTTGGCTGCACACACTCTTCTGGCGGTGTGGCCATAATCGCCCGCAAATCCTTAGCATGCCACCCTGTCACCTTGAACACAATCCTTGAGGCTGTAGCAATACGCTTGATAATATTTAATAGGTTGATAACGGTATGCTCCATATACATTCCTCCTGATGTTTCACTTTTAAGTTCTGACTTCGAGGCGCTGGTTGACCAGCTGCCCGAACCATACATCCTGACAGGCGACCTTAATGCTCACAATACTCTTTGGGGCTCTTCTCGCACAGATGCCCGAGGTCGCCTTATAGAGAAATTCCTTACATCTTCAGGATCATGCCTTTTCAACAATAAACAGCCTACATACCATAGCATAGAACACAACACATACTCATGTCTTGACTTGGCGATTGGCTCCGCAGTTCTCTTTCCTCTCCTCGAGTGGGCTGTGGGCACTGACCCATACGGTAGTGACCACTTCCCCACCTCACTCACATACATAGGTAAAGGCCCATGTAGTCCATCTTCCCATAATAGGTTCAATGAAGCACGAGCTAACTGGAATACATTTACAGAGACATCCAAACTACACCACACATCCATAGGACACCTACACGTTGAAGAAGCTACGCAACTGCTCACGGCGCACATCCTCGACGCCGCCGAAAAGTCCATTCCCCACGTCTCTGGTGCCCCGCGCAACCAGCGGAGGCCGTGGTGGAATGAGGACTGTAGGCGGGCGCGAGAGGCCCAGAACAAGGCGTGGGGTATCCTTCGTCGGTACCCCACGTCGGGAAACCTCCTCTTGTTCAAACGGGCCAAGGCATTAGGAAAACGTGTGCGCCGTGAGGCAAAACGAGAGAGTTGGCGTACATTCATAACATCAATAAACTCCTACACAGACACAAGGAAAGTATGGACACGAATACGTAAACTCAAGGGACAACAAACACACAGCCTGCCCCTGGTCAGTACAACAGGGGACACTCTGGAAGACCAGGCTGACACACTCGCGCAACACTTCCAACACGTGTCCAGTTCAGCACACTACACGAACACTTTCTTGAAACATAAAGCCTCTTGTGAAAAGAAGTCTATACACGACAACAACAAATCACAGACTTCGTACAACTCCCTGTTTTCACTACATGAGCTGAGGGCTGCTCTGAGCACGTGTAAACCCTCAGCTCCAGGCCCAGACAACATTACATATACAATGATACAGAACTTACACACAGACACTCTTGTAACACTTCTTCACCTTTTCAACAAGATATGGCTTTCGGGGCACATTCCAAAGTCTTGGAGGGAGGCCATAGTTGTAGCATTCTTGAAAGAAGGGAAGGACCCTTCTTCTCCTGCTAGCTATCGACCCATTGCCCTGACCAGCTGCCTGTGCAAGCTTCTCGAGAAGATGATAAACCGGAGGCTCGTGTACTTTTTGGAGTATAACGGCCTTCTCGAGAGCTGCCAGGCAGGCTTCAGGGCGGGGCGATCCACGAATGATCAACTTGTGGCACTAGAGTCGTATATTAAGGATGCCTTCGTGCATAAACAGTTCTGTTTAACTGTGTTTTTCGACCTAGAAAAGGCCTATGATACCGCTTGGCGTTATGGGATCCTTACTGACCTGAAGTCATTCGGTGTTTCTGGAAATATGTTTAACACCCTTGCTAGCTATTTGTCGGAGAGAACCTTTCGCGTCAGAGTTGGTTCTGCACTGTCAAAGGTACACGTGCAAGAAAATGGCGTGCCGCAAGGCGGAGTTCTAAGCTGCACTCTCTTCATAGTAAAAATGAACTCCCTTGGGAAGGCACTGCCGCCTACAATTTCTTACTCCATGTATGTAGATGACGTGCAGATATCTTTTAAATCATGTAATATGTCCATCTGCGAACGTCAAGTCCAGCTCGGCGTCAAGAAGCTTGCCGGCTGGGCAGACAAGAATGGTTTTAAAATTAATCCCGGAAAGAGCTCTTGTGTTGTATTCTCCAGGAAGCGTGGGGTCCACCCAGACCCAGACATCACTCTTGCGAATGTGCCAATTCCTGTCAACAAGGAGCACAAGTTTTTAGGCATTTTATTCGATGAAAAACTTACATTCATTCCTCATGTCAAACAGCTCAAATGTAAATGCCTAAAGGCAATGAATATTCTTAAGGTTCTCTCACATCAATCTTATGGGGCCGACAAACAACTCCTGCTGCGCCTGTACACGGCGTTGGTGGGGTCCCGGCTCGACTACGGCAGCGTCGTGTATGGGTCGGCGACAAAGACCGCACTGAGAATGCTCGACCCAGTGCTGCATCTTGGCCTTCGCCTCTCATGCGGCGCTTTGCGCACTAGCCCTGTCGAAAGCCTTTATGTCGAGTGCGACAAGTGGTGTCTAGGGCATCAGCGGGAGTATGTTGACCTGCTGTATGCATCTAAGATTGTGTCCCTTACCAACCATCCTTTTAATCCCATCATGAACAATACATCAAACTTGCAACTCTTTTTAAACAGGCCATCCGTTTCCTTACCTTTCTCTCTCAGAGTTAGGGAGGAGGCTTCTGCACTCACGGTCCCTCTTTCAGACACGCACAAGACACCCATCTATAATTTAATTCCACCATGGCATCTACATCCTATATCATGCGACTTATCATTCACATTAGTAGAAAAAAATAGGGCACCCAGAAGTGCAATTCTGCAGCACTTCCTGTTCCTGCAGGACAAGTACAGGTGCGCAGAATTCTATAGCGACGCGTCGAAAACTGGTTTTACTGTATCTTGTGCAGCGCACGGACCAAATTTTACCGTAACTACAACAATGAATTTTCATAGCAGTATTTACACGGCAGAAGCCTATGGCATTTTACTCGTTTCAAACCACATCCTCGAACATAAAATTCCAAAGTCCATCATCTACACAGATTCTCTAAGCGTTGTACAGGCACTGTCATCCGGAAAGTCATCTAAAAACTATGTGATCAATGCTCTTTTCAAGGTACTAATGACTGCATATGCCTCAAATCTTCAAATAACTATATGCTGGGTACCAGGTCACTGTGGGATCCCTGGCAATGAGACTGCTGATCAAATGGCTGGTGCTGCTGCTCTCATGACCACAGTTGACATAACAACAGTACCTTACACCGACCTAAAGACACACATCAGACGACAGCTTCGTAACACATGGCAATTACACTGGAGTCAACAAACAGACAACAAACTACACGTAATAAAACCACAACTGGGACGCTACATAACTGACACACACAACAGATACACTGAAGTCGCCCTGGCTAGGCTGCGGATAGGCCACACACATGTTACGCACTCCCACCTGCTCACTGGAACTTCGGGACCCACGTGTAGCAGGTGTGGAAAGGGCCTATCCGTAGTCCACATACTAATCACATGCAAGGCACTTGACACAACACGACACAAACATTTTCCTGAATTATACAGACGACATATTCCTTTGCACCCATCATACTTTTTAGCCGACGAACCAATGTTTTCTAGTCAACGTGTTTTTAAGTTTTTAGCTGAGGTAAATTTTCTGCAGCTCTTGTCATATCATGTGTAATCACCCTGGCCCTATACACCAGCCATCTCCATTGTCTTTTGTTTTGCATCACCTTTACTTTTAGTCACATGTTTTAGTACTTACGGTCTCATCATAATCCAGTAACTTCTTCTTTGGCGCTCTTTGCCCATAGTCGGCCTTGCGCCAATAAAACCCAACTATCATCATCATCATTAAACTTGCCACCTTTCCATATTCAAAACGTTCACTGCTATGAAAATATCTGGGGAGAACGCGAACCCTGATGCCAGTACAGAATTGTAGAATTTAAAGGCATTTCATTTTGTTCATTTCACCATACAGGCCTGAAGTATTTGTTTGGTGCGGTCATTTTGAGAGGCCAATAAAAATAGGTTTGTTAACTCCCGAGACAACTAGTGCTAGCAAGTGGTTTTGCTAATCTTTTGACTCTGCCGTAAACATTGGCAAATCATGAAGAATTCTGCTTAAAAATTCACAAGCAGCTGCTTTACTAGCCTGCATAAATGATATTTTTGATGAATGTGGACGATTTTTGAATAACCAATTGAAATTCAGGGATCTGTTTCTATGAAACGTGTTTTTGATTATTTGTCAGATGTTAAGTTTTTAAACCATATCTCATATCACGCATAATCAAATCTGGCCCTATACACCAGCCATCACCATTACTTTTAATTGATTTTACTATGTCCGATTTACATGTTTTTATACCTACCTTTTTGTGGTAATCACCTCGCTTCATTATATAACTTCTTTTCTGGCGCTCTTTGCCCTCGTTGGCCTTGCGCCATGAAACACCAACCATCATCATCGAAATTCAGGGATCAAGAAAAAACTGGTGGCAGTATGCAAGCGGGACGAGTGTGCTGAACTTCAGGAATGGGTCCAGCCTGTCGTTAACCACCTCTACTGGTGCGTGAGAGTGAGCAAAGGAGATGACCTGTTGCTGGTTGCCATGTGGAAAAGTGAGTCCTCTTAGCCTAAAATCGTGCTGTGTCTAACTAAACCAGAGGTGTTCTTTAAATGCCTTAGTACCAGCTAACAAACAGCACACAATTGTAAATGTGACATGTATGCATGCTCTTCATCCTTGCTTTGCAATGAAGTGCTGGTGTGCTTGCCTTTGACCTGTGTACAATAAAGTGTCCGGCCGGTCGCCCGGCCGCATAAACGAAGTCATAAAGATCGTCTGCTTGCAGCGTGGGCCCGAGAAGCCCACTGGGCTGACGCAAAAAGCAGCGACGTTATCTCACGTTGTCGCAACACGAGTCGTGCTTTTGATCTCACAGTGAATTAATAAGTTGCGAATTGGCTTCGGGTTCGTCGTCGTAGACTCGGATGCAACGAGCACTCCAGTGGCTCACGCCGCCTGAAACGGCGGCACGATCGCAACAACCCGCTGCCTAGCCGGCAGCACGCTTAGTGAGGGCTGCAGCTGTAAACAATCGCGCTGTAGAATGTAGCCGAATGTTGTTATTATGCATGCTGCTTTTACGTGCCGCCTCCAGATCCCAATTGCTCAAGCAGAATGTGCAATCAAAGTAAAAACCCAAACAATCAAGCTTCGTAACCCAACCACTGCCCGCCACTTTCGAAGGGAAGTATGGAAAGACGCGCAGTCAGCGAAGTCTGCGCAGCTTCTCGTTAAAAACGCGATTTTATTTCACGCTCACGGGCAGAATTACTACAGGCTGCTAGCGCTCTGCTGTTGTGTGTAATTTTGTTTTCACATTGCAGTTCTATTGTGAACGCCTATTGGTTGTTCCTGAGTTAATGGGCATGATTTTATAAAACAATACATTTGTTCCGTCCTTTCCGTGCCACCTTTTCGTAGCTACTGCAGCGACAGCCGACAAGCAGTCGATCAGACTGCGCGCTTGGCCGCCCGATGTCTGCTCAGGACTAATATCGGGCCGCAGACTATCATTCCTGTCCATCTTTGTTTGTCGTGAGTGACAAAAAAGCCGCGCTACCCGGGAAGAACAAGGACACGCCCATAGCGCACAGCGAAAGTTGAAAACGGCGGTCGGCTGCAGCCAGAGCTATTATGTGCTGCAGCCATCGGCGCCGCGCCATGTGCTGCAGCCATCGGCGCCACATCAAAGTACGAATGCCTTGCGGCTTCCGGTGCCGGAGTTGTCTGTCCCTATCCACCCTCTCTTCCGACGGCGTTTCCAACGGCGGGGATCTGCTCGGAACAGGCATTTATTTGTTCCAAGCAGACGGTCGAACGGCCGCCGCTCGGTATCGTTCACTACTTCTAAGGCTACTGCACTCGTTTTTCACGGTATGGTGGTCGATCTTTATGATGAAATCACCGGCCACGTCAGCATAAGACTGTAAATAAGACTGCTCGGAGCAGGCTTATTCACAGTCTTATTGCTGTCTTATTTAGAGTCTTATTCGCTGTTTTATAAGTTTCCAGAAAGCGTCTTATAGCCTAGGGAACATAAGACCCCGAATAAGACTGCGAATAAGACTGTCTTATTTGGCTTCGAGCAAGCGGGCCCTGGAAAACAACACATCCCAGTTGACCCGCACTGTTCTTTTGCTGTTTCGCAAACAAGTAGGTCCTTAGCTGTATAAACAAAAAAGAAAGTGCCTGCACAAAATTTATTTTTGCACCTGTCTTTCCTGCTTTCCTCCCACCCACATGCTTTGTGTGCGTATTCACAGAAGTATGTATTTGCAGTCTTTGGCCTACTTGCATGATAAGGTGGATAATCGTTACGCTCATCCTCACGGTAATATAGTGCCTGCCCATTTTTAGTCATGCAGGTTATGTGCTTTTGCACATGTACTTGTTCCTGTTTTCACATCACACATGCATGGTTTTAATAGTGGATGACGATCCTTACAGGCATGCTGAACCACGTTATAAATGTGCACAGTGACCATGGGGAAACCTACCCCAGGTGTGTCCACGACGACATTCCAGATGGCAAGTGGCTCTTGCCAGGTACGTGCGATTAACCATGCTGAAAGCATTGCAGGGTAACTAAGTATGAATGGAAAATCTGTAGGCACCCCTTCCTATGCACGGCTGCTAACTATTGCCACGGAGCGAACCTTGCTGAAGGACATGGAGCAACTCTCGTCCCTTGGCCAGACATACGGCCTTGAGTCATATCACAGCCTCCTTATCAAGTTTGCCCCTAAGTCTGTGGCATTCAATTTTGAAGCCTTGCGTGCACGGTATGTACCAAGCAAAACCTAACATCACCAGTTTGGAGTCTGCCTGTGTCATACAAGGGGAGCAATGAAGTCTTAAAGGAGGCAACCACCATTTAAAATGTGTTTTGATTTCCAGAACGGAGCTTGCAGCCCTCCATCAAAATGAGAATGCAGGCCGCCTGCAAGCAGTGACCAAGGAGGGCGAACCGAGGTACAAAAGGAAAATGTTGAGGACCAACAATCGGCAGGAGGTTGCCTGCCCTGTGAAAACGAAGCCCACCTATGGTATGTGGCTGAAAAGTGAATGCACAAGACTTGACAGGAAATTTTTTTTTCATGCAGGGTACGTGAAAGTACTCACGGCAGAAATGCTACATGCGTGCTCCGAGTGCCCTTCTTGCAAGGAGGCCAACACAAGGAAGGACAGGAGCCATATTCCTCTGCCGATGAGCCAGCAGCTGCCCAACAGGCGTGAGAGAAAGGTGTTGGCAGCTGAGTGGTGCACACGTTTTCGCGCCAACCATGCCACTAGTTTGTAGCATCCTACATGCATTACAAGAATTGGGGAAAAAGGATGTTCTTTTTGATGGCGCTAAGACCCCAAGGTGTAAAAGCTTTAAGGTTGCGGGCTGCTATGGTAGATTTTTCAATTCATAGCCTGCACATTTCTGCATCTACTTTCTGGTTACTTTACTGTCCTTTCAAAAGCAGCATGCAATACTTTGTAACTATTCCCACAGACTGTGGCAGCCATAGTGTTGCAAGGCTCTGTCGGCTCTGCTAACTCATTTGAAATCAGAAGCCTACACCAAAATCTGAACACATGGGCGTTTTTTCTTTCGCCTCCATCAAAAGCCGCTGCAGCGGCTGGGAATTCTATCCAGGAATTCATCAGGAATTTTGGAGTCACGTCCCCTGTTCCAGACTTAGCTTGCACTCATATCAGCATGCTGGCTCATGTCCAGGCTTTGGAACAGTCTTTATTCCCTGTCCGAATAGCTCACTGCAGTTTCGATAACTAGCAGTTGAAAGGGCGAAGCAAGTGGAGCAATGGACGGAACGCACTTGCTGACGACCACCTTAGTAGACAACCTCTGTAGAGGCCATGCATGGAACTTGATAGGGCAGCTGTAGGTTTCACACAGATATAAGCTTGTTCTAATGAGACAAACCTCGTGGGGTTCCTAAATTGTATGTCAGCCAGCAACGTCGTGCTCGATGTAAAACTCTATAATACATCTTGGCACACCGGACACCTTCTCGTGCAGCAATGAATCGTTGTCTCTTATCACTGCATTTCTTTGTTCAGGTCCATAAACAGGGAAAGCATGTACGCTGAAAACTCCACCTATAAGTTCGTTGAATGGTCCGTCAAGTTTGTCCAGTTGTCTCGGCTTAAAGCAGGTGGTCCTTGGTAGCTGCTTTTTCGAGAAACAAAATCAGCACTGCCGTAAGCTCGAGATGGCGTGTTACAACGTTCTGAGTAATAGCCACTGTGTTTTGCTTTGGTGAAGAAAGGTGCGTGTTTCAAATCTACTAGCACTTGAAATTCCTTGTAGCTAGATGTCTGTTTCAGCAATAGAAAGTAGTTTCACACATCCCGTACTAGGTCCTGAACTCTTCCTGGGAGAGTTTTGCATGTGTAAGATGCGCACAGGTGAAAAGAGTGGCAGCAGGAGTGACGTGATTCTTCGTCCATGTTGTGACCCAGGGAAACGTGGGCATTGGAAATGGGTGCAATGGTTACTTCTGCCTCAAGTGTCCCTTGCAGGATGCCTGTTACCTTGTCCCCTTAGACCCTTGAATGTTGGCGTGTTATCCTGGATTTGAATAGGTTGCAATGGTGCATGGAGTTCTTAGGAGGCTACATCAGTGGCCGCAGAATCTAGAACTTCTTTTGCACGCACCATCTCGTAAAAAAACCGAAATTGTACAAAGTCCGTCTTCATGTTTCTCAAATTATTGCACGCACCATCTCTCGTAAAAAACCGAAATTGTACAAAGTCCGTCTTCATGTTTCTCAAAGTAGTCAAAACATACTTCGTACGTGAATCACAGGTTGTTTTGGTTTGGTGTTCACAGCTATTCGGTCTTGCATGCTTGCCAACCAGAAACAAAAACAAGGGAAAAGCTTCCCTACATTGTTGTGTAGGGCTATGCCAGATGGTAACATGTTGCTTGTGCAGGTGTGCAAAAAGACAAGAAAGCTCATTGGAAGCGTAGTGAAAAAAATTACACACACACACAAAGTGGAGTGGCAGTTGTGTGGCCTTTGCTTACATCGAGATCACATGCCCTTTATTCAAAATATGTCAATGCTGTGTGTGTTTGTGATTGTAAACATGAGCTTGTCTGCCAAGTTAGATGCACTTACCAGAATGTGGGCTACAATAAATCACTCAGTCTTTTTTAAACCATATTTTCTTTCCTTGCTCATCTCATACCTGTTACACCTGTTGGCCATAGATTGTTTGTGGAGTTGTTGTGCATCCTGTTGGGACGTGTGTGAAATAAAGGCCTAATTATGGCTAAAAATGATAATAGCCGTATAACTGATTCTACGACAGAAGTCAGCTTGAGCTTCACATTATGAGTAGCATGGTAAATTGGCAGTCACAAATTTCTTGCTTTTGTTGTGTGCATCTTTTGAATGCAGAACATTTCTTAGCCTCGCCTCTTCCTGCGTCGGACGGCGTCCACAGCTCCGCGTCCGCAGCAGGTGCGCCTCTCCTCCTTCCCTCCTCTCTCTCAACAGCAGCTGGCGCGCGCATGCATCGTAGTCAGCCCCCCAGGCAGCACAGGACTGTTCGGCCTAAAACAGGCCGGTGTACTTTGGCCGGTGATTTTCTGTCCGGCCGTTTTCCGGCAGCCATGTTCGGCCCATGTCCAAATGTGGGCCTTTTGGCCGTATACGGCCGTACTCCCATGGCTGTCCAACGGCCAGTGTCCGTCGGCCAGTCGACCGGCTTACGGTCATACGGCCAGATTCCAGCCTTAGGGCTCCGGCCATTCCAAAGCCACCCGTGTACGGCCGAAGTACGGCCGCCGGATTACAGCCGAGATGCGGTCGTCGGACTCCAGCCGGACTAAAGCTACCGGAAATACGGCCGGGCTACGGGCATTGGAGTTCAGCCACAGTACGTTAACTGTACTGAGGCCGGTCACTGCATGTCGCGCAATCAGATGACTCATTCGCGCAGTGCAGAAGCAGCACAAACCCAGCATTTTGGGTCCAATGCAGCCACATCAAAGTGAGCTCGCGCGCAACCACCAGCCGTCAAGCTTTCAGCGCAGCCTTGCTTAATTACCAGCCTCAGTTGACAGCAAAATTCATTTATTAAACAGTGCTCACAAATTGTCGTTCCTTTAATTCCTGTGCCTCTTTTACTGCCGAACACAGAAAATGTTCAGTTCTTTGTAGAGCTTGAATAGATGTATTGTCCAGGTCCTCATATCCTCTGTAGGGCGGCTTACCTGTAATAAACGGGGAAAGAGGAGGGGGGGGGGGAGGGGCGGCGGAGGGCGCATACTTTAGTGGGTTGAATTTCAGAGAGATAAATTGCGCCGCTTTTAGCCAATTTCTTTTAGGGCAATATTCCGGAACACTTTCACGGTATGACTACATAAACTATTTTTATAACAGTTGCTTGACCAATTTTTCTGTATATAAAACTGCCTTTATAATGCCTGTATATAATGCCTGTATATATATAAAACTGTATATATAATGCCTTTACGAAACGTTTTGGTTCTCAACAAAACACTCAGGAGCATTTAATATAACTCCTTCACAAAAAAGTGTGTCCAGTTTTTGCCCATTTTTCTTGCAAAGACATTTTCTACTCGATCAACTTTTCTGATGATCTTGCGCAGGGCTGATCCTAAGAAGGAGCGAACAGGTACTTTCATTTTCAATCTATTTTAATGTTGTTTTCATGAGTATAGGTCCACACCACTTAATAGTCCAAAAGAACTTAATTTACTTCTAATGTCATACTATGTTAAAAAAATTCTAGACGCGTTGCGAATGACGCCCTGCTTCAGGTGGCTGCAGTTGTATCCCTCTGTGTTCACGCAAGGAAAGGCGTAAAATTAGACTTACATAATTTGTTTCAAACCAATAACATAGCAATGGTAGCATGCATACAGGAAACCTTGCATACTGCAAAGAATAGGGCAATAAATACTTTATAGGTCAATGTTGAATCCGTAGGGTTCTCAACCCGTCGGAGGCAAACTTGCGCCCCTGGAAGTTCATGCATTTATTTATGTATTTATTTATTTATTTATTTATTTATTTATTTATTTATTTGATGCCTGCTTGTCTTTGCATGCATTACAGAAGGGAGATACATAGCACTAAAGCATTAAATATGAGACAAAATAACAAAATAATTCTACAAAGCGCGCTGAAAATTGTCAATATAAACAGTTATGCAATCATACGTGGAAGATAATTACACTGCAGTATTGATGTAAAATAAAATGAATCGCGCAAGGCGTCACCTTTAAAGGAAAGTTAATAATTTGCTTTAAGCTAGCGGTCCCATTTTGCGATATGTACAATGGCGCTTGGACATACTTCTCCCCTTCTACTCCAGTTTTCGAATGATAGATATTACGAAAAAAGTTCAACCTGTGGTTTTGTCTGTGATCTTTCACGTCCTGCCATTTCAGTTTACTTTTACTTTCTCTCATGCTAAGCTGAGCGTGACAATTACCTAATCCGAATCGCACTGACATATTCTGTATGTTTTCGAGCGTATCAACCAGCTCTTTGGTGTAGGGATCCACGAAAACACATGCGTACTCCAAGATTGAGCGCACATGAGTGAAATACGGTTGTTCTTTTCAGTTAGATGGAGGTTCACTGAAATTTTGTCTCAGAAAGCCAAAAACATATGCAGCCGTTACTTTTATGGTGTGAACCTGCCATTTAACCTCTAACCACTCCCTAAATAAACTCTTAGGTATTTATATTCCTCGGCCGTTGTCACGGCAGCATAATTTACGGTATACGTATTCAATTGGAATGAAGGTTTTCTTGTAAAGGTGCCACGTTAACACACTGTTTAACATCCAAAAACTTTTCTGAATAAGCACACCAGGATGTTATTAAATTCGAATAAAGCTGCAGGTATACGGAGTCACGTTCATTCGCTATAGTAAGGTAAACTACACAGTACTTTTGAACAAAGCTATAGGGGCAATGCAAAAATCGATTTATTCAGTTCATAGGATGAAATGTACTACGCAGAAGGGGATATGGAACACCATCATTTGCTTTTTTGCAGTCCAAGAATATACAGTCAACCACTTTAAGCTTATCTATTGCAAGAGCCAAATCGTGCGTGAACTCAACAATCTGCGTTGAGCAAGAAAATCCTGACAAAATCCGTGTTTGCTAAGATGCTGGCGATTATGTTTAACCAAGTGAGTCGTATCCCAAGAGTAGCTAAGCTCGCCTTGAAACATCGGAACTAAATTAACAGCTAGGCTTCGTCAGTGACAAGGCTGTGTTGTTATCGCAAATTTAAAATAGTTTTTTTTTCTAAATAGGCAGTCGTAAAATCCCATGAAGTAACATAGTGCAGCACATGAAGTTCATCCTACCAATGCGCGAGCGAGTCTCTTCTACGTTTATCACCAACGACATAGTGCAACATTGCTTGTCGCAGTTTAATTGTACGCAGAATAACTTGCGCTTTTTCTCGCACTTGCCTTTCTTTGGTGGGGAGTCCTTAGCATGGTGACGTTTTAGCTCCTGCGTGGTGGCCGCTTGCTCGACGCCCTTGAAGGCCAGTTATTCTGGTGAACCATCTCCATCTCGGATTGGACATCTCTGCCGGGTCGATGTCTCCAAAACTCTCCATTTCTTGAGGGGGCGAATAGCCTCGAGCTGATGCGTCGACGAAGCCGGCGGCAGAGGCGTCGTAGCGGCGATGACTGGTGAGGCTTAGCTCACCCGTCGGTGTGGCACAGTCTTCTTGTGGCCATAAATGACATTTCAATGGCCTAAAAGGTTCCCTGCTAATGTCCAGTGAGTCCTTGCACCTTGCCCGTTCACCGAGAGCACTCATTACTGTTTGAAAAACGATGTTCGTTCATTTAAAACGTAGAAACACGGAGCGCATGAAAAACGCGTCCCCGTCGTTCGGCTCCCTAACGGCTTTTCTGCCCCCAGGAAAAAACCGGTCGGTCTCCTTCCAAACACGTCTGTGCATGAAGTCTCGGCGCCCAGGCGCGTGCCGTTGTTCGGCTGTATGCCGTTTGCCGAAAAAATGACGTATAACCAGATACCTTACGTAGGCCGGTCTCCTCTTGAACACCGGTTGCCAAATATTCGGTGGCCATTCGCTTGCCGTAATTCGGCCGAGGACAGCTAACCGAATGAAAAACGTATATTCTGGGGCCGTACGTCGGCCGGTATCCTTCATAACACTGGCTGCCCGAAGAAAACAAATATTCTACCGCCGGACGCGCGGTTCACCGTTGAAACAACGAATGCACGGCAGCCGCGCTCCGGCCGGTCTCCTTTCGAACACCAACTGCCGCAAGAATACGCATATTCTGTGGCCGGTCGCTAGCCGTGCTTCGGCCTGTTACCGCTTCCCGAAGAAAAAACGGATGCCCTAAGGCCGTACTTCGGCCGTTCTCTTTCTCAACATCGGCATCCGTAAGAGAACTTAATATCTGGCAGCCGGTTTGCTGCCGTTGTGAGTCCGTACACGGGCAGACGGAAAAATACCGAAGTGCTGGTTGCCGAATGTTGGCCGTTCAACGCATGATCAGTGGCTGCCAGAACCTGGATGCTGGCCGGACATGCCAGAAAGCGGCCATAGACGGGCCGGTCTTGGGGCACACTTTCTGTGCCGCCTGGGCCGTTCGCTCCGGCGCGGTCTTGGCGTAACGGGTGCGTGATAGCAGGGCGGTGGGGCGTGGAAAGGCGCGCGCTCTCCCCCCCGTACTGCTCTCCCTCTACTGCGCGCGCTGCAAATATAAAGCGGCTAGCGGTCGCTCGTGCTTCAGTCACTGCGTTGCTCCTTCCTTCCTTGGTTGACGCTCGCTCCACACTAACGCGACTTTAATCTCCTCTCTCTACCCTAAACCAACACTAACGCAACTACGACCCAACTACCCACCCTAACGCGACTTTACGCGGCGTTAACGACCCCCAATGCTCTGCATTTACTCGTGTTCCCCTCGCGGGAAGGCGCGGGAATTTTTTTGGCAATTTTCTTCTTTGCAGTGCTGAATAAAATGTTGAAAACTTGCCTATGATTTTGCTTTGACGTTGGACAGCGTTGCTACCAATTGAAACATTTCCCATCGTGTTTGTCAGTTCCCCTCTTATATTATCAAATATTTATTGAAAGGAAGCAGGCAAGCGTTTAAAAGCCAAATGAAAATTCCGTAAATGCGTGAAGAAGGTGCTTTGTACAACTAAATTACAAGCGTGTTAGACGCGACTGCATCTCATTCACTGGCCTTGTCCATGCATGCATGCATCCCTTCATCCATCCGGCGTCATCGTCGTTGTCCGCGCCAGCTGCGCATGCGCTCTCCGCCGCCATCACCGCAGCGTTATCTGCTGATTAGCGCTCGCTCCTTGCAATGCCAGCTGTGCGTCGGCGCGCGCTAGCGCTCGGTTAACGCATGCGCATGCGCTGCTCTCTCTCATTCCTCTCACCGTTATGTGGCGGTATATAACGCGGTACCTGCGCCGCTCCGCTCCGTCGTTCCAGCGCCGGTGCTCTGATGTCCAACGCTGCTTTGAATGGAGACTAACAAGCCTGCTATCGCGATGGTCGGCGCAACCGCAACAAGCACCGGCCAGCCCAATAACAGAACTGCTAGCACCACCGACGATAAGGCTGCAAAGCGCCGTTCACAGGATGTGGGAACCCCGTAGTAGACGGAAATGCATCGTACGCGTTCATGGCACGTTTCACGCGATGGGAGAATCAACCCAACGGAAATACCGAGGGAAACCCACGATGCGTCGCATCTACACAGGGTTCCCGCGAGGGGAGGTGGGCGAAATTTTTCAGTTTTCTGTCTAATTCTATTCAAAGAACTGCAAAACAATGCTTGGTGCAACATTTTTTTGCAAGTGCACTTGCACGTGTCCCTTCAAGGTACAGTCGATAAATGGGTAAATGGGTTGGCGCCTGTCTTGGGCAGTAACACGTTACCGGTAACAAGTTACTTTTTTCAGGAACTCGACTGTAACTAGTTAGTTGGAGGATTGTAACTAACATTGTTACTTTTTTATACGGTAACTGCAACTTAAAATTCCGTTACAGTACTTTTTTCTGTAAAAAGTTATCCGACACGAACATTAGATTTAGCTTAACATACCGATTGCTTTACACTTTTTCAGACTTTCTTCTTTGCCGTATCCTTCCCACCTTTTACCATTCCACAAGGCGGCTCCGCTCGCAGTTTAGGACAGGATGTCACTAATAAGCGGATTGAAGGACTTGAGTGTGTCTCCTTTTTAAGTTTTCTTTGTCTAGAGTTTTACCACATGCAATTTTGACTACCTGCTTGCCTTCATACATGCTTTTCAAACAAACGTTATGATTTAGTTTTTGATCTACTGCTTAATTTTATACAGTAACGAAAGCGTGGCCTCCACGATCGGCTACCGGCGGCGCGCCGCCGGCAGCCGATCTCGGAGGCTCACGCCCGATTCCTGGCCAATCCTCCACGTGGGTATGTGCCATGTCAGCGGCCAGGCCGCGCGCGCCCATCTCCCCCCGTTGCTAGGGAAGACGAGGAGCGCGCGCACCCCCGCAGCTGTTGCTATGCGGACTACGGCGGCGGACGATTCAGGCTCGCTTAAGAAGTGCATTCGCACTTAAAAACGGTGTTTCACACAGTTCGGTCGGCTGAGACATCAAATGCATCATTTGATTACATTTACATTTGTGGTTCTTACAGGTCAGGGTATTTGAACCCACAGTAGTGCTCCGACGGGAACATCTTCCTTATAAGGGACACCGCACAGGACGGAATTACTTTTCTCTCGCCTTCGCTCAGCCGTCCCCACATCCATCTCGTAAATTTCCGGTAGGCAACATACCGGTACCGCCTGCAATAAACGAAAAATTGAGGGTTGTGAATTAGCCACACCGAAATGTAGCGTTAAAAGTCACAAATCTGTGAAAATGCACTATTATGTGCAATGTAGCCTCAGGATATCACCCGGAATTTGTCGAAGCATAACTAAAAGAATTTCACATTAGCCAGCAAGCCAATATGCACAAAACAAATTAAATGCGCCGTAATGTTGTGAAAACGCCCTTCGTTCTTTCATATGCAGGAAAAATGGCTCTGAAGACTGCACAGTGTTGCAGAGAAAAACAAAATTCTCTCTGAGGAGCCTGTTACATGCTCAGCAACCAGATTTCTTGTTGAGGAGTTCAATTATTAGCTCAGAAAAGTTCGTTTGACCATACGACCTAACAGTAGTAAGACGGCCGGCTAATGCCCGGCTGTTGAAGTACGGAGGAGGAAATACTGCTGGCGTGTGTGAACGTTCCGTTGGGTCATTTGCGTTTGCTCCAGCCTTTACAGATTCGCGGCGAAAGCATATTGTTACGAAGACGAAGATGACGCAGTTGTCTTGAAAGAAAAACAAGTTTATTGGAAGGAACTTGTGCTCCCCCTGTGGCATAAAAATAAAGAATGGAAGATGGGCTTCGCTTGGGACCCAGATAACATAGCCGGGCGCAGCCGGGCAGTAAAAACAAACCATAAATAAGCAAACCCAACGCACGGTACGCGGCAATATTATGCAGAAGGCAGTCAACATTTACACAAATCATGCAAGCTACAAATGATATGTTACATGCGCGTGGTGCTTCAGTAAATAAACGAGAATGCTGCGCGCCGTGAATGGATGACTGCAAACATTTTCTTGATCAGCATGTGATAATGGCCGACTAGATATAATATTCTGGACAATAACTTATTAGCCTCCCTCATTTTCCAATGTAGTTCAGGATTAGGCATGTAAAGAAGTGGCCTACTTGTGCATGTCCATTTCCGGATCTCCGCCCCGCTCTTTGAGCTCACAGTACGTGACGCGGAGCATTTCAACATCTAAGCATAGCCAAAAGAAATGCTCGCCCGCTGTCATGCAGCCGTCCGGGCGACACTTTGAGCACTGCGGCATGCCGCGGCAACACAGCCGCTCGACCGCCGTCGGCATCGGATGGCACTGGCCGCACTGGCACCTGCGCACCGCCGAAACAAGCCACTGACATTATGTTCGCCTCACTAGCCATAAAGCACTGATGATGATGATGATCGTTGGATGTTTATGGCGCAAGGCCAACTGGGGCAAAGAGCGCAAAAACAATAGTCGATGATAGGGGTGGAACCTTAAACACTAAGTAAAATCAGCAAAAACAAAAGTAAAATCACAACACGACAATGAGCATGGCTGGTGTATAGGGCCAGATTTCATGATGCGTGATAGGAAATGAGGTTTAAAAACTTGACGTCGGACAAATACTCAAACACACGTTTCACGGAAACAATGGCATCATCACCTAGGAAAAACGATGGATGTAGGGGAATATGTTGTCTGTAGAGTTCTCTGAAGTGTTTGTGGCGTGTTGTGTGAAGTGCCTTGCATGTGATTAGTACGTGCACTGCGGATAGGGCCTCTCCGCACCTGCTGCACTGGGGTCTAGAAGATCCCGTCAGCAGATACGAGTGCGTCGCATGGGTGTGCCCTATCCGCAGCCTACCCAAGGCGACTTCAGTGTGTCTGTTGTGTGAGTCAGATGTGTACCGTCCCAAGTGTGGCTTTATTACATGTAGTTTGTTGTCTGTCTGTTCGTCCCAGTGTGTTTGCCATGTTCTGCGCAGGTGTTGTCTTATGTGTGGCTTGAGGTCTGTGTAGGGTACCGTTGTAATGTCCACAGTGTTCCTGAGTGCAGCAGCACCGGCCCTCTCGTCTGCCAACTCGTTCCCAGCGATCCCTGCATGTCCTGGGACCCAGCAGAGGACCAGCTCATGCTTTTGTGCATACACGGACATGATAGTGCTGAATACAAGATTAACTATGTGGTTTTTGGGGGGCTTGTGCGATGACAGTGCGCGAACAACACTCAAAGAATCTGTATAGATGATGGAATTGGGAATTTGAGTTTCAAGAATGTGTCGTACAATCAGTAAAATCCCATACGCTTCTGCTGAAAAAATTGATGTGTGCACGCTCATGGTTCTGGCTGCATTGAAATTAGGACCATGAGCAGCGCACGACACCATACTGGAGGATTTAGAAGCGTCACTATAAAATTCTGCACATGTGTATTTAAACTGCAAAGACAGAAAGTGCGGCAGTATTGCAGCTCGTGGTACACGATTTTTGTCAAGTCTCATAAAAGAAAGGTCGCACGACACCGGGCGAACTTGCCAAGGCGGTAAACTGTTAGTAAAGGATGACCTGTACACATCTAAAAACGAAGCACTTAGATCCGAGGCTCGCTCTCTCACTCTAAGTGAAAAGGGCAGAGGAACGGATGGGCGATTTGCAAAGAGCAGAGATGTTGATGTATCGTTAAAGACAGGATAAAAAGGATGATTATTCAGTGATGAAATTTTAAAAGCATATAGCAAGTCCATGTACGTTCGTTGGTTCTCAAGGCTCCACTTATCACACTCGACATACAGACTCTCGATAGGGCTAGTGCGAAAAGCACCCGAGGCGAGACGAAGCCCCAAGTGTAGCACTGGGTCAAGCATTCGTAACGCTGTTTTACTCGCCGACCCATACACCACACTGCCATAGTCCAAACGAGACCCAACCAAAGCAGTATACAAGCTCAGCAGGAGTTCTTTATCGGAACCGTAGGATTGGTGGGAGAGAACCTTAAGTATATTCATTGTTTTGAGACATTTATTTTTGAGTTCCTTGATGTGGGGAATGAATGTGAGTTTGTGATCAAACACAACACCTAAGAACTTGTGCTCCTTGTTCACAGGAAGCGACACGCCATTAAGATGAATGTCTGGGTCCGGATGGACACCGCGCTTCCTGGAGAACACAACGCAGGAGCTTTTTACCGGATTCAATTTAAAACCATTCTTGTCTGCCCAGCCGGCAAGTTTCTTTACACCAAGCTGGACTTGACGTTCGCAGATTGACATATTGCATGATTTACAGGATATCTGGACGTCATCTACATACATGGAATAAGAGATTGTAGGTGGCAGTGCCTTACCAAGAGTGTTCATTTTTACTATGAAGAGAGTGCAGCTCAACACGCCACCCTGTGGCACGCCATTTTCTTGCACGTGAACCTTTGAGAGTGCACCACCGACTCTTACTCGGAACGTCCTGTCCGACAAGTAACTGACAAGAGCGTTCAACATGTTACCCGAAACACCGAATGACTTGAGGTCCCTAAGGATCCCATAACGCCAAGCGGTGTCGTATGCCTTCTCAAGGTCGAAAAACACAGTTAAACAATACTGCTTGTGCGCGAAGGCATCCTTAATGTACGAGTCAAGAGCTAACAGTTGATCGTTCGTCGATCGCCCCACCCTGAAGCCTGCCTGGCAGCTCTCGAGAAGACCGTTGTACTCAAGGAAGTACACGAGCCTGCGATTTATCATCTTCTCGAACAGCTTGCACAGGCAGCTCGTCAGGGCAATAGGACGGTAATTTGAGGGGGATGACGGGTCCTTTCCCTCCTTCAGGAAAGCTACAACTATAGCCTCCTTCCAAGAGTTTGGAATGTGCCCCGAAAGCCATATCTTGTTATATAGGTGTAAGAGTGTTAGAAGAGTGTCTGCATGCAGGTGTTGTATCATTGTGTATGTGATGTTGTCTGGGCCTGGAGCTGAGGGTTTACACGTGCTCAAAGCAGCCCTCAGCTCATGCAATGAAAACTCTGAGTTATAAGAAGATGTTGACCTATTGTTATCTAGTATAGGCTTCTTTTCGGCCGTTTGTTTGTTTCATGAAAGTGTTTGTGTAGTGTGCGGAACTGGACACGTGTTGGAAGTGTTGTGCGAGGGTGTCAGCCTGGTCTTCGAGTGTGTCCCCTGTTGTGCTGACCAGAGGCAGGCTGTGTGTTTGTTGTCCTTTGAGTTTGCGTATTCTTGTCCATACTTTCCGTGTGTCTGTGTATGAGTTTATTGATGTTATGAAGGAACGCCAACTCTCTCGTTTTGCCTCACGGCGCACACGTTTTCCTAACGCCTTGGCCCGTTTGAACAAAATGAGGTCACCCGACGTGGGGTACCGACGAAGGACACCCCACGCCTTGTTCTGGGCCTCTCGCGCCCGCCTACAGTCCTCATTCCACCACGGCCTCCGCTGGTTGCGCCGGGCACCAGAGGCGTGGGGAATGGACTTTTCGGCGGCGTCGAGGATGTGCGCCGTGAGGAGTTGGGTAGCTTCTTCAACGTGTAGGTGTGTTATGGATGTGTGGTGTAGTTGGGATGTCTCTGTAAATGTATTCCAGTTAGCTCGTGCTTCATTGAACCTATTATGGGAAGATGGACTGCTTGGGCCTTTACCTATGTATGTGAGCGAGGTGGGGAAGTGGTCACTGCCATATGGGTCAGTTCCCACTCCCCACTTGACAAGAGGAAAGAGAACTGCGGAGCCAATAGCCAAGTCAAGACATGAGTATGTGTTGTGACCTATGTTATGGTATGTAGGCTGTTTATTGTTGAAAAGGCATGCTCCAGAAGATGTAAGGAATTTTTCTATCAGGCGACCTCGGGCATCCTTTCTGGAAGAGCCCCAAAGAGAGTTGTGAGCATTAAGGTCGCCTGTAAGGATGTATGGTTCGGGCAGCTGGTCAACCAGCGCCTCGAAGTCGGAGCTTGTAAGTGAAACATCAGGAGGAATGTATATGGAGCATACCGTCATCAACCTAATAAATATTATTAAGCGTATTGCTACAGCCTCAAGGATAGTGTTCAAGGTGACGGGGTGGCATGCTAAGGATTTCCGGACGATTATGGCCACGCCGCCAGAAGAGTATGTGCAGCCATCCCTGTCTTTCCTGTATACCAGGTAACTATTCAAGAAATTTGTGTGTTTAGAATTCAAATGTGTTTCCTGAACACACATTACACTTGGCTGATTGGTATGCAGAATCTCATACACGTCGTCAAGATTATTCAGAAGGCCTCTGCAGTTTCATTGAACAATATTTTCTCTTCCCATTATTTAGTGTGAGAGCTACTGGAGTGTGTATGTTTATGTGTCGTCTTTCGGGGCTGTGACTCTTGGATTGGGCTTTTTGGGCGGCCTATCTGAAGGCTTGGACGTCGGAGGCCGCTCCTTGCGCTGCGTTGCAGGCAAGAACGGCACGACGTCCATCTCGTCGTCTGATGTCCTGGGTGTGCCCGTCTAACCGGGCCCCCCGGATTTGGCCCCCCTTCGGGGGCCCTTCGTTTGAGCCGCCACCGCCGGTGGTGTCGGAGGCACCAGAAGTGGCACGGGCGGTGTGGTGGCGGTGGGAGCCGGTGCGGGGCTCGTGGTGTCCATGGCACCCTCCAACGCACTGGACGATGGGGAGGCACGGACGGGAGCGGCACCGGTCCCGACGGAAGAGGTTGCCACCACAACCGCTGCTGGCTCAGCGAGCGGTGCGGAGGCGGGTTGGGCTGCCAGAGGCAACCAAGCGGGGGGCGGGGGCGGGACCAAGTCCGACTCGCGGTACTGGGTCCCCGCCGAAACCAGACGCCGCTCCGCCCCCCGGCGAGCTGCGTCGGCGTACCTGCCCAGAGGGAAGGAGGCTAACCTCTTGCGCGCCTCTGAGAAGGTGATGTTTTCGGTTACCTTGATGTTTATGATTTTCTTTTCGAGTTGAAATTTTTCACATGTCCTGGAGTAGGCCGCGTGTGGACCCTGGCAGTTTATGCAAAGAGACTGTTGCGCGTTACAATTTTCGGACGCGTGGTCGTGCTGGGCGCATTTCGCGCAGGTAAGTCGGCCGCGACAGGAGTTCGTGCCGTGCCCGAACCGTTGGCACTTGAAACAGCGCCGCGGGTTCGGGATGTAAGGCCGGACTGGACATCGCACGAAACCTGCATTGATATATTCCGGAAGGCTCGACCTGTCAAACGTTAGGATGAGGTGCTTTGTTGGTATGTGTTTATCATCTCTTCGTATAGTTATTCGCCTGACCGCTGTTACGCCCTGGCCACGAAGGCCCTCCAGCAAGTCGGCTTCAGTTTCATTCAGTAGGTCATAGTCGGAAATCACGCCCTGGGAGCTGTTTAGGCTGCGGTGGGGCGTGACTCTGATTGGCAGATCGGCGATGCTGGTTTGAGCAAGACGTTTTTTGGCCTGATCCTGGCTACTGACCTCGACAAGAATTTCACCGGTTCGATGTTTTTTTGGCCTTATACGACCCTCCTACAATACCGTCAAGAAACTTTGAAATGAGAAATACCGACTGTGAAGCAAGAGGTTTTGATTGGTCTACAGATTCCATCACGATGAAGCGAGGATAGTTATTCGGTTTCGGAGGACTCAAGTCAGGAAGTGGTGGAAAGGAAACTTCGGTGCGGCCCCTTTTCGGGGGCCGATCACGTCTGGGGGGGGTTTGGAAAATGCCATATGATACATTGGAAAGCAGGGAGACGGGGGTACTTTCTCCTTTGACCTTACCCTGGTAGTCAAAGAGGTCCCGAAGCTCCCTGCCTGGTAGACAGGCAGGGAGCCCATCGGCCGGAGCTTGACCAAGGCTCCGACGGCCACCGTTAGCGGTTTCTACCCTTCACCTTAAAAACACGTCACCACGGTAGGTCACAGCTTATGTTGGGGGGCTCGGGGTCCGCGGTATCGCCAGTACCGTCACCAAGATTACTCAAGGTGCCCCGTGCGGGGAGCCATAAAGCACTGCTTTTATTCTTGGTGAAGAACTCTGACGCTTACCAGCTGGCATCGTCGCGGCTTGGGGGGCTCTCGGGCTGAGGTGACCACCCACGATCGCTGCCGCTGTCCCCGGAATTCTGCGCTGAATCTGGTGGCGGCTCCTTTCTTGGCGTATCACAGTAGGGAACAATCTTAAGCGACTCGCTCACGCTCAATATCGACTGCTCCACGTCTGAAAGGTCAGTAAGGTTCATCTTGACGAAATGGGAGCTAATGAATTGCGATTCGCAAAGCGCTTCTTTTCATGTGTGACCCACGTGGTTGCTATGGTAACGACGGCGCTGTAAACAAACGCCGGTAGAACCACCGCCGTCAAAAACCGCGGACATAGATGCGAAATCAGGCGGGCAACCATGAAATGCGTGCTTCGCCTCGGACGAGGTCGGGCTATGTCGTCATCGCAAGCCGCCGAGCCAACAAATAGTTCCGTCTTGTCGGAGTAACAACTTTTGTTAGCGTCAGCGAATATGCTTACTATTTTTGGACTTGCTTCCACAAGAACTATAGAGTAGATTTCTGACACAAACAAAAAAACTTTGAAATTCATCTCAGGGCCCCTTTAATCCCGGGGAGACGGGCACACTTTGGCGGTGGGTTCGGGAATCTGTCCCTGCGTGAAACCGCCGGACAAGACAAACGACAAGGCTTGACTTCAAACAGTTCCGCTGTTAAAATGACTGATTGATTGAAATAGTTCTACCAGGTTGCAAATGCAGGGAACGCCCAACCTGTAATCGAAAGCTCTAGTGTTAGATGGCTCAAGCGTCAGACATGTAATTAGACTAGTTCCTGAGGGAACGACCATCGATCGCCCTCTGCATCCAGCCTATTGCGCCGTATGTGTAGAAACGAGTTCAGTCTCGATCCCCATGCTTCTTCTATATATAGAAGAAGCATGGGGATCGAGAGCCGGTGACTATAGTCACCGGCTTTTTTAGATGCGAAGCATCTCTTGCTTTTGGCTCCATCGTCCGTCGTCCGTCCGTCCGCACCTCTCCCCCTACACTACAAAAAAAAAGAAATAGCACCGCCCGGTTTCGATCCCGCGACTCTCTGGCTGCGACGGGTGGTACGTGGCGCTCTTCCCATTGCGCTACAAAACCGAGACAGGAGAAAATGCTACGAACGCGCCTTATGTCCTCGACTCATTCAAACTACGTCAAGAAGCTACTGATACAACGAAAGCACGCGAAGCTGAACGTCAACGGAAACGACGAACTGAAAACTTTAGAGGAGGATGTTGAATTTACCGTGGGAAAGCTGTGGCGGGAAGCGCCACGCGCTTTGCAGCTCAACCAGAGAAGAGGACGAAAAGGGCGGGCATCGGGGTAGAAGGGTGAGGACGCAATAAAGAAAGACGAGAACCAGGAGGTGTTCGGTCAGGTAACGCCGGTGTCGGTCTCTTCGCTGTGTCTACATTTCTCTGTCTCTACGTGGGGGTTCACACTACGTTCCCATTCGTGCTCCGATCAATGAAACAACATAACGGCAACACAATGGAACCTACACGGAACCCTTATGATGCTTCACATCCTCCTCATGTTTCCCCACGGGAAGATGGTGTAATTTTCTTTGTGTCTTCCTCTATGGTGCTGAGGTGATATATTTTTATAATCCGCCAAACCAGAAATTGGAGTCATTTGACGGGGGTATGTCCTTCGTGTATTCTTCCCCACTTCTGCGAGAATGCCGTACATACAATTTTTTGTTGCTTCTCTCTTCACGTGCGGCTCGTCACCAAGGTTACTCAAGGTGCCCCGTGCGGGGTTAAGCGTATACATTTTCCACCGTTTGCTGAGGGTGTGCAAAGACATTTCATATTACCTTGGCGGATTTATATCCTCGATCACAATTTCATATATTCGTTAATAAAGATAATGCCTTTCAGAGTGAGCTCCGCTATTTATAAGACGTTCAAAGCCGGTGCTCCTTTTTTTACTGTCACCTTAGTTGATCACATACCATTGCTGGGTTTCCGGGTTAGACATATTTCACGCTTTGAGTTTCAACGTGCACGGCGTTAGCTGAACTTACAAATCAATTTTTTTTATGTTGTGTGTGCTTTTAGTGTGCGCATTTCCTTGGAACCTTCCGTAGATTAAAGTCTCCACCACTTCTTACGATTGTTAAATCCACATATAGGACATGTGCCGAGCTTCCCGCCAATTTATTGTAGGAAGGAAAGAGAAAGACGATGTGGCTAGCGCGTCGCTAGCGCGGGGATCGTGGGTCAGTGATAAGGAAGTAAAATTAGCATAGGTACGAGGCATTCGGAACGTTAGCGTGGCATCGGGTCTTGTCTGCCTCAACATTTTGCTGCCGTGAAACCCGGAAGAAGACCGTCATCTTGCGCTCACAGATGGACAAGCTCCGCTTTTTGCGAGGCACTCTTCGCATGAGAGTTCCTGACAGCAACCCTCACTACCCCCGCCCCCAGAGGAGGCACTATTTGCTCGACAATCGAGCACAGCGTGTTTGAAGGCGTTTGACTTGCAGTCTATCCGAACCGACCCTCGCACGCCAATTCACGCCCATTGACATCACAGGTTGTCCAGCCGGCGTTGGAAGTTCCCGCAAGCCACGTGAATGATGCTACTTTTTAAAACATTTCTAAGCGATGACTCGATCTCCCTGACCTCCCCAGCATCGAGAAATTTATGTATTTGAGAGATGCTACCGGACCAAGGATGCAAAACGCTTCGTTGAATGCATTCGCCTTAAAGAGAGGAATTCCACTAAAGCAGCGAAAATGCTGATCGGCTGGTTTGTACGTACGGAGCCGCTCATACGCGACTAAGTGAAAAGTCTGGCCGCCATCGCTTTAATTGAGTCGTCGCTGCAAGTATTTGGCCACCGAGATTTTACGACTCGGTGTATTCAGGACTGGCTGTCTCGAAAGCCGTGGAATTCCGGCTTCAAAATAAGGGGTGATTCTGAATCGCGCTCTCGTGCTCTTGCAGAGAGACTACCTAGGAGTTCTTACTGTCATCGCATGGGAGACCGCCAATGACGACAACGCCGAGGCAGCGTCTCGAGAGAGCTGGGCAAGACCATAATGGCGATCTTGGAAGTTCGGGAGGGAAGCAGGGAGGGGACTCGAGCTTTTGATGGAATCACAACTCCAATACTTTAGCAACCCGAGAACCGACAAACGCTCCTCTCCTTAGTTACCGTCTGCCTTGGCCTTGTCAGCAGACTGTCCGGGAATGCGTCGTTGGGAAAAAAACTGATGTGCCACCTGTGGGATGGTTAGCTTCACAAATCGAGCAATTGACGAGAAGTTTTTTTCAGCACAGTAAAAGGGACGGCGTGTTTCAGGGAACCACTGCTGTTTAAAAATGCTCTAAACAAGGGCACACGGCTCGCAACTGCCGCACTAGCACGCAGCTTAAGTGTGACACCTGTTCGAGACTTAACATCGCTGTCCTTGCCGACATTTGAGAGAGACTGGCGAAGAAGTGCCGACTGCACCTCGATTTGACAAAAATGTCCATCTTAAGCACCACCCGCAATGCGATCTCAAAACAACGACGAATCCTGACAGATGCACTTGCTCCTCCTGGGTGCGGCTCGAAACCGCCAAGGTGTGGGAACAATGAGACTGCGGTCGCATGTTGGTTCCCATGCTCCTCGGTAGGGGCAGCCAACAGATTTTCGTATAAGGACCTGTTGCGCCAGTTCGCCTCGCCTTCTTGAACGCATACAATGGAGGACATTGTCCCCGTTCACGTTTGGCAGGTTGAACAATCCGCGTCCGTACCCGTGCCAGAAAGTTGCTACCACCCTCCGCAGTCTCTTTCAGTCGAGTGCAGTTACTCGGGGCGCTTTGGAAGTGCAAGAAGTCTGCACTGTCCGTATCTAGAAAATGCACACGGTAAGAACGCTTCGCACCGCGACGTTCCCTCCGCCGATGAACCTGAAGAACCCATGAACCCTCCGTTAAGACTATGTGGCTCGATGGTTCAGGGACCGTATGCAAGAGCAAAAACCGCCACGACTGGAGCACGAGCTCGGGTGCCTCATGTGTGCTCTGTACTGAAGCAGCGGGCACTGTGGGCCAACTGATCAACCTTTCAGAGATGTGAAAATCGGACGCCACATGATTTACTCACACGCCCGATACAAAGTGCGAACGATGTCAGAGAGAAATCAATGCTTCGCCGCTGGTCACCGCGTATGAATTCTACGAGACAACCAAGCACCCGATCTCTAAGAACTAGGTCGACGAAGATGTCCACCTGGACCATTACACAACACATTTGCGTAGTTTGATGGTATCGTATACCTGAGGAGGAGGAACTACGGCCGCCGTTCACAACTCTCCGTCAACCGAACGAAGTGTACACCGCTGCAGCACCGAGATATGTATCTGACAATCAAATGCAACCTGCATGGATTAAGCGAGCTGTGGGACTGCGTGCAGTCTTCATGAGAACCACGCGTGCCTGCACAGGCACAAGACGCTTTCGTTGCTTACGACTACCAAGCCACCACACAAGCAAAGACCATCGCACAGTCAGGGTGAGGGCCTGCCGCAGAGTCTCCTGAAGGTATAGCAGCGCAGAGGGTCCAAAGGGGCTTTTCTACCACAAACTGACAGTGCCGGATAAGAGATATCGTTTTATCTAGCAGGACACAATTGTCCAGGTATCACTCCGGTTCTGTGACCAAGACTGCGGCGAAAGTGAATAGGACTGTGAAGGGGCTCATGACTCCCAGGCTGCGTTGTGGCTACCGCCAGGCTACGTTCGCAAGACCCCATAGCCAAGGGAAAAGCGGCACCTCCGCTTTTCGCAAGTTCGCAAGATTGGTAAGTTCAAGGCAAAGAGTAGAAAAGTTGTTCGTGTTGGCGAGTTACGTGTACAGAATACGCATTTATACCCTTCCGCTTAGTCGAGGTCTCTGAGAAGCCTCAAAAGCAGCGAATAAGCTTGTGCCACTGCAAGAAGCCCAAGCTCCACCAAAAGCTTTCGGAATATTTGAGGGACTCACTGCGCGAGCATCATGCCGAGGTGAACGTGTTAGACGGCTCATTCATGAACTTCAAATGTCAAAGGCGATCCCTACGCTATCATAGCTGAAGACGCTGATGAAGAGGCAGCAAGTTCTGTGCTTGGTGCTGCTTTTTCCCCTATTAGAGGCAGACGCGAGCACTGGCTTCGGGAGGATTTTTAATTTCACGTAGGACACGCCAGCTAATTTTGTGTAGCAAGGAGAAAAGGAGAAAACGAGACGAGGGGGGTGCTGCACACTTAGTACTGGAAGTGTTTGAAAATTATGCATAGAAACGTAACAGTAGCTACAAGCCGTTCAGAACGGTAGCGCGGGCTCGGGACTTCTGTGCTTCAACAACGACGTTACGCAGTGATTTCCTGCTACTGTTTCGCTCATTTCAGTGCCTCATAAAGCATCTCTGTTTTTTAGCGGAAATTCAGTGCCTTACAATATGGTCATGTAGGATAAAAGGTCACGTGGCTGCGGAGCCTCGTTCGCTCACCATAGGACCCACGTCAGGTTTCGGCTGGGAACTGTCAAGCGGAGGGTCCTCTGCCGTGTTGTACACCTAGTCGCAACTGTTACCGGTGGCCTGCCCCTCAACTTCCATATCCTCCACCTCTGCCGTGGGTAGGCAAGTGTCGCCGAACAGACAGTCAACGATGTTTAGGATGTGGAGGTATTCGGGGTCTTCTTTTACCTGCAAATCGAACCGGCGACGCTGCTACACAGCACGTCACAAACTTAGAACTGAAACAGCAAGTTGGTTGAACGGATGAATCGGCTGCAACAAGAGCCAACCACGGGCGAGTGTCCCAGCGGCATTGTGCAGATGCGGAGTGAACCATTGTTACCGACTCTTCTGACGCAGTGATGCCTGCCACGTCCACAATGACAGCTCAGTAGAAATAATTGGAACGCCTAGAGGGAACGCCGTCACCTAAGCCGCTTTTTGCGGTTACCGGCGTGCATCTTTTTCTGCAACGTTGCGCTTAAGCACAACGCAATCTTATCTGGTAGTTGTAATATTACGAACATATAATCAGTATGAATAAAACGCATACGGAATAGAAGAGCATGTCGCTTCTCAACGCATATTTAGTGGTTTCAAAATAGTGGCGCCAGTCCTCCTGTTGTCCAGAGCAGACACCGCTAAGCTGCCGTCGTAATAGGTTTCTTTGAGTGTCGACAGTGGGAAGCTCCAAAAATCTCATACTCGCTTATCGAGGAACCCTTCCGCCGTTTTTTCACAATAGGTGACCTGCAGGCAACGACAAGTGGAAATGTCAATTTCCAGCAGGAGCACTGCGCATTGAGAAAGAACTGATATTACATTTTTTGCCGTGAATATTTATGTCCCCTAGAATGATGGGTACATCCTAGAAGGAGAACGTTTGTTCTTCTGTAGTACACTACGTGTTCCCCTCGTCGTTATCGGCTCCTCACTGACGCTCCTCTTCGATGGGCGGGGTGATAAGTGCGAGGTCTCGGTCTTGTGCAGAGTCCATTCATTTGTTTGTTTACAGTCGTGTGACATCTTACTGTCTTGGGAACCGGAATTGTCGGCATCCTCATCAAGGGCAGGAAATGTGCCACGCATCCGAAAGCGGAACCGGTGAATCGAAGACTGAAATTGGGACCTGGGCCTAGAATCTGTGGGCAATAAGTTTGCTCTCTCTCTCTCTCTCTCTCTCTCCCAGCATCGGAAGTCCGTTTTGGATGCCGTAAGTCCTTCCTAATCGCGCAACTAAGCAAACGAATTAAAATTATCGGCATAATACCGAAAGATTTCCGCGTTGCTTTCCGACTCCCCCAAAAACAACCAATGGCCGCCTGATTGTACTGAATGTCCAAACTCAATTTCCAGAATAGTAGATGCCCAGTGCACTGCATAATTAGAAAGACATACTTTTAGCACTTGCCAACTTCTCTGGGCTTTTCGACACCGAATACAAGTATCAGCACTACTTAAATCCTCTCTACCCGCAAAACGCTCCGGATCAAACCTCTTCAGCGACACATGTATCCCGTACACAATGAGGATCACACACTAGTTCCCGTCGCACAAAAGCCGCAGATAAGGCATACCCTCCTACCTCCCCCACGCTATAGACGGATCCAGCGGCCTACGATACTAGAGCGCCTGCGGTGGTTAACTCGTCTTAAGGCTCGCTGGCGTCCTCCTTACATACGGCATTTAACTGGTTTAGGATTTCAGTGAACTGGGGCAGTTAAATGCTCTCCGCGCTGAAAATGTGAAACTCAAAGCAGAAATTGCAGACCTCAAGCGAGCCCAGTCAACTAAAACGAACACATCGCTTACGTCTCAAGCAAACCGATCTGGTACCCGAGCCCCCCGCTGCAACCGCAGCCCCAGTTACAAAAAAAACACTAATTCTCAACCAAAAAACGATCCCCAACTAACACAAAACCTTCAAACTATTCGAGCCGAAATACATCAGGAACGCCTCGCCCGCTTGGAGGATTGTCGTCGTATTCATGAGTATTTCGATGGACAGCTCCAGCAAATCCGAGACCTCCTCCATCAAGTCATCACCAACGTCCGACCTTCCGAAGACATAACTGAACTCCCTCGCAAAGTCCCATCATGACCCACACCATGACCTCTAACCCTTCCACCATTCTTCAGTGGAACTGCAAAAGCTTTTCGACCACGAAAACAATAATTGCAGCCAAAGTAAAACATATAAAACCAATCCCACTCCTACTTCAAGAAACGCTCACCACCCGTCAGCTGCCAGGATACGTATTCATCCATCCTTCTATTCCACGCAACTCCCAAGTTCCTGGCCATACAGCTATCCTGCTTGACTCCTCGATCCCAGCTACTCAGTTGCCTTTGCCGCTTTCTACCTCCCCCCTCTACGAAGTTGTCGCTATCATCGTCCATCCTCCCAGGGCCAAGAAGCTCACCCTCGTCTCCGCCTACTACCGACCCAGATATCAAACATGCTCAGATGCTTTCTCATGGCTCCAACTTATCAGAAATGAATACCCTTCCACCCCCATTCTCATCGGAGATGATTTTAATGCCCCCCACACTACCTGGGGCTATCCCACCAACTCCGGTTGGCCAAAATACCTCCTTGACTACTGAAGTGGCCAACGTTCATCTCACCCCGCAGGGGGCATCTGCGCAAGCAGATGTTTGGTGTATGTGCGACACCACGGACCCCGAGCACCCACGTCTAGCCGTGCGTGGCAGAGCCGTGTCCGGGGAAAAGGGGAACCTGGTGGTTGAGCCAATGCCGAGTGTTTGGACCTTTAAGGCCCCTCGGCAAAGGCAACACACCACTTTGGCCCACGCTTCACGTAGACGGCACCTCCGGCCTGACCCGACCGGAGGGAATCGGCAGTCGCCTCTTCCTGTCCTCCTCTACATCTTTTACTTTCCTATCCTCTTTCTAACAACTTTCCTGTCACCTTCTCTCTTCTTGGTTCTTCTCCTTTTCTTGGCGGCTAGGGTTAACCTGGTGTGGCTAACAACCCTGTGTTACGCCATATGTGGTTATAGCCGTGGTGTAAATCTGGCGCAGGCAGGCCTTGCTTGCAAGTACCTGTCGCGTCCCCTTGTTGGGCCCCGGGGTGGGCGGATGCATCACGGCCGAATAGAATTTGTTATTTCATGGCTTCTTCAAAACCCCCCTCCAAACACGATCGGTCCCTTAAAAGGGGCCGCACCGAAGTTTCCTTCCCACCACTCCCTGCAATCGCTGCCCCTAAACCGGACAACTACCCCCGCTTCCTAATATTCGAATCAACAGAAAAAGAAAACCCCATCACTTCCAAGTCTGTATTTCTGACCTCGAAATTCCTTGAAAACATTGTGGGCAAATCTTATAAGGCTAAAAAACAAAGAACTGGTGAACTCCTAGTAGAACTAAATAATCAGCAACAGGCAACAAGTCTTCTCAACCAAACCCGCATGGCCGATCTAGATGTCAGGATCACACCCCACCGCAGCCTCAACAGCTTGCAGGGTGTGATCTCTGAGACGGATCTCCTAAACGAGACAGACATCGACCTCCTCGAGGGCCTCAAAGATCAAGGTGTGACGGCAGTGAGGCGGATCACCATCCGGAGAGACAACAAAGAAATAGCCACGAAGCACATCATCCTAACATTCGACCGATCCACACTTCCAGAACACATAAATGCAGGATTTATCCGTTGCCCAGTCCGTCCATACATTCCGAACCCGCGCCGCTGCTTCAAGTGCCAGCGGTTCGGTCACAGCACTAACGCTTGTCGCGGAAGACTAACCTGCGCCAAATGCGCCCAGAACAATCACCCCACTGATAATTGCAACACACAGGTCTTCACCTGTGCCAACTGCCAGGGACCCCACCCAGCGTACTCCCGCACCTGCGAAAAATTCCAAGTAGAAAAGAAAATCATAAACATAAAAGTAACCGAGAACATTTCCTTCCCGGAGGCGCGAAAGAGGTTCGCCTCTTTCCCCCTGGGGAGGTACGCAGACGCAGCTCGCCGGGGGGCGGAGCGGCGTTCTGCTTCGGCAGGGACACAGTACTGCGACGCAGACTGTGCCCGGCCCGAGCCCCCCGCTGAGTTTCTGTTGGCAGCTCAATCCGTCACCGTGCCGCAGGGGGAACCTTCAGCGGTTGCGGTGGCAACCAACACGGTTGGGAGTGGTGCCGCTCCTTCCGGTTCCACTCCTCTGGCCCCCAGTTCACCTGATGGCACGGAGGAAATGGACGCGGAGGGACCGGCAGGTGTTTCCACCTCCGTCCCACCGCCTGTGCCACCCTTGGCACCCCTGGCGGTCGTGGCCCCAGAAAAGGGCCCCCGAAAGGGTCCACAGTCCAAGGAGCCCGACAAGTCGGCAACTCCGAGGACATCTGACGAGAAAATGGACGTCAATCCGTTCGTCGCTGCTGCGCAGCGGAAGGGACGGGATGGGACGTCACAATCCCAAGAAAGAAAGAAGCCAGCCAGAGTAACCGCCCCGAACGACACATAACCACACATTCCAGTCCATAAAATAATGGGAAAAGAAAATTTAATACAATGGAACTGTAGAGGCCTGTTTAAGAACCTGGATGATGTATGCGAGTTACTGCACTCCAATCAGCCAAGTGTAATGTGTCTCCAGGAAACACACTTGAATAAAAAACACACAAATTTCTTAAATAGTTACCTGGTGTTCCGAAAGGACAGAGACGGCTGCACATACTCTTCTGGTGGTGTGGCCATTGTTGCCCGCAAATCCTTGGAATGTCACACCATCCAGCTGAACACTGTCCTAGAGGCTGTTGCAATCCGAGTAATAAGTTTTAATAGGCTAATCACGGTGTGCTCCCTCTACATCCCACCAGACTATCACTTGTTGAGCTCCGAGTTCGAGGCTCTTGTGGATCAGTTACCTGAACCCTTCATTTTAATGGGTGACCTCAATGCACATAATCCTCTGTGGGGCTCTTCTAGAACAGATGCCCGAGGTCGCCTCATCGAAAAGTTCTTAACATCATCGGAAGCATGCCTGTTTAACAAGCAACAGCCTACATACTATAATATAGCGCACAACACCTACTCACACCTTGACCTTGCTATTGGCTCTGCAGTACTCTTTCCACTTCTTGAATGGGGAGTGGACACAAACCCCTATGGTAGTGACCACTTCCCAACATCCTTAACATATATAGGTAAAGGGCCAAACAGTTCTCTTTCCCATAGTAGGTTCAACGAAGCTAGAGCGAACTGGAACACATTCACAGAAACATCTCAACTGCACTACACAGACATTAGACACCTACACGTAGAGGAGGCAACCGAGCTCGTCACGGCGCACATCCTCGACGCCGCCGAAAAGTCCATTCCCCAGTCCTCCGGAGCCGTGCGGCACCCAAGGAGGCCCTGGTGGAATGACGACTGTCGGCGGGCGCGAGAGGCCCAGAACAAAGCTTGGGGTATCCTTCGCCGGTACCCCACATCAGAAAACATGATTTCTTTTAAACGGGCAAAGGCTTTCGGGAAGCGTGCGCGCCGTGAGGCAAAACGAGAAAGTTGGCGCTCTTTTATTACATCAATAAACTCCTACACAGACACGCGTAAAGTATGGACAAGGATACGTAAACTGAAAGGACAAAATACACATAGCGTGCCCCTGGTCAGCACAACAGGGGACACACTAGAAGACCAGGCTAATGCACTTGCACAACACTTCGAACACGTCTCCAGTTCATCACACTACACAGACACTTTCATGAAACACAAAACATCTGCCGAAAAGAACTCTCTACATGACAAGAACAGATCAACTACGTCTTACAACTCTGAGTTCTCACTTTTTGAGCTGAGGGCCGCTCTCGACACTTGTAAGCCTTCAGCTCCAGGCGCAGACAACATCACATACACTATGATACAACACTTACACCGAGACACTTTAGAAACACTTCTACACCTATACAATAGAATATGGATTTCGGGGCGGTTACCTAGGTCTTGGAGGGAGGCCACAGTAGTGCCTTCCTCAAGGAGGGGAAGGATCCCACCTCCCCTGCAAGTTATCGTCCCATAGCCCTGACAAGCTGCCTCTGCAAGCTTCTCGAGAAGATGATAAACAAGAGACTTGTATATTTCCTGGAATACAACGGTCTTCTCGAGAGCTGCCAGGCAGGCTTCCGGGCAGGGCGATCCACAAATGATCAACTCGTTGGCTTAGAATCATATATAAAGGATGCATTCGTTCATAAGCAGTACTGCATTACACTGTTCTTTGATCTTGAAAAAGCCTACGACACCGCTTGGCGCTACGGCATCCTCAGCGATCTGAAGTCGTTAGGTTTGTCGGGCAACATGCTAAACACACTTGGCAGTTACATGTCCAAGCGAACCTTTCGTGCGAGAGTTGGGTCTGCACTCTCTAGGGTTCATGTCCAAGAAAATGGCGTGCCTCAAGGTGGAGTTTTGAGCTGCACATTGTTTATAGTGAAGATGAACTCGCTTGGAAAGGCATTGCCACCAACAATTTCCTGTTTTATGTATGTAGATGATGTTCAAATATCTTTTAAATCATGTAACATGTCTATCTGTGAACGGCAAATTCAGCTTGGTGCCAATAAACTAGCTAGCTGGGCAGACCGAAATGGGTTTAAACTTAATCCAGCTAAAAGCACCTGTGTTGTGTTTTCTAAATTGCGCGCGATCCGGCCCGATCCTGAGATCAAGCTGAACGGCCTATCAATTCCTGTTAAAAAGAAACACAAGTTTTTAGGAGTAGTGTTTGACGAAAAACTAACATTTATATCTCACATTAAACAACTTAAACATAAATGCCTAAAAACAATGAACATTTTAAAGGTCCTCTCACACCAAGCATACGGTGCAGACAAACAACTCCTGCTGCGTGTATTTACCAGCTTAATAGGTTCAAGATTGGACTACGGGAGTGTGGTGTATGGGTAAGCAACAAAAACCACATTGAAAATGCTGGACCCATTGCTGCACTTGGGGCTTCGGCTCGCGTCAGGTGCGTTTCGCACTAGCCCGGTCCAGAGCCTGTACGCTGAGTGTGATAAATGGTGCCTAGAACATCAGCGAATCTACATAGACCTATTATATGCTTTTAAAATTTCATCAATTAGTAACCATCCTTTTAAACCAGTATTTAACAATACTTCCTCATTGCAACTGTTTTTAAATCGTCCATCTGTTTCTGTACCTTTCTCCCTTAGAGCGAGGAAGGAAGCTTCTGACTTTGACTTCTCGTTTTTAGACTTATACAATTCATCTTTTACGGACCTTTTACCACCGTGGCATCTCCGCCCAGTTTCTTGTGATACATCGTTTACACAAATCCAGAAGAACCGGGTTCCACAAAGTGCAATTCTGCAGCACTTTTTGTCGCTACAGCAAAAGTATCGGTGTTTAGAATTTTATAGCGATGCCTCAAAGTCTGCTTCCGCTGTGTCCTCTGCGGCACACGGACCAAACTTAAGCATCTCTAAGACTGTGAATTTACTTAGTAGTATCTTCACGGCAGAGGCGTATGGCGTGCTCCTCATTCTGAATCACATCCTTCAACATAAAATACCCAAATCCATCGTTTACACAGATTCTTTGAGTGTTGTGCGCGCGTTATCATCTGGAAAGGCGTCTAAAAATTATGTGATCAACCTTCTTTTTAAGACCATTATGTCCGCGTACGCCTCAAATCTCGAAGTGATTGTGTGCTGGGTTCCGGGCCACTGTGGGATACGCGGAAATGAGCTGGCGGATGAAAGTGCCGCCGCTGCTGCACTGACGAACACAGTGGACATAACAACACTACCTTACACAGACCTCAAGCCACACATCAGACAACAACTTCGTAAAACATGGCAAACACAGTGGAGCGAACTGACAGACAACAAACTACACCTAATAAAACCACACTTGGGACGATACACAACAGACACACACAACAGATTCAACGAAGTTACACTAGCCAGATTACGGATAGGCCACACACATGCTACACACTCCCACCTGCTCACTGGATCCCCAAGACCTCTGTGTAGCAGGTGTGGAGAACACCTATCCGTAATCCACATCCTAATTCAATGTAACGCACTCACCACAACTCGACGCAAACACTTTCCACAACTATACAGACAACACATCCCACTCCACCCCTCACATTTTTTAGCCGACAATGCTACAATTCCTTTTAAGTATGTTTCGAAGTTTTTAAAAGAGATTAATTTTTTACAGCTCATTTCATACTGCACGTAATTACAACCTGGCCCTCTACACCAGCCATATCATTTGTTTCTAAACAGCTTTTGCTTCAATTTAGTTTGCAATTGTAATTTTAATTCTCATCGCTTTTATTAAATCACAATTGTTTCTGGCGCTCTTTGCTCTCGTCGGCCTTGCGCCATAAAAAAGACAATCATCATCATCATCAACGTTCATCTCATCAATGATACCACCTATTTCACTCGGATCGCCCTCCATCCCAATCATACCAACACCACCCCTGACTTAATACGGGCTTCCCCTGGCCTTGTGAAGGCCTGGGCCCCCTACTCCACTACTTGGGGTAGTGATCATCTTCCTATACTTATAACCTCTTCAAGGAAAACGCATATGAGACCGACAGACTACTCGGTTTCGTTTGAACTGGGCCACTTTCCGCGAGAAACTTCTGCAATACGATCCTCCGTCCTCAGTGGAGGAAATGACTGGCACCATTTGGAACTCATACCTTGCCTCAGCAGAGACCATATCTTGCAAAGAAACTTCCCCTCCTTTTGACAACCACTTGGCCAACGTATGGAAGCGCATGGAGCACTTCAGGCAACTCTATCGCACTTCCAGCAGAAGACGTTCCCTTCTGTGTCGCATACGTGACCAGTAAAGAACGATCACGGCTTACCAAAACCAACTGGCCGCCGACAACTGGGCTGCACTATGCAACGACCTCGGCAGACTCCCTGGACTCAGTTCTTTGTGGAAACTTCATCGCAGCCTTGGTGACAAAAAACGCAGCCGCACACCAGTAGTGGCAACTCTAATACTCACCAGCAAGAACTACTCCCAAACTGAAGAAATTCTCCTCCGCAGCTTCTTCCGTCACACTTCACTTACTCCTCCTCAACCACTGTCAAATATTACTATACACAACCCAGTGCCCGCACTTGCAACCCCATTCTCGTTTGCTGAACTCACAACAGCGCTCCGTTAAGGAATGCCCAAATCCGCCCCTGGCCACGATGGAATTCAATGCATTCACCTAAGCAATTTACCTGAACCAGCCCAGCTACACCTCCTCGAACAGCTCAATCACTCGTGGGAAACTGGACTCGTCCCCAACCACCTGAAACCGTCGCCCATGTTACCAGTACCAAAACCAAACAAGAAGCAACAAACGCCCGACGACCTCTCGCATCTCCGACCGCTATTCCTTACTCCCGTTATATGGAAACTAATGGAACGGCTCATCCATAATCGAATCGCCAACTGTCTTGAATTCGTGAGGCCCTGTTTTCACACCTCATAAGCTGGTTTTCACCCTACCCTGAGCACCGCTGACAGCCTCTCGCTCCCAAGACGAGTGATTAACCGGAAATACTCCCCACAACCTCCCGACTACCTACTAGCACTAGACTTACCGAAAGCTTTCGACTGCGTTAGCCAACACGCAATCCTTGAAGAACTTGCTGAGGCATTTTTCAGCCTGAAAGCTCAAACCTGGATCCAAAACTTCTTTGAAGCTCGCCCCATTCAATTACACGGAACCTACCCCGGTTGGTCTCCCCAAGTCTTTTACCTTGACAGGGGTGTACCACGAGGATCCATACTTGGCCCAACCCTTTTTAACTTAGCCATGACCAGAATAGCAAGACGGATCACCACTAAGTCCACAGCCCGCTTTACCATCTACGCTGACGATATTACTATATGAGCCGAATCAGCCCAATAGCCAAATCATTACGCCATGGTTACCGACCTCCAGTGCGCAGTGACGGGACACGAAAAGGTCCTCCCCGACCATGGCCTGTCCCTCGAACCTCACAAAACAGAATTCCTCGCCATCTTCGGCCGTCATTCGCTCAAGTCAGTGTCGCCTCAAGTCAGTGTCGCCTCCATTAATGTGTCAGCCAGACTGGAACCGATTAAACTCCTCGGACTCTACATTGGAACAAGGAACAACCCCACAATATGGCTCAATCGCCTTAAGCAGAAATGGAACTTCGTGCAGCACACCCTCCGACGGCTCTCAAACAAAACATGGGGGAGCCAAACAAAAGGCCATCACCACGCTCGGCAGAGCAGTAGAGGTGGGCATTCTTTCGTACGGAGGGACACATTATGACCTCAATTGCACCCAAGGACGCACGCTACAAGTTCTTCACAATTCCACCCTACGCACCATCACTGGCCTCCCATGTCATACAAAAATTGCGAACCTCCAACAAGCAGCGACCCTCCAACCAATCGACCGCATCATTCACGCACAAACGGATCAATACAATTTTAAACGACAACTCACCCACCAAGGCGTGCTCCTCACCACGTGGCATCAACAAAGTCATATTCCCCTACCTAATTTTCCAGCCCCAACACCCCCTTGCAGCGGCCCCACTTCACTCAATCCGCCACCTCGCAAACTGTCGCACGCAGGAAGCCCAATCTTCGACAGCAACGCTTCCGACGCCTTGCCTCAACTGAACGACCGGGTGAAATTGACGTCTACACAGACGCTAGCCCCATAAACCGACACGTCGGCACAGCATGGATCAGCCCGGACAATCTATCCATCGTGGTAGCCCAATAAAACCATATCCCCGATATTACTTCAGCGGACGCAGAGCTCATCGATATCCACGATTCTCTCGACTACTTCATGTACGATTACCATCTGCGCATTCCCCCCAACCTTCGCATCCTAACAGACTCATATGAAGCTCTCCAAAAACTTTGTTATCCCAGGTCCACCCACCCTTCTGTCCAGCACATTATTCATCAAATCACTGCGCTCGAAACATAAGGCTGCCAAGTTCGAATCGACTGGACCCCCGGTCATGAGCCAGCCGCTCCTGGGAACCAAGCAGCTCACGTGACTGCACAGGAGCCCCTTCTCCCAATAGCCTCCGATGGACCCCCGGGAGCCGCCCTAATCGGCCACCCCTGGCCCACCTGCCCTGACGATGACCCCACTCTCGCTCCCGTAATGAGGCTCCGTAGATTCAGGAAACTGAAACAACAACGCATCAAGGCACTCACCCCTTCAAGCCACCTCACCTCCTTCCCCACCCTGACCCGAACACAAGAAATTATCTTGAACAATTCCCTTACCAACACCTGTACGGCACCAGAGACCATTCGACATTAGTATTATCCACAGCACGCCCCCACCCCCCCATGTCCCTACTGCCACCACTCCATGGCAGCCGATCTCTACCACCTCATCTGGCACTGCCCGAAGTTTTCTCGTTTTCGTAAATTCACTCCCCCTCACCAAGATACCTCAACTTACATCGACCCAACATCCCTCTCACACGACACTCTTCGGTATCCTCATTTATGCCACAAAAAGCAGCCTAGTACGGGCAATTTAGCAGTTGTCTGCATAACTTCTGAAGAGATACCTCGAAGACGGCGTCATAACGACTGTGCTCCGCCCTCCCCATTCCCTTCCTCCCCCCCTTTGGGCTTTGGCCTTCCTTTCTAATAATGTTTACAACAAAGAAAATACATACGGCATCCCTAATTGCGGTAGAAGAGATCACGATTGTGTTGCTATGAACCACGCTCCCCACAAAAAAAATTGGGGAAGCTTACACGCAAGCACAAGACTTTAATGGCGAAGCTGTTGCTGGTGAGCATTGTCGGTCACATATTTATGTTTAAGCATCATTGCTTCGTTGCATAGTCACGGTGCTAGGAATTGTCGTGATGTGCATCGAACAGGTCGCCGTCTTCGCGGCGACTGGTGAATGCAGTCATCCTAAGCGTTGTAGGCATTCACCAGATCAACTTGCGAAGCTTGCACCAATTCGCGCAAGGCTGCAGCTGCGCACACAGTGAACGTGCAGGATTTCTTCATAAGTAAGCACTGAAGGACACATGAACACAAATTTTCACTAGTTTTTATTTACATATTCTCTTGTTGCTTTGCGCTGTGCTAGTGGTAGTCGTCGTCACATGCATCGGTATCGTCGTGTTCCTCGTGCCAAGCATTATTTGAGCGGTAGCGGTTGACGACAGCGGTGGAGTTTTTTTTTTTTTTGCAAACGCCACTGGGGGAGCAAGGACTTGGCGGTCGCCGCGAGGCACGCCGTCCTGATTGCTCCGCATTTTTTTTCGTATTTCTTCCCGCAACACCGAATTTACGGCTTGTACTCCTCACCGCGTGGGATCAACAAAGTCATATTCCCCTACCTAAAAACTCATTCATTGACTCAAAATCACTCACCGTAAGTTTCTTCAACGGAAGAGTTTCCCCGGCAACTTTATTTGTCTTTTTTCAGCTAGACAACATCGGTTCCATCTCTCCCGCCTAGGCTCCCGTTCATACCGCTCTCCCTCAAAAGTCAGCCGCCCATGAACTTCTTAGAGCTTTGGTCTTCCAAGGGCTCGTAGGCGTCGCCAATTACAGTCATATATTCCCTTTATGTGACAGATTGCACACATATGGCGACATCCTCCCCCATGATCGTTTTAAGCGTACCGTTTTTCAACCTGGTCACCTATCTCTTAGCGACCGTAAGCGGTCACCTATCGGCCGCTTCCGACCCGCTCCTTCCCCACCCCTGATATACTGTTCGGGATCTTTCCTTACATCTAGACTGATGCATGTCAGCATTGTTCAACCCCGCATGCGTCACTCTCGCACATCAGATGTGCCTTTGATAGCATTTCACAACCGAGGCTCCGATCCCATCTTATCCTCTTTACTATCACCAGTAGGAGCCCAGGAGGATGTCCTGCTTGATCCGGACCGCCCACTACAAGACCATGCCCGCTTGAACGATGGCGCAAAACCTTCACCTAAAAGGGCCCTACAGTCCTACCGATGACGGAGAACACGACCCCTGCTTATCGGCTCTCCCTGGGGTCAAATAAATTTATAGTATCTGTCTGTCCATTATTTACGTTGAACTTGCGCGCTGATTTGTTGCTAGTGTTTCGCTACTTTTGGGTGACTCATGAAGATCTTGTGGGTTTGCAGAGGAAATGTTGTGCCCGGTGATGTGGCAATGTAAGGAAATAAATGTCACGTGGCTGTGCGTGGAGTTTGGCGTGCTCACCGTAGTACTCACTTCGGATTTCGCGGGGAAGACCTCACATCGGGCGCAGTCACCGGCGCTGCCAGCTGCCAGGCCATCGGCCAGCACATCCTCCAGCGCCGCCGTTGTTAGGGCAGTTTCGCCAAGGAGAAAATCCTCGATGTTCGAAATGTGGAGGTGTTCGGGGTCTACTTCCACCTGAAAGTCCAACCGCCGATGCAATCCCAACACCATCCGCGCATGAGGTAAAATGAGACCGTTGCCCTAAATGGACACTGAAATTATTTCTAAACATTGCGGGACTACTAGCGCGCATTGTAGTCTGGAGTCTATAGGCCACATTTTGGCCGATTTCGCTGCGTTTACGCGACTTTATTCAGTAGAAAAATCAATTCGAAAATGCCATTCTCCTCTCCCCTCCTCCTTGCCGATTTCCTATGATGTTTTGTATAACGTCAAAAAAAAAGATGGCTTGCCTTGACCTCGCTACTTCATGGTTCGCTGACCCTCCTACAGAATCTGTCGGCCAGGCGTTTATTCGGCCGGCCGCCGGTGGGTCGTCGCAATTCATTCACTCAGTTTAAACTGAGCCAGGACACGTTTGTGCCTTGAAGAATGTGCCTTTAGTTTGTAGGCTGTATCAAGCTCAAATTCCGAGTAACCTCACATTCGCTTACTGGTACGCCAGTAAAAAAATCTGAGGCCAAGTGAAGGCGTCAGAAGAGTCATCGAAGTTAATATAGGTACTAAAGATGAAAATCAACCAAACTGTAGAGAGTAACCACGAGATGCTTGAAATACGTTTTGCGCTGGGTGAACTAGCACAGCGATCAGCATCACGACCACAGATCTTCGAAAGCTTTCTTCCGCCTCATGAATGCAGTCTCTAGAAACTAGATATTTTTGTAAATTTGGGGCATGCTTACTCCACGAGCGCTATTCAAGAAATAGTCATCTAGGATGCTTGGAATGCTAAAGCTGAATAAAAATGTAACCTGGCTATCATTATACGCCTCGGGCTTTGCGATGGCTGCGCCGCTTGCTGCCGCTTCCCCTCGGCGTCTACGGGATGTGCGCTGGGGGGTTGACACGGTCACATGCTATATTTTGCGTCTCTTTTGCTTCATTTCACCTATCCGCGACCAAAAAAACTGCTCATGGTCATCTCTGTAAGCAAATACTACGTTTAGGGCCCTTCAATAAGCACCTGCGGCTTCGTAGAGTGCTCGAACGCCAACAAAAGGTATCCGGGGACGCGATTCTGCGCGCTTCCTTACCGCTGTGACGGGTGTCGGCGACTGCACAAGTAAATCACCGCTATCATCTCCGAACAAATTAGGTACAGGTGAGTTATATTGTCGCCTCGTTGAAACGCGCACTAGCCCAGCGAGAGGTTGGTTTCGTCTCGCAGCGCGTACAACGAATGCGGTTTCATTTCGAATATATACGCCGTAGAAAAATCTGTCTTGAGTATGTGATAATCCCAATGCCTGACAACCACTGTGAATTTTAAGGGAATATAAGCCACGCGAAAATGTTAAGCATCGTGCAAGGCTCGGCGTAGTTAAATGTGTGCCCATTCACGACTTATAGCAAGAATGAAGGATGGTTAATGAAACCACGGAATAATAAATGGTCCTCAAGTCGGGAAGAAACACAATACCTGATACGGGAATACAAAATGACCCAGCGCTGGTTGGGAAATGCTAAACACAATAGTTTGAATTTATGCGAGGTGGGACTTACCATACCCAACTATATGCGGAATACTCTGCTTCTTCGCAGGACGGGGGGGGGAAGAGGACGCTTAACTATCGTTGTGTCTGAATTCCGAAAAAAATCAAGGAATGAACGTTTTAGTAATCACACACACAAGCTGCGCGTTCAATTTTGCTTTTGTTTTTTTTACTTCAACTAACACCTGATCACTCGGCAGACGCACTTTTTAAGCAGAGGGCAGGGAGTTCACAAACGATAAAAGGTGTCGCTGGAAGAGTGTGGAATCTGATAAGGCGACCTGATTTTAGTTTGTGCTAGTTTCTGCAGGCTCCCTGTGGCCCATGGTGATGTTTTGAAGAAGCATCTAGTCGCGCCGCACTGCTCGTGGAGGATATACCTGTAGATGAATGTTTGCGAGTGCTCACCTCTGGACAAGACGACCCAACATTAAATTCTTTCTCGCGTGAAAATTCCAGGTACAAATTTGCATTATCCACCATACTTATTTCGTAGAATGTTAGTAAAATTCATGCCACCTTGCTTGTCCAGGGCAGGGATCAATATCCGAGCTATTACATTAGCAAGCGTAACTGTCGTGCTGTCCGGTATGATGGCTCCGCTCGTATATGTAAGCGCAGAAAACCGATTTACATCATGGTGTAGTATAGGCGTAGCATGACTATCTGAGGAAACGCTGCTTACAGAGACACTGTTAGTTAAGTTCAGGTAAATGGAATTACAATCAGCTGCATGCATATGCCGGCTTCGCGACATCCCTCTGTAACGCACACACTGGTGCTCATACAGACCGAATGTACCCCACTAAGATCGCGTCAGAAACGTTTACATTCTCGTTACACACCACATTTTCTTACAGAGTGAGTATCCCATATTGATATGTGGTTTGAACCCATGAAATCGGTAAATTTCATTCCTGAACGTGCCCCAAAAGCATCGATAACAGTGAGGAGCAGGCCGGAAACTCCCGCGGCTCGTTTCGGAGCGGGCCGCTAGGCGGCTGTCAGTAGCGCCACTATAGGCAGCGCTCGAGGCGTATATTTTGTATGTTTCCTGCGCTGGCAGTGATGTGTGCAAACTCTGTGAGTGCGAGCGGGCCACGCTGACCCATCTCATGTGAGACTGCAGAATCAGCGCGACGAAGGCAGCAGAAGAAACGATGCTTCCACCAGCCTTAGAGGCGGCGAAGTGGACTTATGACTACGACGTGCAACTCCAGGCAGTGCAGCAGGTATCGGCGGCCCTAGGTTTGCAGCGACCGAGCGACCCCGCAGAAGGGAGGGGGAGCGGTGGCTCTCTCCCACCCGAGCGGGGAAGCAAGGGCGCAGGTCCTAGGGTCCAGCCGGGACGACGTTCAGGTCGCGTCACGGCTAGGATAAACCTCTCGTGAGAGGGTCGTCCGAAACCGCCCTGCAGGCAACTAAATAAAGTTGCTCTCTCTCTCTCTCTCTCTCTCTCTCTCTCTCTCTCTCTCTCTCTCTCTCTCTCTCTCTCTCTCTCTCTCTCTCTCTCTCTGCGCTTGCAGCGCTGGATGACGGCTGAGTGGTTTGCAGCACTATGTCCATTGTTTCGCCATTCCAAAGCTCCAATCCCCGACATCGCATGTTTTTTAAGTTGATTTATTTGTGTTTGGGCAATGTTTTATATACTGAATTCCCCATTTTTGCGCTGTAACATCCATTGCTCCACGAGCGTGTTTTGCAGAACGCGTGCTCTCTGACACAGGAGCGCCGGCGAGTTCTCGTTGGCGTGGTGTTGCCATAAGCACCGACTGCTTGCGGGCACAGGCTCGAATCAGCCCACCCGTCGCCTGGTTACGATAGAGGCACGAGCCAAGCAAGCTCCAAAGGTGGGGGGGAAACGTAACGCATTTGAGCGTCTCCGGTGCCGCGGACGGCGTTCATCCACTGCGTACAGCTGGCATTGTGATTGTTACAATTCCGGGACTTCCAGGCAGGCTCATCTGACGCATTTCACACCAGAAAACATGACAGAAGCGCAGTATGCCGATTACTGAGATTTCGAGAATGCCCAGCCAACGATAACGTCGGATTCCAAGCCATGTTGTTTCACTGAACCGAAACCAAAACTGCTATGAATTCTAATCTCGCACATCGTCCAATCACGTAGCACCTTGTATTGACGTCACTTCTTCAGTTGGAGCGGCCGCCGCAAACCCCCCGTGGTAGCTTTTCTTCTTTCAGACATTATAAAACAAATGCCGCTTTGCCAACGGCATAAAAGAAGAAAGGGCTGTTTATTTGAGCCAGTCTACGCAGTGCAAGCAAAAATAGGAGCTTGACGTTCACTTCCGTATCCCTTGAACGGGTGCATTGACTGCGGCAGAAGGCAGCACCGAGTCTACCAGCCCAGTGGTTCAAAGAGAGAATGAGCCACTGTCACCCAATCTGATGGCGCACAGTACTCCCTGCCGCGCTCACAATGCCCGCGTAGAAGAAAGAAGTTGAACGCGCCAAGGGAGCACAGGTGCCCGAGACGCATCTAGGTGTTGACGGCGTGCAATTGACGCTGCAACGTTGTTCTTACTATTTAAGCACAAGGTTGGTTTGAAGTAGTAATGGTCTGACCATAATAAACTCCGTTTGGACATTTAAAAGGTATCACAATATCGCCTTATAGATCGCTTTTGGACGCATTTTAGGTGGATGAAAAATAGTTGTGCCATTACACTTGTTCGCAAGCGTCACTGCCGCCACATTTCCCCAGTAATACATTTCACATTTCAGCGACAGACCGTGAAAAGCTACAGATAGGCCTATGTAGGCTAGTCAGGGTGCTGTCGTGTAGCTTTCTTGCACTGTTGGGGCAGTGCAGGCAAGGACGCGAGGAATGGCCCATTTTCTATCGAAAAACTGTAATTAATCCTTGTGCAGTAATTATTTTCATCCCACAGTTGCACGAAAGCACGACCGAAACAAAACATGTGCCCATGCGTAAATCAGAGCGCGTAGTCCTGGTCCCGATTGTCTGCGCACTCTCTCTTTGGGTGGTACTGGGTGATGAGACCGAGGTTCCGAACTTGTGTAAAAATTGTTTATCCCGTTGCTTAGTGTAGTGGGACCGCTAATTCCCGCCATCCTCACCATGCGGAGCAGAAGGCTGACGCATGCGGCGCCCCTAGACATGCTAATTTTCCCTGCCCGCTAAGAGAAATGCCACCAATCCATGAAAAGTCAACTCCCTAATTGTAAGTGCCCGTAACCAGATCACCTTCGTGACCTGAGAGCAGAAAGTTGCCGTTTCTGGGGGCAATGACTCCATTATAATGAGCTTCTCGAGTCTTCCGATTGGTTGATTGTGGGATTTAACGCGCTGAAGATACAGCTAGGACGTCGACATGGTAAAAAGCGAACTAGACGGGGACAGAAGTAGAGATAGGGGCACGGGACGAGCGGTCCTCTTTCTCTGCTTGTCTTCATTTCTTTTCGCCGTCTAGCGCGCTTTTTCACATGTCGAAGTCGTATCACCAACTAGCCCAAATTTCCACGTTGTTACACCTGGGCTATGATGTGTGCCGTAGTGGAGGGCTTCGGATTAATTTTGACCACCGGGGGATCATTAACGTGCGCCTCAATATCTACACACGGCCGCTTTCACTTTTCGCCTCCATCAGAAAAGCAGCCGCTGCAGCAGCCACCCCAAATACTTCGACTAGCATTCCCAGTCTCCGTATCCCTATGCCTATCAATTCGACAGGTGCACATGCCTGCCCAACTACAAAGAACGTTATCTTAGAAACCTTGTATTTTGTTATACGGAGCGCAAAGCTATAGTTCTTCAAGCACCTTCTTCAGGGCCCGCGTTGTTCGCATCTTAATACATATAGATACCAGTGTACAAAAAAAGGGTATTCATTTTGTGGCGTTTGCTGATGCTGCGCGAGTACATTTTGTAAACTCCCTGGGTCATTGATACAATCCATCATAAATATAAAAGCGTGAGGGTTCCGGCTAGTTCTTAATCCATGAGCAACACAGCTCGAAAAAGACCAGGGTCGAGACGAAGACTACAAACAAGCGCTGACTTCCAACTAAATTTTAATGAAAAGAAACGCACATATAAATATACATTCTATCACAAAGGGATGGCAGATACCGCAGCTGCACCACAGCCACGTGCACAAAAACAGATCAAAACCCACTGACGCAGACATCGAAACAAGTGACAAGGTAAATAAGACTACACAATCATCTAAAAGGAAGTTCACAATTGGGTGCCCAAGTAAGTAATCTCATTTTTTGACAACAGAATAGACGGGACCCGCCGCGGTGGCTCAGTGGCTAAGGCGTTGTGCTGCTGAGCACGAGGTCGCGGGTTCGATTCCCGGCCGCGGCGGCCGCTTTTCTGATGGAGGCGAAAAGCAAAAACGCCCGTGTGTACGAGATTTCGGCGCACGTTAAAGATCCCCAGGTGGACAAAATTAATCCGGAGCCCTCCACTACGGCGCGCCTCATCGCCTGAGTTGCGTCGGCGCGTTAAACCCCACAATCAATCAAATCAATCAGAATGGACGGGGCACTTATGCACTTATCTCCGTCACTTATTGTTACCGCTGCCTCAACAATCTCACGGGTAAGTGCATAACCATGACGGCTGACAAGACACTCATCAAACAGTGGCGTGCAACCTGCGTGTTCACACTAACGACAATGCCGGCTAAGGTTCCCCTCAAAACCGCGCCTAACATTATAATCGCGCTCCCGCAACCTATCGTTCAGACAGCGGCCCGTGTGTCCTACGTAATTCTTACCTCGTGAAAGGGGAATCTTGTAGATAACTCCTTCCACACACTCAACAAAACGTTAGCGGTGATTTACGGGGCAAACACTAACAGCTTCAGATTTGGGCCTATTTATTTTACACAGTTTGGACAGCTTATGCGGAGCAGACAACAAGACCTGAAGATTCAGACGCTCAGCCACTTTCTTCAATTTGTGTAGCACTCCATGAATGTGTGACACTCCATAACAACCCCTGCGATACATATGTGGTGCAGGCTGGGAACCTCTTTCCCTCTCACACTCACCTCACCGCACTCCATAACAACAATTTTCTTTTTTGTGGATGACTTTTCACTGTTTTCTTTGTTAGTGTGCTTAAGAGACTTCAGCAATCTTTCAACAACGGCACTGATCAAAGCGGAGGATAGCCTGCAGACATAAGACGGGATGCTTGAACATTACAGCTATCTGACATTGCATGAGGGCATGACTTTTTTACATTTGCCAAACATGTATGAACAATACCCTGCTTGACAAGCTTTGACTGGCAAGACTCATATGAAAGCAACGGCTTATTACCATGTTGTTCATACCACCAACACACGTGGGAATTCTGGAACAACAGACGTAGATCAAGGAAAGGAATGGAACTTTCAACTGGAATTTCGTGGGTCAAAATCAGCAGGCCAAGGCAATCTTGAAAAATCCCCAGAATGCATTTTGTTGCCTGATCAACACTATTACCTTTGATTTTAAAGAACGCTAGATAATCATGTACGAACCTAAACACACGGATCACATCACTTTTTTGGCAGACGAGTAGCCAGCATCCTATCAAAATGCGCCAGCAACAAGTCACTCAACAGTAGCGCAATTGAAGAGCTAATACAAACTCATTTCTTCTGTATGTACACTCAATCATCCCACCTGACATACGTTGACCGCAAATATTTTCATTTCATTTCATTTTTATTTTTCTCAGACACTGCCTAAGAGGGCACCGAGGCTAAAGGCAAGAAATGCCTGACGGGACCTCGGTGCCTTTACACCATTCAATACATAATTCAGAACATAATGAACCGTTCAGCTTTGTGGTTCTTTACCCCGCACGGGGCACCTTGAGCAATCTTGGTGACGGTACTGGCGATACCGTGGACCCCGAGCCCCCAAACATAAGCTGGATCCAACCGTGGCGATGTGTTTATAGGTGGAGGGTTAGAAACCACGAACGGTGGCCGTCGGAGCCCAGGTCAAGCTCCGGCGGATGGGCTCCCTGTCTGTTTACTAGGCAGGGAGCTCCGGGACCTCTTTGGCTACCAGGGTAAGGTCGAAGAAGAAAGTACCCCAGTCTCCCTGCTTTTATACTATGCTATATGGCATTTTCAAACCCCCCCCCAAACGTGATCGGCCCCTGAAAAGGGGCCGCACCGAAGTATCTTTTCCCCAATTGCCATCTTTAACATTTCCTGAACCGGATAATTTTTCTCGATTTCTTGTGATGGAATCGCTCAATCCAACCCACCCTCTAGCATCTCAGTCAGTCTTCTTGATTGCCAAGTATCTTGAAGCCATAGTAGGAAAATCATATAAGTGCAAAAAACAAAGGTCTGGTAAACTCCTAATCGAAATAAATGACAAGCAGCAGTCCACGAAGCTTCTAGCTCAGACTAGACTGGCTGATCTACACATCAGGGTCACACCCCATCGGAGCCTCAACAGCTCGCAGGGCGTGGTATCCGAGACAGATTTCTTGAACGAAACGGATGCGGATCTCCTTGCCGGCTTGAAGGATCAGGGCGTCACTGCCGTGAGACGCATCACTATCCGCAGAGACGACAAGGAGATTCCCACCAAGCACATGATCTTGACTTTTGACCGCGCAGTACTGCCACAACACATAAATGCAGGTTTTATCCGTTGCTCCATCCGTCCGTACATCCCGAACCCGCAGCGCTGTTTTAAGTGCCAGCGGTTCGGGCATGGTACAAACTCTTGCCGTGGCCGAACGACGTGTGCGAAATGCGCGGCGCATGATCGACCAAGCGACAATTCTCCATCCGATACCCTGTCTTGTGTGAACTGCTGCGGGCCGCATGCAGCGTACTCCCGCAAGTGTGAAAAGTTCCAACTGGAGAAAAAGATAATCAACATCAAGGTAACTGAGAACATCACCTTCCCAGAGGCGCGAAAGAGGTTCGCCTCTTTCCCCCTGGGGAGGTACGCCGACGCGGTTCGCCGGGGGGCGGAGCGGCGTCTCGTTTCCACAGGGACGCAGTTCAGCGCGTCTGACCTGGTCCCTCCTCTGCCCCCCCCCCCCCCCCTGGGTTGCCTCTGGCAGCCCAACCCGCCATCACGCCGCTTGCTGAGGCAGCAGCGGTTGTGGTGACAACCTCTTCCGTCGGGACCGGTGCCGCTCCCGCCTCTGTCTCCCCGTCCTCCAGTGTGTTGGAGGGTACCGAGGTGATGGACACCACGGGCCCCGCACCGGTTCCCACCGCCACCGCACCGCCCGTGCCACCTCTGGCGCCCCGGGCGCCCTCGGCGGTGGCGGCTCAAACGAAGGGCTCCCGAGGGGGGGCCAAGTCCGGGCGGCCGGTCCGTCGGGCACCCTTCGGACATCCGACGACGAGATGGATGTCGGGCCGTTCCTGCCTGCAACGCAGCGCAAAAAACGCGTACCGACGCCAAAGCCTCCCGACAAGCCAAAAAAGGCGAGAGTCACAGCCCCGAAAGACGACACATAAACAAACACACACACTCCAGTAGCTCTCACACTTAATAATGGGAAGAGAAAACATAATTCAATGGAACTGTAGAGGCCTCCTTAAAAATCTTGACGATGTATACAAACTACTGCATGCTAATCAGCCAAGTGTAATGTGTGTTCAGGAAACACATTTGAATTCCAAGCACACAAATTTCTTGAATAGTTACATGGTCTTCAGAAAGGACAGGGATGGCTGCACACACTCTTCTGGCGGTGTGGCCATAATTGCCCGGAAATCCTCAGCCTGCCACCCTGTCACTCTGAACACTGTCCTCGAGGCTGTAGCAATCCGTACGATAATATTTAATAGGTTGATAACGGTATGCTCCATTTACATTCCTCCTGATTTTGCACTTCTGAGCTCTGATTTCGAGGCACTGGTTGCCCAGCTGCCCGAACCATACATACTAACAGGCGACCTTAATGCGCACAACTCTCTTTGGGGCTCCTCCAGAACGGATGCCCGAGGTCGCCTGATAGATAAGTTTCTTACATCCTCCGGAGCATGCCTTTTCAACAAAAAACAGCCTACATACCATAACTTAGGACACAATACATACTCGCATCTTGACTTGGCGATTGGTTCCGCAGTTCTCTTTCCATGTCTTCAGTGGGGTGTGGGCACAGACCCATATGGTAGTGACCATTTCCCCACTTCCCTAACGTACATAGGTAAAGGCCCATGCAGTCCATCTTTCCATAACAGGTTTAATGAATCAAAAGCAAACTGGAGCACATTCACAGAAACATCTAAACTACACCACACAACCATAAAACACCTACACGTGGAGGAAGCAGGCCAACTCGTCACGGCGCACATACTCGACGCCGCCGAAAAGTCTACGCCCGAGGCCTCCAGTGCGTCCCGCAACCCAAGGAGGCCCTGGTGGAACGAGGACTGTAGGCGGGCGCGAGATGCCCAGAACAAGGCGTGGGGTGTCCTTCGCAGGTACCCCACGTCGGCTAACTTCATTTCTTTTAAAAGAGCAAAGGCCTTGGGAAAGCGCGTGCGCCGTGAGGCAAAACGGGATAGTTGACGCTCCTTCATAACATCCGTAAATTCATACACAGACACACGCAAGGTATGGACACGAATACGTAAACTTAAAGGACAACATACACATAGCCTGCCCTTGGTCAGCACGACTGGGGACACACTAGAAGATCAGGCTAACACACTTGCACAACACTTTCAACACGTGTCAAGCTCTGCACACTACACAAACACTTTCCTGAAACATAAAGCCTCGTGTGAAAAGAAGTCCCTACGCGACAACAACAAATCACAGACTTCTTACAGCTCCCTGTTTTCACTACATGAGCTGAGGGCGAAAAGCAAAAACGCCCGTGTGTACGAGATTTCGGCGCACGTTAAAGATCCCCAGGTGGTCAAAATTAATCCGGAGCCCTCCACTACGGCGCGCCTCATCGCCTGCGTTGCGTCGGCGCGTTAACCACTACAATCAATCAATTACATGAGCTGAGGGCTGCTCTAAGCACGTGTAAACCCTCAGCTCCAGGCCCAGACAACATTACATATACAATGATACAGCACTTACACGCAGACACTCTTGTAACACTGCTTCACCTTTACAACAAGATATTTCTTTTGGGGCACATTCCAAAGTCTTGGAGGGAGGCCATAGTTGTAGCATTCTTGAAAGAAGGGAAGGACCCTTCCTCTTCTGCTAGCTATCGACCCATTGCCCTGACCAGCTGCCTGTGCAAGCTTCTCGAGAAGATGATAAATCGCAGGCTCGTGTACTTACTTGAGTACAACGGTCTTCTCGAGAGCTGCCAGGCAGGCTTCAGGGCGGGGCGATCAACGAACGATCAACTCGTAGCTCTTGAAACATATATAAAGGATGCCTTTGTGCATAAACAATTTTGTCTGACGGTGTTTTTCGACATAGAGAAAGCCTATGACACCGCTTGGCGGTACGGTATCCTCAGTGACCTAAAGTCAATCGGTTTTGCGGGCAACATGTTGAACATCCTTTGTAGTTATATGTCGGAGAGAACCTTTCGCGTCAGAGTTGGTCGTGCACTGTCAAATGTTCACGTGCAAGAAAATGGTGTGCCGCAAGGTGGAGTGTTGAGCTGCACTCTCTTCATAGTAAAAATGAACTCTCTTGGAAAGGCACTGCCACCTACAATCTCTTATTCCATGTATGTAGATGACGTGCAGATATCCTTTAAATCGAAACCTTCAGCTCCAGGTGCAGATAAGATTACTTACACAATGATACAATTTTTACACTCAGACACCCTTGAAACACTCCTACACCTGTACCACAAAATATGGCTTTCGGGGCACATTCCACGCTCTTGGAGGGAGGCCATTGTAGTGGCTGTCCTGAAGGAAGGGAAGGACCCTTCCTCTCCTACCAGTTATCGTCCCATTGCCCTGACAAGCTGCCTGTGTAAGCTCTTTGAGAAGATGATAAACAGGAGACTCGTGTACTTCTTAGAGTACAATGGTCTTCTCGATAGCTGCCAGGCAGGCTTCAGGGCGGGCCGATCTACCAACGATCAACTCGTTGCATTAGAGGCGTATATAAAAGATGCTTTCCTCCATAAGCAGTACTGTATGACAGTATTCTTTAATCTAGAAAAGGCGTATGATACTGTTTGGAGGTATCGTATCCTCATCGACCTGAAGTCCTTTGGCATAACGGGTACCATGATGAACACGCTTTCTAGTTACATGTCCGAAAGGACGTTTCGCGTGCGACTTGGAACTGCACTCTCTAGGGTGCTTGTGCAGGAAAATGGAGTGCCACAAGGTGGAGTTTTAAGTTGCACCCTTTTTATTGTAAAAGTGAATTCCCTCAGGAAGGCATTAGCACCGTCGATTTCCTGCTCCGTTTATGTAGACGACGTACAATTATCCTTTAAGTCTTGTAACCTGTCTGTCTGCGACCGCCAAGTACAGCTTGGTGTTAACAATCTAGCTAGTTGGGCAGACACAAACGGTTTTAAATTTAATCCAGGGAAGTGCACTTGTGTCTTGTTTTCCAAGAGGCGTGGCATCCGCCCAGATCCAGACATTCATCTCAAATGGTGTCTCGATTCCTGTCAAGAAAGAGCACAAGTTTTTAGGTATAATCTTTGACGAAAAGCTCACTTTTATCCCACACATAAAACAACTAAAACATAAATGCTTAAAAACAATAAATATCCTGAAGGTTCTATCGCACATTTCTTTTGGTGCTGACAAACAAATACTTTTACGTGTTTTTACCAGCTTGATAGGCTCACGACTGGACTATGGTAGCGTTGTCTATGGGTCAGCCACTAAAACATCCCTCAGAATGCTGGACCCTGTGCTTCATCTAGGGCTCCGCTTGTCATGTGGTGCCTTTCGGACTAGTCCAGTCGAAAGTCTGTATGTAGAATGCAACAAATGGAGCCTAGAACGTCAGCGAGCCTACACAGACCTGCTTTATGCTTTTAAAATCTCATCAATGCCTCACCATCCTTTTACATCAGTTTTTTATGATACATCCATATCTCAACTTCTTACTAATCGTCCATCAGTCTCTGCTCCCTTCGCTTTCAGAGTAAGAGAAGAAGCGTCGCAACTTGATGTCATGTTCTCAGACACCATCAAAACCTCCGCTACTGAACTTCTAGTACCGTGGCAGCTTCGCCCGATATCATGGGATGTATCTTTTATAAGTGTCGAGAAAAACAGAGTGCCTAGAAGCGTGATCGTGCAACATTTCTTGTCCTTGCAGCACAAATATAAGTGTGCTGAGTTTTACACGGATGCTTCAAAAACTGCCACAACTGTTTCCTGTGCTGCGCATGGTGGCACCTTTAATGTCTGTAGAACTATGAATAGAAATACAAGTATCTTTACGGCAGAGGCCTATGGCATACTTCTTGTAGTTCAACATATTGTCCAAAGTCGAATTCCGAAATCTGTAATTTATACTGATTCTTTAAGTGTTGTGCGTACATTACCCTCACAGAAGTCTAAAAACCATGTGGTCAATGCTCTCAGTAGTACTCTTATGTCTGTGCATGCGTTAAACCTTGAGGTGACCATGTGCTGGGTGCCAGGGCACTCTGGAATTCCAGGTAATGCGACCGCAGACCGAATGGCGGCCGCTGCTGCCCTTACAACTACCGTTGACATAACAACAGTACCCTACACCGACCTCAAATCACACATAAGACAACACCTTCGCACTACATGGCAAGCGCACTGGAATCAACAGACTGACAACAAACTACACATTATAAAGCCACTCTTGGGAGCATACACCACTGATTCTCACAACAGACACAACGAAGTCACCCTGGCTCGATTACGGATAGGCCACACGCATGCAACACATTCCCACCTGCTCACGGGATCTCCAAGACCCCTGTGTAGCAGGTGCGGGGAGGGCTTATCCGTAGTCCACATGCTAATAACATGTAAGGCACTTCACACAACACGACACAAACACTTCAGAGAACTCTACAGACAACATATCCCACTACATCCATCGCTGTTTCTAGGTGACGATGCCAGTGTTTCTATGAAACGTGTGTTTGATTATTTGTCAGATGTTAAGTTTTTAAACCTTATCTCATATCACGCATAATCAAATCTGGCCCTATACACCAGCCATCACCATTACCTTTAATTGATTTTACTATGTCCGATTTACATGTTTTTATACCTACCTTTTTGTGGTTATCACTTCGCTTCATTATATAACTTCTTTTCTGGCGCTCTTTGCCCTCGTTGGCCTTGCGCCATGAAACACCAACCATCATCATCATCATATCCTTTAAATCGTGTAACCTGTCTATCTGCGAACGTCAAGTCCAGCTCGGCGTCAAGAAACTTGCCGGCTGGGCTGACAAGAATGGCTTTAACCTTAATCCCGCGAAGAGCTCTTGTGTTCTGTTCTCAAGGAGGCGTGGCGTCCACCCAGACCCAGACATCACTCTTGCGAATGTGCCAATTCCTGTGAACAAGGGGCACAAGTTTTTAGGTATTTTATTTGACGAAAAACTTACATTCATCCCACATATCAGACAGCTCAAATGGAAATGCTTAAAAACAATGAATATTCTTAAGGTCCTCTCACATCAATCTTATGGGGCCGACAAACGACTCTTGCTGCGCCTGTACACAGCGTTGGTGGGGTCTCGGCTCGACTACGGCAGTGTCGTGTATGGGTCGGCTACAAAGACAGCACTCAAAATGCTTGACCCCGTGCTGCATCTTGGCCTTCGCCTCTCATGTGGCGCATTCCGCACTAGCCCTGTTGAAAGTCTTTATGTCGAGTGCGACAAATGGTGCCTAGGGCATCAGCGGGAGTATGTTGACCTGTTGTATGCATCCAAGATCGTGTCTCTGACCAACCATCCTTTTAACCCCATCATGAATGATGCATCAAATTTACAACTCTTTTTAAATAGGCCATCTATTCCCTTACCGTTCTCTCTCAGAGTTAGGGAGGAGGCTTCTGCACTCAATGTCCCCCTTTCAGACACGCACAAGACACCCATTCATAATCTCATCGCACCATGGCATCTTCGTCCTGTATCATGCGACCTGTCATTCACTCTTGTAGAAAAAAATAGGGTACCCAGGAATGCAATTCTGCAGCACTTCCTGTTCCTGCAGGACAAGTACAGGTGCGCAGAATTCTATAGCGACGCGTCCAAAACTTGTTCTACTGTCTCTTGTGCAGCGCAAGGACCAAATTTTAGAGTTATTAAAACAATGAATTTTCACAGCAGTATTTACACCGCAGAAGCGTATGGCATTTTACTCGTTTCAAATCACATCCTCGAACATAAGATTCCAAAGTCCATCGTCTACACAGATTCTCTAAGTGTTGTGCAGGCATTGTCATCAGGAAGGTCATCTAAAAACTATGTTATCAATGCTCTTTTCAAGGTACTAATGACTGCATATGCCTCAAATCTTGAAATAACTATATGCTGGGTACCAGGGCATTGTGGAATCCCTGGCAATGAAGCCGCCGACCAAATGGCTGGTGATGCTGCTCTCATTACTACAGTTCACATTACAACAGTACCTTACGCCGACCTAAAGGCACACATCAGACGACAGCTTCGTAACACATGGCAACTACACTGGAGTCAACAGACAAAAAACTACACGTAATAAAACCACAACTGGTACGCTACATAACTGACTCACAGAACAGATACACTGAAGTCGCTCTGGCTAGGCTGCGGATAGGTCACACACATGGGACGCACTCCCACCTGCTCACTGGAACTTCGGGACCCATGTGTAGCAGGTGTGGAAAGGGCCTATCCGTAGTCCACATCCTAATCACATGCAGAGCACTTGACACAACACGACACAAACATTTCCCTGAATTATACAGACGACACATTGCTGTGCACCCATCATATTTTTAGCTGACGAACCAATGTTTTCTAGTCAGCGTGTTTTTAAGTTTTTAGCTGAGGTGAACTTTCTGCAGCTCTTGTCATATCACGTGTAAAAATCCTGGCCCTATACACCAGCCATCTCCATTGTCTTTTGTCTCGCATCACTTTTACTTTTAGTCACATGTTTTAGTATTTACGGTCTCATCACAATTCAGTAACTTCTTCTTTGGCGCTCTTTGCCCATAGTCGGCTTTGCGCCAATAAAACCCAACTATCATCATTATCATCATTTGCGGTTCTTTACATCAAAAGTAACCTCATAAATACATAATGCAATAATAGACAAATACAATGCATATACGGTACAGATTCTACATGAACTGAAAAATCATGAACTCAGAACTCTGAACATGAACTCAGAACTCAGAAATCAATAAAGAAACATGTATTCAGAAGCAGCATTTTTACGATTAGAGAAAATAGCCCACTCATCCAATTGGGACATATAGCATAAGTGTAGAAAGTGGCAGATATTGTAATTACTGCATAGTAGTTAGTTGGAGCGTGTGATCAGATTATCCAGGAGAGGCCTGAATTGATGAGAAATGTTCTGGATTTCATTTTAAACCAAGGGAAGGATTGGTCAAAATTTAAGTTCCCATTTAAGGTATTTAGCAGTTTATTGGTTTGATATGGTATAGTTTGTCGCCCGTAGTTTGTTCGTATTGAGTGTAGCTTCCTTTTTTGATGACGAATTTGATTGATTGATTGTGGGGTTTAACGCGCCGACGCAACGCAGGCGATGAGGCGCGCCGTAGTGGAGGGCTGCGGATTAATTTTGACCACCTGGGGATCTTTATCGTGCGCCGAAATCTCGTACACACGGGCGTTTTTGCTTTTCGCCTCCATCAGAAAAGCGGCCGCCGCGGCCGGGAATCGAACCCGCGACCTCGTGCTCAGCAGCGCAACGCCTTACCCACTGAGCCACCGCGGCGGGTTTTGATGACGAATTGCGTATGTACTTACATTTCCAGTTGGCATCTTGTGAGTCTTATTATTGTGTATCCATTGCATGAGTATAAAAAAAATAGACTTGGTCTGCTTTCAGTAGAAGGTGTTTCTTAAAAAGTGGTCCCGTTCTTAGATTACGTCTGTTGTACAGTATAGAAGGCTTTTCGCAAATCCAGAAAAATTCCGAGCGTGAGTAATTTATTTTCAATATTTTCGATTATTTTTCCTTAATGTGCACGAGAGCTAGTTCAGTAGACTTATTTTTCTGGAAGCCGTATTGAGATTGGCTTATTATTTGATGTTTTTCGAAGAAGTGACTCGACCTATCATTAATAATCCTTTCAAATATTTTTGACAAAATGGGAAGAACTGAAATAGGCCTATAATTATTAATGTCGGCTTCTCCGCCTCCTTTGTAAACGGGGGTGACTTTGGCTACCTTTAATTCATCAGGGAAGTCACCTGTCTCCAGCATCCTGTTTATTATGTGTGTTAATACTGGGCTAATGATATGGGAGGTATACTTTAATGGTAGGCATTTTATTCCGTCATCTCCAGCGGCTGCATTATTATCAAGGCTGTCAATTATACTATCAATTTCAACAAATGTAGCTGGTGAAAGAAAAATTGAGTCTTTGAGTTTATTGCATTCGATAGGGTAATCTGGGCTTTGAATTTGTCCATTGTATTTCTCAACGCTTATGAAGTGCCCATTCATTGTTTCAGCGAGTTCTTCCCCAGTGACATGCCAGGAATTTATATTTATTTCTTGCACAGAGCCATGCTGTTGCTTTCTGTTCAATAAGTCGTTAACATTATCCCACAATTTCTTATGGTCCCCTCGTACGTTAAGAAATTTGCCCTGATAGTAATCGCTCTTAGCCTTTCGTAAATCAGAATTTACCTTATTCCGTATTTTTCTAAACTCAAAGAATAATTCAGAATCACGCTTCTGAAGAAAATTATGAAACATCCTATCTTTTTCTTTGATTCTTTTTCTGATGTTATCCATGGCTTTCTAATCTTTTTGTGTTGTGTTTTGCAGTCTTTAAGAGGAAAAGCACAGTTATAACATTCCTCAAACTTCGTAAAAAATGATTTGTAAGCGCGTTTTGGGCAGTCCTCTGCATATACATAACTCCAATTTACTTGTTCTCTGAGGCAAAGGAAATGCCTTAATGATTCCTCGTTTATACTTCGTACCCCGAAACTTAGCATGTTTTTTTGAGGAATTATTTTTGATTGTCAAGTACCCGAGGCAAAAAATTGGTAGGTGGTCGCTAATATCATTTACCAGAACACCTGCTGAGACATTCTCAATATCTATGTTAGTTATAGAAATATCAAGACATGTGGCAGTGTTAGGGGTGATTCTAGTTGGTATGTTGATCACGATATTACAGGCATGTGCGTTGATAATATCTCTAAAATCCCTTGCAGAACGGCTGTCCGACATGACATCAATGTTTACATCTCCAAGGATCATGAACAGTACATTCATAGGATGAAGACAATAAAATGCGCTTTCAAGAAATGTAATAAATTCACACACATTGCCCGAGGGTGGCCTATACAAGGCGCCAACAACAACATTAGATGTTATAATAAATAGACTTTCCACGTTTTCATTGCTTTTGGTTACATCATCAATAACCCGGAATTGTAGATAACTTTTGAGATATATCATTACACCGCCACCTCTTCTATTTATTCTGTTTAGGGTTACACTCCTATATCCTTTGAGGTGGGGCATGAGGTCTGCATCTGTCAGCCAAGTCTCCGTAAGCACGATTGCATCAAACTCAGTAGTGAAAGAACTCAAGCACATTCCTAGATCATCCTTCTTATTTTTTATACTTCGCATGTTTAAATGCAGTGCCTGGAAACGTCCTCTTTTGTCATCAAATTTTTCGTTGAAAGCCTCGTAATCATAATAGCAACAACCTGTCTCTATAGCGGCCATTTCTGGGAGGGAACGCTATCGGGGTATTTATTCTTGCTCAGTTTGTCATCTTTTCAATGTCGCTCACGCGTGCGATCCTGAGAGCACGTGAGTCCTCATCCTTTCTAGCAAAGACCTTCCCCCCTGCGGTCCAGACGAACTTCCAGCCGACAGTTTTTTTCGGGCAACCGTTGCGCCGAGCAGTTTCTTATTCGATGGGGTAAGGTGCTCGTTCACGTACACTGCCGTGCTGTTACCGCCATAGTCAAGGAAGTTCGTTGTGGTTGCCTGCTTCCTACATTTCTGAAGGAAGCTATCTCGCTTCGATCGTTGAACAAAGCGCACGATTATATTCTTTTCATTCGGTCGAAAAGTTGGGACACGGTGGCATACGTCGATATCTGAGTCTGCTATCGGCTCGTTTACGTGGCTTCCAATTCTTTTGAGCACATCTATTACGTCACCATCGTCCGGCACTCCCTTTATTTCCAAGTTGTTAGATCGCGAGTGCTGCTCGAGTTCTTCGATTCTTACACTGAGCCTGCCGTTTTCTGCGCGAAGTTCTTCATTTTGCCGCGAGAGCGCTAGCAGTTCTTTTCGAATCTCCTTCAATTCAGTCCTAATGTCGTTTATACCATCACAGCTGTCACTACAATGTTTTACACTGTCCTTTAGGGTTCGAAGGTCAGCCAATAACTCTCGTTTGAGGTCTTCAAGGGCCTTTTGCATTTCCTTCATTTCTTTGCTCATTGCGTCAAGAATACCGCAGTTCCGAATACGCAAGCACAACCTTATCTACCCATCAATACATCAGCTCATCAATACATCAAGATCAATGCTGGGTTCGGCAGCAATGCGCTCAAAATTGGCACCGTCACTACACAATGAGGACTCTCACCTGCAAAGAGCGCAGGAATCAGTGCCACGTCCAAAGCGCACCGCTGCCGAACAGAGGGCTGGGCCGTCGTACGTCCTCCTTTTATGGTGAAATCCCGTCGTCCAGTGGCGCCTGTGTCCTGTCCGGCGCAGTCCTGCTTGTGGCGTGCCGGTGCTTCCCGAGTCCGTTGATAAGGCGATGTTGAAACAGGCGTTAGCCCGGTCTTGCCAGCAGCCGGTGGAAGGGCAGCGTTTCTTGCGGAAAGAGGCCACGTGTTGCAGGAACTGCGAAGAGCGCAGGAATCAGTGCCGCGTCCAAAGCGCACCGCTGCCGAACAAACTACAATTCCAGAAAACCCCAACCGCGAGACCGGAGAAATTCTGAAACGCCACATCACCAAAGCTTTCTATGGCAGCCTCCAACAATTGATTATGAGGCAATGAATAGTACAAGCATTTTATGTCATTTAAAAAAGTGTTAAACACTTCTTGAAAGCATTCTCTAAGAAAGCCCAGAACCTGGTCTGAATTCTTTGTTTAATCAATGGTTAATAACTCCAGGTTCTTTTGGAGGAACACAGCGACCCTCTTCTGCCAACTTCCTTGCTCCGTGACTATCACTCTGAGGGGCCAATCTACTGACGGGCCAATATAACCCTATAAATACCATCCATCGCACAGTAAGCTCCGAACTTTTAACGATCTGTAAGTCGAACTTTTTTTGTTAGTTTCACCTTGCTAGATCAGGCACAATAAGCTGGGTTAGCGATATAGATTTATTTATTTGGCTCTCTCACGTGGAAGTGTGGTGGCTTGGAATTACAATATCAGGTTTTTGAAGTTGGGGTGCCCTCAAAGTGCGCATTTCCGTGAAACCTTTTCTAGATAACTTCTCCACAATTCATTACGACTTTACACAATGGTTTCCTGGCACTGTTCTACTCTTTTCGGCGAGTTTCACGGCTTGTGTATGTTTCTGAAAACACCATAAGAAGTGCCCGTACGACAACTTCACCAAAAAGCTTTAGAACGACTTGGTACACAAATTCGAAGAATAACTTTGCGCAGCATTCATTTGAAGAGACTGACGTGTTCAATTCCTGTGGGACTTACTACTTCATGACACATGGGGCATAAAAACAAACCGGGCACAAATACGAAATGCGTTACAAATGCATACAAACATTTACCATGGTCTAGTTCACTTATTGTAGAAATATGCGCAAAATAAATACACAACAATACAAACGTTCACCATACTACGAACGTTTACCATAGTCTAGTTCACTTATTGTAGAAATATACACAAAATAAATACACAACAATACAAAACGTTCGAACTAGAGCATGTTCGCCATGCTCTAGTTCACTTATTGTAGAACTATGCACAAAGTAAATACACAAAACTCTTACTTGCTGACAGCTAGCACCATCTAGTAAAAACTAGCTGAAGCAAAATGTGCTTCTTGTTTACTTTTTATTTCAACAACGAAGTGACATATTTCTGAAAGGACCAACCTAGGCCATTAGGAACATGTAGATGCATTTCTAAAGCTTTTTGTATTGGTACACGATGCTTTTAAAGCCCGTGGGTCAGGAACTGGTACGTCCCATGGGAATGTGATCACCTGAGTCACCCTCAAACGAAAACGAGCGTCGGCCCACAAACAGCACGCTATGCAAACCATCGTTCGGGCCTATCGTGTTGTCCCTGTGTACAAGGACTTTTTAGTGCAATATTATGCTATGGGCTGCCAGACCTTCACCGAATCCCCACACTTGCTCACTTCGTTTGGTAATTCTCGAACGCTGTGGGTAAGATGACCTACCGAGGCTTCTTAGAGGGCAGAAATAAGAGTGCCTAGAGTTATGATAATGTAAGATGTGATGATGATGGTTGGGTTTTTTATGGCGCGAGGCCGACTAAGGGCAAAGAGCGCCAGAGGAAAGTTTATTTAATGAAGTGAAGTGGTTACCACACACAAAAAAAAAGCGAGTCAATCGAACATAGTAAAATCAGTTACAGATAATGGTGATGGCTGGTGTATAGGGCCAGATTTGATTATCCGTGATAGGAAATGAGGTTTAAAAACTTAACGTCTGACAAATACTCAAACACACGTTTCACAGAAACAATGGCTTCGTCACCTAGAAACAGCGATGGATGTAGTGGGATATGTTGTCTGTAGAGTTCTCTGAAGTGTTTGTGTCGTGTTGTGTGAAGTGCCTTGCATGTGATTAGTATGTGCACTACGGATAGGGCTTCTCCGCATCTGCTGCACAGAGGTCTTGGATGATGATGATGGTTGGAGTTTTTTGGCGCAAGGCCACCTGGGGCAAAGAGCGCCAAACAAAAGTATGTAAAAGAAAATAGTGGCTACTAAAGCCAGAATAACAGTAAAGTCAAATAAAACCAGTGGAGATGGCTGGTGTATAGGGCCAGTGTTGATTACGCATGATAGGATATGAGGTTTAAAAAGTTAACATCAGACAAATATTTAAAAACGCGTTGCACAGAGACGATGGCATTGTCACCCAAAAACAAGGAAGGGTGTAGCGGAAAGTGTTGTCTGTATAGTTCCTTGAAGTGTCTGTGTCTTGTTGTGTCGAGTGCCTTGCATGTTATTAGGATGTGGACTACGGATAGGCCCTCCCCACACCTGCTACACACAGGTCTTGGAGAGCTAGTGAGCAGGTGTGAGTGTGTCACATGTGTGTGGCCTATCCGCAACCTAGCTAAGGTAACTTCAATGTGTCTGTTGTGTGAGTCAGTAGCGTATGGTCCCAAGTGTGGTTTTATTACGTGTAACTTGTTATCTGTCTGTTCACTCCAGTGTGTTTGCCATGTTTTGCGAAGTTTGTTGTCTGATGTGTGGTTTCACGTCAGTGTAGGGTAATATGGTTATATCTACTGCATTAGAGAGTGTAGCAGCAGAAGCCATTCGATCCGCTGCTTCGTTCCCGGCTATACCACAGTGGCCAGGGACCCAGCAAAGGGCTAGTTCAAATTTGTGGACATACACAGACATAATACCCTTGACTATTAAATTTATAACGTGATTTTTTGAATACTTTGTTGACGACAACGCCCGCACAACACTGAGAGAATATGTATATATAATGGATTGTGGGATGTGGCTTTGAAGGATATGATTAACAACCAGAAGTACACTATAAGCCTCTGCCGTAAAGATACTTGTATTACTGTTAAGAGTTCTAGTGACACTAAGGCCGGGCCCATGCGCCGCGCAGGACACCGAGGTGGAAGTTTTAGAGGCGTCCGTATAAAATTCAGAACATTGGTACTTCTGCTGCAAATACAAGAAGTGCTGCAGAATTGCACATGTGGGAGCTCGGTTTTTATCAACATGTGTGAATGATGTGTCGCATGAGACAGGGCGGAGATGCCATGGTGATATGAAATCTGTTACAGAACTTTGGATGGTATCTAAAAAGGAGACAGCAAGCTCTGACGCTTCCTCTCTAGCTCTGTAAGAGAAGGGCGCAGAGAACGATGGTCGATTTAAAAGGAGTTCAGTCATGGAGGTATCATGCAAAACTGATTTAGAAGGATGGTGAGGCATGGATGAAATTTTAAAAGCATAAACTAGGTCTGTGTATGCTCGCTGACGTTGTAGGTTCCATTTGTTGCACTCTACATACAGGCTTTCGACTGGACTAGTCCGAAAGGCGCCACACGACAAGCGGAGCCCTAGATGAAGCACAGGGTCCAGCATTCTGAGGGATGTTTTAGTGGCTGACCCATAGACAACGCTGCCATAGTCCAATCGTGAACCTATCAAGCTGGTAAAAACACGCAACAGAAGTTGTTTGTCAGCACCAAAAGAGATGTGCGAGAGAACCTTCAGGATATTCATTGTTCCCCGCACGGGGCACCTTGAGAAATCTTGGTGACGGTACTGGCGATACCGCGGACCCCGAGCCCCCAAACATAAGCTGGATCCAACCGTGGCGATGTGTTTATAGGTGGAGGGTTAGAAACCACGAACGGTGGCCGTCGGAGCCCAGGTCAAGCTCCGGCGGATGGGCTCCCTGTCTGTTTACCAGGCAGGGAGCTCCGGGACCTGTTTGGCTTCCAGGGTAAGGTCAAAGAAGAAAGTACCCCCGTCTCCCTGCTTTTATACTATGCTATATGGCATTTTCAAAACACCCCCCCAGATGTGATGGGCCCCCGAAAAGGGGCCGCATCGAAGTTCCATTTCCACCTCTTTCAACAACTGTCTTTCCAACAACTGTAAACAACTATTCCCGTTTTCTTGTAGTTGAGTCAACTGACACAATAAGATCTGTCGCTTCATTGTCTGTCTTCTTGGTATCAAAGTTCCTGACGAGTATAATTGGTGAGGCGTACAAAGCCAAGAAACAAAGAATTGGGCAATTGCTGGTCGAAGTGACCAAGCAGCAGCAGGCAGAAAAACTCTTGAGCCAGACCCGAATCGGTGATCTTGAAATCAGGGTCACGCCCCACCGCAGCTTAAACAGCTCCCAGGGCGTGATCTCCGATCCCGATCTACTGAATGAAACTGAAGCCGACCTGCTGGAGGGCCTTCGAGGTCAGGGCGTAACAGGGGTCAGGCGCCTAAACATACGTAGAGAGGACAAACAAATACCTACAAAGCATCTTATCTTAACTTTTGACAGGTCGAGCCTTCCAGAATACATAAATGCAGGTTTTGTTCGATGTCTGGTCCGGCCTTACATCCCTAACCCGCGGCGCTGTTTTAAGTGCTAACGGTTTGGGCATGGCACCAACTCCTGCCGCGGCCGCCTTACCTGTGCGAAATGCGGCCAACATGACCACCCGTCCGAAAACTGCAACACCCAGAGTTTCACCTGTGCCAACTGCCAGGGGCCCCACGCAGCGTGGTCTCGCACTTGTGAGAAATTTAAGCAAGAAAAACAAATCATAAATGTAAAGGTCACTGAGAACATCACCTTTCCAGAGGCGAGAAAGAGGTTCACCTCTTTCCCTCTGGGGAGGTACGCTGACGCAGCTCGCCGGGAGGCGGAGCGGCGTCTGGTTTCCACAGGGACCCAGTTCAGCGAGTCTGACCTGGTCCCTCCTCCTTCCCCCCTGGGTTGCTTCTGGCAGCCCAACCCGCCATAACGCCGCTTGCTGAGGCAGCAGCGGTTGTGGTGGCACCCTCTTCCGTCGGGACCGGTGCCGCTCCCGTCCCTGCCTCCCCGTCCTCCGGTGCGTTGGAGAGTGCCATGGACACCACAGGCCCCGCACCGGCTCCCACCGCCACCGCACCGCCCGTGCCGCTTCTGGTGCCCCCGACACCTGCGGCGGTGGCGGGTCAGACGAAGGGCCTCCAAAGGGGGGCCAAGTCCGGGGGGCCCGGTTCGACGGGCACACCCAGGACGTCGGACGATGAGATGGACGTCGGGCCGTTCTTGCCTGCGGTGCACCGCAAGGAACGCGTCCCGACGCCAAAGCCTCCCGACAAGCCAAAAAAGACGAGAGTCACAGCCCCGAAAGACGGCACATAAACAAACACACACACTCCAGTAGCTCTCACACTAAATAATGGGAAGAGAAAACATAATTCAATGGAACTGTAGAGGCCTTCTTAAAAATCTTGACGATGTATACGAACTATTGCATGCTAATCAGCCAAGTGTAATGTGTGTTCAGGAAACACATTTGAATTCCAAGCACACAAATTTCTTGAATAGTTACATGGTCTTCAGAAAGGACAGGGATGGCTGCACACACTCTTCTGGCGGTGTTGCCATAATCACCCGCAAATCCTTAGCATGCCACCCTGTCACCTTGAACACCGTCCTTGAGGCTGTAGCCGTCCGCACACTAATATTCAATAGATTGATAACGGTATGCTCCATATACATTCCTCCTGATGTGGCACTTACGAGCTCCGACTTCGAGGCGTTGGTTGACCAGCTGCCCGAACCATACATCCTTACAGGCGACTTTAATGCTCACAGCTCTCTTTGGGGCTCTTCCAGAACGGATGCCCGAGGTCGCCTGATAGAGAAATTCCTTACATCTTCTGGAGCATGCCTTTTCAACAATAAACAGCCTACATACCATAACATAGGTCACAACACATACTCATGTCTTGACTTGGCTATTGGCTCCGCAGTTCTCTTTCCTCTTGTCGAGTGGGGAGTGGGAACTGACCCATATGGCAGTGACCACTTCCCCACCTCACTAACATACATAGGTAAAGGCCCATGCAGTCAATCTTCCCATAATAGGTTCAATGAAGCACGAGCTAACTGGAATACATTTACAGAGACATCCAAACTACACCACACATCCATAGGACACCTACACGTTGAAGAAGCTACCCAACTCCTCACGGCGCACATCCTCGACGCTGCCGAAAAGTCCATTCCCCACGCCTCTGGTGCCCCGCGCAACCAGAGGAGGCCGTGGTGGAATGAGGACTGTAGGCGGGCGCGAGAGGCCCAGAACAAGGCGTGGGGTATCCTTCGTCGGAACCTCACGTCGAGTAACCTCCTCTTGTTCAAACGGGCCAAGGCGTTAGGAAAACGTGTGCGCCGTGATGCAAAACGAGAGAGTTGGCACACCTTCTTGACATCCATAAACTCTTACACAGACACACACAAAGTCTGGACACGAATACGAAAACTAAAAGGACAACAGACACACAGCCTGCCCCTGGTTAGTACAACAGGGGACACACTGGAAGCCCAGGCTAACACACTTGCACAACACTTCGAACACGTGTCCAGTTCAGCACACTACACAAACACTTTCATGAAACACAAAACATCTGTAGAAAAGAAGTCCCTGCATGATCACAACAAGTCGCACACTTCTTACAATTCTCCTTTTTCAATTCATGAGCTGAAGGTTGCTCTCAGCACATGTAAGCCTTCAGCTCCAGGTGCAGACAAAATCACATACACCATGATACAACACCTACACCCAGACACTCTTGAAACACTCCTACATCTATACAACAACATATGGCTTTCGGGGCACATTCCTCGCTCTTGGAGGGAGGCCATAGTAGTGGCTTTCCTGAAGGAAGGAAAAGACCCTTCCTCTCCTGCTAGCTATCGGCCCATCGCCCTTACAAGCTGCCTTTGCAAGCTCTTCGAGAAGATGATAAACAGGAGACTTGTGTACTTCCTTGAGTACAACGGTCTTCTCGAGGGCTGCCAGGCAGGCTTCAGGGCGGGGCGCTCCACCAATGATCAGCTTGTTGCATTGGAATCTTACATAAAAGATGCCCGCATTCACAAACAGTTCTGCATTACAGTCTTCTTTGATATGGAAAAGGCCTACGACACGACATGGCGATACGGCATCTTGAGTGACTTGAAGTCATTCGGTGTTTCGGGCAACATGCTTAGCACTCTTTCTAGCTACATGTCTGAACGAACTTTCTGTGTAAGAATTGGTAGTGCACTTTCAAATGTACATGTTCAGGAAAATGGCGTGCTTCAGGGAGGTGTTTTGAGCTGCACACTCTTCATAGTGAAGATTAACTTACTCCGTAAGGCATTGCCACCAACCATTTCTTGTTCAGTTTATGTAGATGATGTGCAGATATCTTTTAAATCATGTAATATGTCAATCTGTGAACGGCAAGTCCAGCTCGGCGTGAACAAACTTGCTGGCTGGGCGGACACAAACGGCTTTAAGCTGAACCCCGTAAAAAGTACTTGCGTTGTGTTCACCCGTGTTCGCGGGATCCATGTGGACCCTGACATTACTCTAAACGGCGTGTCGATTCCTGTAAAAAAGGAGCACAAGTTTTTAGGCCTAATATTCGACAACAAACTAACATTTCTTCCTCATCTGAAAATGCTTAAGCAAAAATGCCTAAAAACTATGAATATCCTTAAAGTTGTCTGTCACCAATCGTACGGTGCAGACAAGCAGCTACTCCTGCGTCTGTATACTGCACTGGTTGGATCTCGCTTGGACTACGGCAGCGTCGTATATGGGTCTGCAACGAAAACGGCACTTAAAATGCTTGACCCAGTTCTGCAGTTGGGGCTTCGCCTTGCTTGTGGCGCCTTTCGCACCAGCCCTGTTGAAAGCCTCTATGCAGAGTGCCACAAATGGTCCCTGTATCACCAGAGGATATACACTGACTTGTTGTATGCCTCTAAAATCATGTCTCTGACAAATCATCCTCTTAACTCTACCATTCATGATGCATCCTCACAGCAGCTCTTTTTAAACCGTCCATCTATTCCCATGCCGTTCCCTCTCAGAGTGAGAGCAGAAGCTTCTGAGCTAGCAGTGTCGTTTTCATATATCCACAAGACAGCGATCATTGATTTTATTGCACCATGGCAAGCCAGGGATGTTTCTTGTGACCTGTCCTTTGTGCAGTTCGACAAAAACAGGGCACCAAGGGCAGCTATTATGCAGCATTTCCTCTTCCTACAGGATAAGTACCAGTGTGCAGAGTTTTACTCCGATGCATCAAAGACAGCTGATGCTGTGTCTTGTGCTGCGCATGGACCGAACTTTAACGTGGCAAAAAGAATGAACTACCACAACAGCATTTTTACAGCTGAAGCACACGGCATTTTACTTATTTTAGACCACATTGTCCAACATCAAATTCCAAAGTCCATATTTTTTACAGATTCTCTTAGTGTTGTACGTGCACTTTTGTCTAGAAAACGCTCAAAAAATTATGTAATCAATCTTGTTCTTAAGGGCCTTATGGGGGCATACGCATCAAGTCTTGAAATAACAATATGTTGGGTTCCTGGCCATTGTGGAATAGCCGGGAATGAAACCGCAGATGAAATGCCCACTGCTGCTACACTCTTGAATTCAGTGGGCATAGCAACACTTCCTTATACAGATATGAAGCCGCACATCAGATACCAACTTCACAACACGTGGCAAACACACTGGAGTGAACAGACAGATAACAAGTTACACGTATTAAAACCACACTTGGGACATTACACAACTGACTCGCACAACAGACACAGTGAAGTTACCTTAGCTAGGTTGCGGATAGGCCACACTCATGTAACACACTCACACCTGCTCACTAGCTCTCCAAGACCTGGGTGTAGCAGGTGTGGGGAGGGCCTATCCGTAGTCCACATCCTAATCACATGCAAGGCACTCGACACAACAAGACACAGACACTTCAAGGAACTGTACAGACAACACATTCCGCTACACCCTTCGTTGTTTTTGGGTGATAATGCCATGGTCTCTGTGCAACGCGTTTTTAAATATTTGTCTGATGTAAACTTTTTAAACCTCATTTCCTATCATGCGTAATCAAAACTGGCCCTATACACCTGCCATCACCATTGTCGTTAATTGATTTTACTTCTATTCTGGCTTTAGTAGCCACTATTTTCTTCTAGATACTTTTGTTTGGCGCTCTTTGCCCCAGCTGGCCTTGCGCCAAAAAACTCCAACCATCATCATCATCATATTCATTGTTTTTAAGCACTTCTGTTTAGTTGTTTTATGTGTGGGATGAATGTGAGCTTTTCGTCAAAGATTATACCTAAAAACTTGTGTTCCTTTTTTACAGGAATCGAGACACCGTGGAGTTGAATGTCTGGATTCGGTCGGATGCCACGCCTCTTGGAAAACAAGACACAAGGGCACTTCCCTGGATTAAATTTAAAACCGTTGCTATCTGCCCAACCAGCTAGCTGAACGTCGTCTACATAGATTGAACAGGAAATCGACGGTGGCAGTGCCTTCCTAAGGGAATTCATTTTCACAATAAAAAGGGCGCAACTTAAAACTCCACCTTGCGGCACTCCATTTTCCTGCACATGAACCCTAGAGAGTGCAGTTCCAACTCGCACACGAAAGGTTCTTTGAGACAAGTAGCTGGCAAGTGTGTTCATCATGTTACCTGCCATGCCGAAGGACTCGAGGTCGCTTAGGATGCCATACCGCCACGCGGTATCGTACGCTTTTTCTAGATCGAAGAATACTGTCATACAGTACTGCTTATGGAGGAAAGCATCTTTTATATACGCCTCTAATGCAACGAGTTGATCGTTGGTAGATCGCCCCGCCCTGAAGCCTGCCTGGCAGCTCTCGAGAAGACCATTGTACTCTAAGACGTACACGAGTCTCCTGTTTATCATCTTCTCAAAGAGCTTACACAGGCAGCTTGTCAGGGCAATGGGAAGATAACTGGCGGGAGAGGAAGGATCCTTCCCTTCCTTTAGGATAGCCACTACTATGGCCTCTCTCCAAGAGCGAGGAACGTGCCCCGAAAGCCATATGTTGTTGTATAGATGTAGGAGTGTTTCAAGAGTGTGTGGGTGTAGGTGTTGTATCATGGTGTATGTAATCTTATCTGCGCCTGGAGCTGAAGGTTTGCACCTGCTCAGGGCAGCCCTCAACTCATAGAGAGTGAATTCAGAGTTGTAAGAAGTTTTTGATTTGTCTTTGTCGTGTAAGGGCTTTTTTCTGCAGATGTTTTGTGTTTCATGAAAGTGTTCGTGTAGTGTGCTGAGCTGGACACGTGTTCAAAGTGTAGTGCAAGCGTGTTGGCCTGGTCTTCGAGTGTGTCCCCTGTTGTGCTAACCAGGGGCAGGCTGTGTGTCTGTTGTCCTTTTAGCTTGCGTATCCGTGTCCAGACTTTGTGAGTGTCGGTGTATGAGTTGATGGAGGTGAGGTAGGCGCGCCAACTCTCTCGTTTCGCCTCACGACGCACACGCTTCCCAAGAGCCTTTGCCCGTTTAAGGGAAATGAGATTATCTGGCGTGGACTACCGGCGAAGGACACCCCACGCCTTGTTCTGGGCCTCTCGCGCCCGCCTACAGTCCTCGTAACACCAGGGCCTCCTTGGGTTGCGGGGCGCACTGGAGGCCTGGGGCATGGACTTTTCGGCGGCGTCGAGTATGTGTGCCGTGACGAGTTTGGCTGCTTCCTCCACGTGTAGGTGTTTTATGGTTGTGGGGTGTAGTTTAGATGTTTCTGTGAATGTACCCCAGTTTGCTTTTGATTCAATAAATCTGTTCTGGGAAGATGGACTGCATGGGCCTTTACCTATGTACGTTAGGGAAGTGGGGAAGTGGTCACTACTATATGGGTCCGTGCCCACGCCCCACTCAAGACATGGAAAGAGAATTGCAGAGCCAATAGCAAAGTCAAGATTTGAGTATGTATTGCGTCCTAAGTTATAGTAAGTTGGCTGTTTTTTGTTGAAAAGGCATGCTCCTGAAGATGTGAGGAATTTCTCTATCAGGCGACCTCGAGCATCCATTCTAGAGGAGCCCCAAAGAGAGTGTTGCGCATTAAGGTCGCCTGTTAATATGTATGGTTCGGGCAGCTGGTCGACCAGTGCCTCGAAGTCAGAGCTCGAAAGTGCATGATCAGGAGAGATGTAAATGTAGCATACCGTTATCAACCTAATAAATATTATCGTACGGATTGCTACAGCCTCAAGGACAGTGTTCAGATTGACAGGGTGGCAGGCTAAGGATTTCGGGGCGACAATTGCCACACCTCCTGAAGAGTGTGTGCAGCCAACCCTGTCCTTTCTGAATACCATGTACCTATTCAAGAAATTTGTTTGTTTAGATTAGAGGTGGGTTTCCTGGAGACACATGATACTTGGCTGATTGGCATGCAGCATCTCATACACATCGTCAAGATTTTTAAGGAGGCCTCTGCAGTTCCATTGGATGATTTTTTCATTTCCGATTATTTAAATTTAAGAATAACTGGAGTGTGTGTGTGTGTGTTTTTGTTCATGTGTCGTCTTTCGGGGCTGTTATTCTAGGATTTCTAGGCCTTTCTGTCGGCTTGGACATCGGAGGCCGTTCCTTGCGCTGCGTTGCAGGCAGGAACGGCGCGACATCCATCTCCTCATCGGATGCCAGAAGGGTTCCCGGCGAACCAGGCCCCTCGGACTTGGCCCCCTTTCGGGATCTCTTTGTTTGAGCCGCAACCGCCAAGGGCGTCCGGGCCACCAAAGGTGGCACAGGAGGTGCGGTGGCGGTGGGAGCCGATGCGGGGCCCCCGGTGTCCATCCGGTCGGCAGCCTCCAACGCACTGGATGACGGGGAGGCAGAGGCGGGAGCGGCACCGGTACCTACAGAAGAGCTTGTCACCACAACCGCTGCTGCCTCAGCAAGTGGCGTGGCGACGGATTGGGCTGCCTGAGGCACCCCAGGGGGGGGGGCGGGGAAGGGACCAGGTCAGACTCGCTGAACTGCGTCCCTGTGTACACCAGACGCCGCTCCGCCCCCCGGCGAGCCGCGTCGGCGTACCTCCCCAGGGGGAAAGAGGCGAACCTCTTTCGCGCCTCTGGGAAGGTGATGTTCTCAGTTACCTTCACATTAATGATCGCCTTCACCTGCTTAAACTTCTCGCACGTTCGAGATTAGGCAGCATGGGGTCCCTGGCAGTTGGCGCAGGTGAGGGTTGACGATGGACAATTATCAGATGGATGATCATGCTGAGCGCACTTTGCGCAGGTCAGACGACCACGGCAGGAGTTGGTTCCGTGCCCGAACCGCTGGCACTTAAAGCAGCGGCGCGGGTTCGGAATGTAAGGACGAATGGAGCATCGGATGAACCCTGCGTTGATATGGTCAGGAAGTGAGGAGCACTTGAAGGTCAGGATAATATGTTTCGTGGGGATTATCTTATCATCTCTACGCATCGTGATGCGGCGCACGGCTGTGACACCCTGATCCTTTAGACCTTCAAGAATGTCGGCATCTATCTCGTTATGAAGATCTGCCTCAGAGATCACACCCTCCGAGCTATTCAGGCTGCGGTGGGGTGTGACCCTGATGTCCAGATCGACCATTTTCGTCTGACCAAGAAGTGTGGTTGCCTGCTGCTGGATTTTTACCTCGACGAGCACTTCGCCTGTGCGTCGTTTTTTGGCATTGTAGGTTTTCCCAATCATTCCATTAAGGTATTTTGTAATCAGAAATACTGATTGTAAAGCAAGAGGGCGGGCTGTGTCTAGAGATTCGATAACAAGGAAACGAGAGTATTTGTCTGGCTTTGGGAAGCTCATGCTTGGAAGTGGAGGGAAAGATACTTCGGTGCGGCCCCTTTTCAGGGACCGATCACGTTTGGAGGGGGGTTTTGAATTTTCCATACAGCATAGAAAAAAAGCAGGGGACGGGGGTACTTTCTTCTCAAACCTTACCCTGATAGCCTGAGAGGTCCCGGAGCTCCCTGCCTGGTAAACAGACAGGGAGCCCATCCGCTGGAGCTTGACCTGGGCTCCGACGGCCACGGTTTGAGGCTTCTACCCTTCACCTTTAAACACATCACCACGGTAGGTTACAGTTTATGTTGGGGGCTCGGGGTCCGCGGTGTCGCCAACACCGTCACCATGAATACTCAAGGTGCCCCGTGGGGGGATAATGTCAGAAACAAAGGTGAAGTGATTGTGGAGCCTGGTGGGCTCACCGGGGGACTCACGTCCGGTTTCTGCTGGTACACATTAGGAGGAGGGTCCACTGCCGTGTTGTACACACAGTACCAACCACTGCCGGAGGCCTGCCCCTCGACATCCACGTCCTCCACCGCTGCCGTGGGTAGGCCAGTTCCGGCAAGGAGGACTTCCCGACTTTGAAAATGTGAAGGTGTTCTAGGTCTACATTCACCTGCAAATTGAACCACCCACGCTGTCACACAGCGAGCCGCCCTTCAAAGAAGCGAGCACGTCGGTTAAAGGTGTGCATCGGCTCCGAGGCAAGGCAGCAGCTACTCCCAGCGACTATGGTACAGAGACGGAATGAGCCCCTGTTGTCCACTGTTCTGGTGCCCAGTGATTTCTGCCACGTCCACAGTTGTAGCGCCACGTCCACAGTTGTAGCGCCACGTCCACAGCCTCGAGGGAACATCCGCGCAGAAGCCGCATCTTGGGTTTGTCCGCAGTGCAACTACATTGAAACTCTGTTCTTAAGCACAACGCTAGGGAACGTTTTAAGAGATAGTAGAACAGGTGGCTTCGTGACGCTTTTATTTCTGTTCAAGAGAGTTGTGCCACTTCTCCTTTTGGTTAACGTCGGTGCCACTAAATTTCCGCCGTAATATATCTCACATTTGAGGGCCGACAGTATTTACCTCGAAAAAAGGTCAGGTTCGGTAACAACCGCGCCTTTTTGGTTTTTTATCCCAAGGGGGGCAGTGAACTCAAGGACACATGAAAAGGCCAATTTCTGATAGGATCATTAGGCAATGGGCAACAGCTAAAATTACATTTCTTGCCCTAATTATTTTCCTCCCATAGTATGATGCATACACCCTCGAAACAAAACATTTTTAATACGTACTTCAGGGCGTGCGCTATGGACGCGATCGTCTCCGCACTATTTGTTTCAGTGGGGAAGGGTGATAAACGCAAGGCCCCGCTCAAGTTCAGTGTCAATTTATACCTTTGCAGTCGTGTGACACGTTAGTGTCTTGGAAGTCGAAATTATCACCATCCTAATCATGGACGCGAGAAAGGCGACACGTGTTGTGCACGTAACGCCAATTGTCAGTGGCCGCTAAGGAACATGAAAGAAAGCTTCCAATCAGGGCATTTTAAACATCTCTAAGCTGAATTTCCCTAACCACAGCACCTCCGTAACCTCAGCAAAGACAGTGCACGATACGTGTGGAAGAGTCTGCTGTAATAATTCTCTCCAGTATTCCAATTACCATCATTCTACGGGTGCACATCCCCTCACTAAAGCCTTGTTGGAAGGTTTTCAGGTTTGTTGTGGCGGCGAAGGAACACTTCGCTTGAAGTACTCGGCGGTGTTGGCGATGGAGCATAAGACATGACGACGCAGCGTACGATAACCAAGGAAACTGTAGTTTACATTTATGTACACAAACGTATTTACAACAGGTATGAAAACCTTTATCCTTTAGTTACGCCATAGACGGCAAAGTTTTATCTGCACTATGCATGGAGGCACACCGGTTCCTGATGACTTTAAAAATTACAGCGAAGTTTCCAGCTGGAAATCTTGCACGGGAGTATAATTCCTCGCGCCCCTTGTATGCCGCTCAGCGCATTCGATTGGCAAGCCGGACCTTCCGAATCACCCGATAGTGGAGCCAAATGCTACCCCACGTAAAATACAACGTTCGTCCGCTCTCCCACGTGTCGTTGTCGCAGGAGCAGGTGTACCCGCCGGAGAGGTATACCCGCCATGATGTTACAGAGCGCTACCAGAGCTCGGTTCATACCGAGCTTCTCTCAAACTCAGGCCGGCTGGAAGCAGCACCCCTGATCTCAGAACCTATTTGTTCTGCTCTATGGTGGCGCGACCCTATAGTGCTTTGGATAATTTTATCAGGGCCCACGAAGCTAAGACCAAAAAAGAATCAGCTCCAACTGGGCCAATTGCCAAGCGTATACATTTTTCACCGCTGGCTGAGGGTGTGCGAAGGCATTTCATAAAACCCTGGCGGATTTATATCTTCAGCGGTAAATTAATATATTCCTTAGTAAAGATAACCCATTCCAGAATGAGCTCCGCGATTTATCAGAAGTTGGAAGCCGGTTCTCCTTTTTTTGTTTAAGATCACCTTAGTTGATCACATACAATTGCTGGGCTTCCGGGTTAGACATATTTCACGCTTTGACTTTGAACACGGGGTTAGCTGGAATTTAAATGCAATTTTTTCACGTTTTCGGCGCTTTTAATTTGCGCATTTCCTAAGAACCTTCCGTGGGTGAAAGTCTCCACCACTTCTTACGATTGTTAAACCCGAACGTAGGACATGCACCCCGCTTCCTGCCAATTTCTGTAATAAGGAAAGAGAAAGGCAATGTGGATAGCGCGTCGATAGCGCGGGGTTTGTGGGTCAGAGATGAGAAAGTAAAAGAAGCATAGGTACGACGCATTCGGAACCTTAGCGTGGCGTCGGGTCTTCTCTGTCTCAACATTTTGCCCCGCACGGGGCACCATGAGCAATCTTGGTGACGGTACTGGCGATACCGCGGACCCCGAGCCCCCAAACATAAGCTGGATCCAACCGTGGCGATGTGTTTATAGTTGGAGGGTTAGAAACCACGAACGGCGGCCGTCGGAGCCCAGTTCAAGCTCCGGCGGATGGGCTCCCTGTCTGTTCACCAGGCAGGGAGCTCCGGGACCTCTTTGGCTACCAGGGTAAGTTCAAAGAAGAAAGTACCCCCGTCTCCCGGCTTTTATACTATGCTATATGGCATTTTCAAACCCCCCCCCCCCCCCAAACGTGATCGGTCCCTGAAAAGGGGCCGCACCGAAGTATCCTTTCCTTCTTTGCCTTCTATCTCGCTCCCAAAGCCAGATAACTACCCTAGTTTTTTGATAATTGAATCTGTAGACAAATCTAAGCCGGTTTCCTCTCAATCTGTATTTCTTGTTTCTAAATACCTTGAAGGTATCATCGGCAAAACATATGACGCCAAAAAGCTCAGAACTGGCGAAGTGCTAGTTGAAGTTAAAACTCAGCAGCAATCCACAATCCTCCTGAAACAAACCCGCATGGCAGATCTGGAGATCAGGGTCACACCCCACCGCAGCCTCAACAGTTGTCAAGGTGTGATCTCTGAGGCAGATCTCATCTCCGAGACCGAGGCCGACCTTTTGGAAGGCTTAAGGGATCAGGACGTCACGGATGTAAAGCGCATATCAATACGCCGCGATGACAAACAGGTAGCAACCAGACACATTATCTTAACCTTCGATCGATCCACCCTTCCAGAATTCATAAATGCCGGTTACATACATTGTTCTGTCCGCCCATACATCTCGAACCCACGGCGCTGCTTCAAGTGCCAACGGTTCGGCCATGACACAAACTCCTGCCGCGGCCGCCTTACCTGTGCAAAATGCGGCCGACATGACCACCCATCCGAAAACTGTAACACCCAGAGTTTCACCTGTGCCAACTGCCAGGGGCCCCACGCAGCGTGGTCCCGCACTTGCGAGAAATTCCAACAAGAAAAGAAAATAATCAATGTCAAAGTAACAGAGAACATCACCTTCCCAGAGGCGCGGAAGAGGTTCGCGTCTTTCCCCCTGGGGAGGTACGCCGACGCGGCTCGCCGGGGGGCGGAGCGGCGTCTGGTTTCGGCGGGGACCCAGTACCGCGAGTCGGACTTGGTCCCGCCCCCGCCCCCCCCCCCCTGGGTTGCCTCTTGCAGCCCAGCCCGCCTCCGCACCGCTCGCTGAGCCAGCAGCGGTTGTGGTCGCAACCGCTTCCGTCGGGACCGGTGCCGCTCCCGTCCCTGCCTTCCCATCGTCCAGTGCGTTGGAGGGTGCAATGGACACCACGGGCTCCGGACCGGCTCCCACCGCCACCGCACCGCCCGTGCCACTTCTGGTGCCCCCGACACCAGCGCCGGTGGCGGCTCAAACGAAGGGCCCCCGAAGGGGGGCCAAGTCCGGGGGGCCCGGTTCCACTGGCACACCCTGGACATCGGACGACGAGATGGACGTCGTGCCGTTCTTGCCTGCAACGCAGCGCAAGGAGCGGCCTCCGTCGTCCAAGCCTACAGATAGGCCGCCCAAAAAGCCCAATCCAAGAGTCACAGCCCCGAAAGACGACACATAAACATACACACTCCAGTAGCTCTCACACTAAATAATGGGAAGAGAAAATATATTTCAATGGAACTGCAGAGGCCTTATGAATAATCTTGACGACGTGTATGAGATTCTGCATACCAATCAGCCAAGTGTAATGTGTGTTCAGGAAACACATTTAAATTCTAAACACACAAATTTCTTGAATAGTTACCTTGTATACAGGAAAGACAGGGATGGCTGCGCACACTCTTCTGGCGGTGTGGACATAATCGTCCGGAAATCCTCAGCATGCCACCCTGTCACTTTAAACACTATCCTTGAGGCTGTAGCAATACGCTTAATAATATTTAATAGGTTGATAACGGTATGCTCCATATACATTCCTCCTGATGTTACACTTTTGAGCTCTGACTTCGAGGCGCTGGTTGACCAGCTGCCCGAACCGTACATTCTAACAGGCGACCTTAATGCTCACAATTCTCTTTGGGGCTCTTCTCGTACGGATGCCCGGGGTCGCCTGATAGAGAGGTTTCTTACATCATCTGGAGCATGCCTTTTCAACAACAGCCTAAATACCATAACATAGGTCACAACACATACTCATGTCCTGACTTGGCTATTGGCTCCGCAGTTCTCTTTCCTCTTCTCGAGTGGGGTGTGGGAACTGACCCATATGGCAGTGACCACTTCCCCACCTCACTTACATATATAGGTAAAGGCCCAAGCAGTTCATCTTCCCATAATAGGTTCAATGAAGCACGAGCTAACTGGAATACATTTACAGAGACATCCAAACTACACCACACATCCATAGGACACCTACACGTTGAAGAAGCTACCCAACTCCTCACGGCGCACATCCTCGACGCCGCCGAAAAGTCCATTCCCCACGCCTCTGGTGCCCCGCGCAACCAGCGGAGGCCGTGGTGGAATGAGGACTGTAGGCGGGCGCGAGAGGCCCAGAACAAGGCGTGGGGTATCCTTCGTCGGTACCCCACGTCGGGAAACCTCCTCTTGTTAAAACGGGCCAAGGCATTAGGAAAACCTGTGCGCCGTGAGGCAAAACGAGAGAGTTGGCGTACATTCATAACATCAATAAACTCCTACACAGACACACGGAAAGTATGGACACGTATACGCAAACTCAAAGGACAACAGACACGCAGCCTGCCCCTGGTCAGTACAACAGGGGACACTCTGGAAGACCAGGCTGACACACTCGCACAACAATTCCAACACGTGTCCAGTTCAGCACACTACACGAACACTTTCCTGAAACATAAAGCATCTTGTGAAAAGAAGTCCCTACACGACAACAACAAATCACAGACTTCTTACAACTCCCTGTTTTCACTACATGACCTGAGGGCTGCTCTGAGCACGTGTAAACCCTCAGCTCCAGGCCCAGACAACATCACATACACAATGATACAATACCTGCACGCAGACCCTCTTCTAACACTCTTACACCTATATAACAAGATTTGGCTTTCGGGGCACAATCCAAACTCTTGGAAGCAGGCTATAATTGTAGCTTTCCTGAAGGAGGGAAAGGACCCTTCGTCCCCCTCAAGTTACCGTCCTATTGCCCTGACGAGCTGCCTGTGCAAGCTCTTCGAGAAGATGATAAATCGCAGGCTCGTGTACTTCCTTGAGTACAACGGTCTTCTCGAGAGCTGCCAGGCAGGCTTCAGGGCGGGGCGATCCACAAATGATCAACTCGTAGCTCTTCAATCGTATATTAAGGATGGCTTCGTGCATAAACAGTATGTCGTAACTGTGTTTTTCGACCTCGAGAAGGCCTATGACACCGCTTGGCGCTAAGGGATCCTCAGTGACCTGAAGTCTTTCGGTGTTTCGGGCCATATGCTCAACACTCTGGCTAGTTATCTGTCCCACAGAACGTTTCGCGTGAGAGTTGGCAGCGCACTGTCGAGGATTCATGTGCAAGAAAACGGCGTGCCGCAAGGTGGAGTTCTAAGCTGTACGCTTTTTATAATTAAAATGAACTCTCTTGGGAAGGCATTGCCACCTACGATTTCTTACTCTATGTATGTAGACGACGTACAGATATCTTTTAAATCTTGTAATATGTCAATCTGTGAACGTCAGGTCCAGCTTGGTGTTAAAAAACTTGCCAGCTGGGCAGACAAGAATGGTTTTAAACTCAATCCAGGAAAAAGTTTTTGTGTTGTGTACTCCAAAAAGCGCGGGATCCATCCGGACCCAGATATTACTCTGAATGGCGTTTCAATTCCCGTTAAAAAGGAGCACAAGTTTTTAGGCATAATATTCGATAACAAGCTAACATTTGTCCCACACTTGAAACGTCTTAAGCAAAAATGCCTAAAAACTATGAATATTCTCAAAGTTCTCTCCCACCAGTCATATGGTGCAGAAAGGCAACTCCTTCTGCGGGTTTATAGCGCCCTAGTGGGATCCCGCTTGGACTACGGCAGTGTTGTATATGGGTGCGCAACAAAAACGGCACTAAAAATGCTGGACCCGGTGCTGCATTTAGGGCTACGCCTCGCATGCGGTGCTTTTCGCACTAGCCCTGTCCAAAGTCTCTATGTAGAATGCAATAAATGGTCCCTAGATCACCAGAGGGTGTACATGGACGTTTTATATGCCTCAAAAATCATGTCTATGACAAATCATCCTTTTACCCCGACCATTAATGATGCATCCCCACAGCAACTCTTTTTCAATCGTCCATCAATCTCCATGCCGTTTCATCTAAGAGTGCGAGAAGAAGCCTCTGAGCTAGAAGTCTCGCTTTCAGGCATTCACAAGACGCCCATCATTGATTCAATTCCACCATGGCATCTCCGCCCTGTGTCATGTGACCTGTCTTTTATGCAGTTTAGCAAGAACAGGTCACCAAGGATTGCGATTCTGCAGCATTTCTTGTTTGTGCAGCATAAGTACCGCTGTGAAGAGTTTTACAGCGATGCGTCCAAGACTGCAACTGCTGTGGCTTGTGCTGCGCATGGGCCAAACTTTAACGTCAGTAAAACAATGAACCTTTGTAGCAGTATATTCACAGCGGAAGCATACGGTATTTTAATGGTAATAAATCACATAGTCCAACATCAAATCCTAAAATCCATCGTGTACACGGACTCTCTTAGCGTTGTACAAGCACTTGCATCAGGAAAGCACTCTAAAAACTTTGTCATCAAACATGTTTTTAAGGCTACCATGTCTGCATATGCATCAAACCTTCAAATAACTTTCTGTTGGGTTCCAGGGAACTCTGGAATTGCCGGGAACGAAACCGCAGATCGAATGGCCACTGCAGCTACACTCTTGAATACAATGGGCATAACAACAGTGCCATACACAGACATGAAGCCACACATCAGACACCAACTTCGCAACAGATGGCAAACACACTGGAGTGAACAAACAGATCACAAGTTACACGTTATAAAACCACGCTTGGGACCATACACCACTGACACACGCAACAGATACACAGAAGTTGCCTTTGCTAGGCTACGGATAGGGCCCACACATGTCACACACTCGTATCTCCTCACGGGGTCTTCAAGACCCCAGTGTGGCAGGTGTGGAGAGGCCCTATCTGTAGTTCACATACTCATTCAATGCAACGCACTTCACACAACACGACCCAAACACTTCCCACAGCTATACAGACTACACGTCCCACTACACCCAGCGTTTTTCCTCTCTGACGATCCCATGTTTTCTATCAAGTGCGTTTTTAAATATTTAGAAGAAGTTCAGTTTTTAGACCTCATTTCATACCACGCGTGATCGCTCGCTGGCCCTATACACCAGCCATGCTCATTGTTGTTTTGTGATTTTATTTTTGTTTTTGCTGACTTTTCGTAGTATTTAAGGTTTCACCCTTCATATATGACTATTGTCTTGGCGCTCTTTGCCCCAGTTGGCCTTGCGCCATAAACATCCTACCATCATCATCATCAACATTTTGGTGCTGTGAAACCCGGAAGAAGACCGTCAACTTCCGCTCACAGATGAACAAGCTCCGCTTTTTGCTAGGCACTCTTCGCATGACAGTTCCTGACAGCAATACCTCCCTCGCCCCCCGAGGAGGCACTATTTGCTCAGCAACCAAGCACAGCGTGTTTGAAGGCGTTTGACTTTCAGTCTTTCCGAACCGGCCCTCGCACGCCGGTTCACGCCCACTGACATTGAAGTTTGTCCTGTTGACGATGGAAGTACCCGCATTCATCATGAATAATGCGACTTTTGAAAACATTTCTAAGCGATGACTCGATCCCCCTGACCTCCCCAGCATCGCGAAATTTAAGTATTTGAGAGATGCTACCTGACCAAGGATGCATAACGCTTCGTTGAATGCATTCGCCTCAAAGACAGGAATTCAAGTGAAGCAGTGAAAATGCTGATCGGCTGGTTTTTACGTACGGAGCTGCTCGTACACGACTGCGTAAAAAGTCTGGTCGCCATCGCTTTAATCGAATCGTCGTTGCAAGTATTTGGCTACTGAGATTTGTACGAGTAGGCGTATTTCAGTACTGGCTGTCTCAAAAGCCTTGCCAATCCACCTTCAGAATGCGCGGTGTTTCTGAATCGCGCCCTCGTGCGCTTACACAGAGACTACCTGGCAGTTCTATACTATCATCGCATGAGTGAGACCGCCAATGACGACAACGCCGAGCCAGCGTCTTGAGAAGACCAGATCAAGACCATCATGGCGATCTTGAAAGTTCGGGGGGAAAGCACGTAGGAGAGTTGAGCTTTTGATGGATTTACAACTCCAAGACGTTAGCAACCCTATTACCCACAAAAGCACCTCTCCTTAGTTACCGTCTGCCTTGGCCTTGTCAGCAGGACTGTACGGGAATTCGTCGTTGGGAAAAAAACTGATGTGCCACCTGTGGGATGGTTAGCTGCACAAATCGAGGAATTGACGAGAAGTTTTTTTCAGCACAGTAAAAGGGACGGCGTGTTTCAGGGAACCACTGCTGTTTAAAAATGCTCTAAACAAGGGCACACGGCTCGCAACTGCCGCACTAGAACGCAGCTTAAGTGTGACACCTCTTCGAGACTTAACATCGCTGTCCTTCGCGACATTTGAGAGAGACTGGCGACGAAGTGCCGACTGCACCTCGATTTGACAAAAATGTCCATCTTCAGCCCCACCCGCAATGAGATCTCAAAACAACGGCGAATCCTGACAGATGCACTCGCTCCTCCTGGGTGCTGCTCGAAACCGCCAAGGTGTGGGAACAATGAGAGTGCGGTCGCATGTTGGCTCCGATGCTCCTCGGTAGTGACAGCCAACAGATTTTCGTGCAAAGGCCTGTCTCGACAGCTGGCCTCGCCTTGTCCTGCAATGGGAGACATGGTCTGCGTTCACTTTTGGCAGCTCGAAAAATCCGCGTCCGTACCAATACCTGAAAGTTGCCGCCACCCTCCACAGTCACTTTTAGGTGAGTGCAGTTAGTCCGAACGTTTTCGAAGTGCCAGAACTCTGCACTGTCAAGAGTCCGTCTCTCGAAACCCACACGGTAACAATGCTTCGCACCGCAACGTTCCCTCAGCCGATGAACCTAAAGAACAACCTGAAACACCGGCATAAGAGCCTTGTCTGGCTTGGATCACTAGTGGAGGCGTATAGCTGGACGTATCGAGCGCTTCAATGAGTTTTCCCGCCGTTAAGACTATGTGGCTCGATGGTCCAGGGACGGTGTGCAAGAGCAACAACCGCCATGACTCGAGCACGAGCTCGGGTGTCTCGTGTGTGATCTATACTGAAGCAGGGGGAGCTGTGGGCCGACTGATCAACCACTCAGAGATGTGCAAATTGAACGCCACGCGATTTACTGGCACGTCCTAAACAAACTACGAACAACGGCAGATAGAAACCAACGCTGCGCAGCCTGTCGCCGCGTATGAAATCTACGAGACAACCAAGCTCCAGATCTCTAAGAGCTCCAGATCTCTAAACTATATGTGCGTAGTTTGAGGATATCGTCAATGTGGGGAGGAGGAACTATGGCAGCCGTTCAAAACTCTCCGTGCAGCCAAACAAGGTGACCGCCGCTGAAGCACCGAGATACGTATGTGACAATCCAATGCAACTTGACAGGATTCAGCGAGCTGTGGGACAACGAGCAGTCCTCAAGAAGCATTCGTTGCTTACTGCTACCAACCCACCACACAAGGAAAAACCGTCGTACAGTGATGATGAGGGCTTGCTGCGTAGTTCTCTGAACTTAGGGCAGCACAGAGTGTCCAAAGGGACTTTTCTACCGCAAACTGCCAGTGCCGGATAAGAGATATCCATTCATCTAGCTCGACACGATTGCCCAGGTGTCACTGGGGTTCTGTGACCAGAGTTCGGTGAAAGTGAATATTTCTGTGAGGGGCTCATGACTCCGATGCTGCGTTCTTGCTAGCGCCTGGTTACGTTCGACAGACCCTGTAGCACACGGAAAAGCGGCACCTCCGCGAGGTTTTGGATCAAAATAATCCATGCGTATGCCAACGTCGCATGGAAGGTTCGCAAGTTCAAGGCAAAGACTAGAAAAGTTGCTCGTGCTGGAAAGTGACGCGTCCAGAATACGCATATTCAAACCGCGACTCTTACCATGGGTGTTCGGGATTCCTAAAACTCGCAGCATCAGCGTGTGCCGAGGTGAACGTGTTAGACGGCTAGTTCATGAACCCCAAATGTGAAAACGTGATCCCTGCGCCGTTATAGCTGAAGAAGCTGCTGAACAGGCGGCAAGTGCGGCGCCCCTGCAGCCCTTTTCCCTATTATAGGTAGAAGCGAGCGCTGCCTGCGGGGGGATGTTTAGTTCCACGTAGGACACGCCAGCTAATTTTGTGTAGCAAGGAGAAAGCGAGACGATGGGGCTGCTGCCCACTTAGCGCCGCGATCGTTTGAAAATTATGGGGAAGTAAGTATAGCTACAAGCCGTTCACCCGCCGCGGTGGCTCAGTTGCTAAGGCGTTGCGCTGCTGAGCACGAGGTCGCGTGTTCGATTCCCGGCCGCGGCGGCCGCTTTTCTCATGGAGGCGAAAAGCAAAAAAGCCCGTGTGTACGAGATTTCGGCGCACGATAAAGATCCCCAGGTGGTCAAAATTAATCCGGAGCCCTCCACTACGGCGCGCCTCGTCGCCTGCGTTGCGTCGGCGCGTTAAACCCCACAATCAATCAATTACAAGCCGTTCAGAATGCCAGCGTGGCGTCGGGGCTTCTGTGCTTCAACAACGACGTTACGCAGTCATTTCCTGTTACTCCTGCGCTCCTTTCGGTGACTTATGAAGAATCTCTGTTTCATTAGCGTAAATGCGGTGCCTAGCAATGTGGCCATGTAGAAAAAATGATCACGTAACTATGGAGCCTCGTTCACTCACCGTGGGACCGACGTCAGGATTGTTCTGGGACCTGTCGGTCGGAGGGTCCAGTGCCGTGTTGTACACGCAGTCACAACTGCTACGGGTGGCCTGCCTCTCAACTTCCATATCCACCACCTCTGCCATGGGTAGGCCAGTGTCACTGAACAAACAGTCCACGATGTTTAGGATGTGGAGGTATTCGGGGTCTTCTGTTACCTGCAAATTGAACCAGCGACGCTGCAACACAGCGCGTCCCAAAGTTTCTTTAATGGATGCATCGACCCCGCACGGGGCACCTTGAGTATTCATGGTGACGGTGAGCAGCGACACCGCGGACCCCGAGCTCCCAACATAAGCCGTGTCCAACCGTGGCGACGTGTTTAAAGGTGAAGGGTAGAAGCCGTAAACGGTGGCCGTCGGAGCCTTGGTCAAGCTCCGGCCGATGGGCTCCCTGTCTGTCTACCAGGAAGGGAGCTCCGGGACCTCTTTGACTACCAGGGTAAGGTCAAAGGAGAAAGTACCCCCGTCTCCCTGCTTTTTTCTATGCCATATGGATAATTCAAAACCCCCCCAAACGTGATCGGCCCCCGAAAAGGGGCCGCACCGAAGTTTCTTTTCCATCCCTACCAACCATCAACACACCGAAACCTGACAACTATCCCCGGTTTTTGGTCCTTGAATCAGTAGATAAATCGAAACCCGTCTCCTCCCAGTCTGTATTCCTTGTCTCCAAGTTCCTTGAAGGAATCATTGGCAAATCTTTCGAGGCAAAAAAACTACGAACAGGCGAAGTACTAGTTGAAGTAAAAACTCAGCAGCAGTCCGCAATCCTCTTGAAACAAACCCGCATGGCAGATCTGGAGATCAAGGTCACACCCCACCGCAGCCTCAACAGCTCTCAGGGTGTGATCTCTGAGGCAGATCTCATTTCTGAAACCGATGCCGACCTTTTGGAAGGCTTAAGGGATCAGGGCGTCACGGCTGTAAAGCGCATATTCATACGCCGCGATGACAAACAAATAGCCACTAAACACATTATCCTGACCTTCGATAGATCCATCCTTCCAGAATCTATAAATGCCGGGTATATACATTGCAATGTCCGCCCGTACATCCCGAACCCACGGCGCTGTTTCAAGTGCCAACGGTTCGGGCATGGCACAAACTCTTGCCGTGGCCGACTTACCTGCGCTAAGTGCGGTCAGCATGACCATCCCTCAGAAAATTGTGAATCCGAAACCTTCAACTGTGCCAACTGCCAGGGATCCCATGCAGCGTACTCGCGAAAATGTGAAAAGTTTAAGCAGGAGAAACAGATAATTAATGTGAAGGTAACAGAGAACATCACCTTCCCAGAGGCGCGGAAGAGGTTCGCCTCTTTCCCCCTGGGGAGGTACGCCGACGCAGCTCGCCGGGGGGCGGAGCGGCGTCTTGTTTCGGCGGGGACCCAGTACCGCGAGTCGGACTTGGCCCCGCCCCCGCCCCCCCCCTGGGTTGCCTCTGGCAGCCCAACCCGCCACCGCACCGCCTGCTAAGTCAGCAGCGGCTGTGGTGGCATCCACGTCCGGTGGGGATGCTGCTGCACCCACCGTTTCCCCCTCTCCACCGGCCCGAAGCACACGCGAGGGCCCGGACGAGATGGAGACGGAGGCAGTCGCAGCGACCCCCTCCCCCTCCTCACTGCCTGTGCCATCTGGGGTGCTCCCCACGCCTTCGGCACTGGCAGTGCAGGCAAAGAACACCCGAAAGGGTACCATGTCAAGGGGGCCCAGTCCGCTGGGCACCCCCTTACCTTCAGATGACGACATGGACGTCGAGCCCTTCCGGTTTTCATCGCAGCGGAAGGAACGGGCTGCGACGTCCAGGTCAGTAGAGAAGGTCAGAAAACCCCTTCCAAGAGTGCAAGCCCCGAAAGACCCTACATAAATAGTCACACTCCAGTAGCTCCGAACACTTCATAATGGGAAGAGAGAACATAGTACAATGGAACTGCAGAGGCCTTCTGAATAATCTTGACGACATGTATGAGATTCTGCATAGCAATCAGCCAAGTGTAATGTGTGTTCAGGAAACACATTTGAATTCTAAACACACAAATTTCTTGAATAGTTACCTGGTATACAGGAAAGACAGGGATGGCTGCACACACTCTTCTGGCGGTGTGGCCATAATCGTCCGGAAATCATTAGCATGCCACCCTGTCACTTTAAACACTATCCTTGAGGCTGTAGCAATACGCTTAATAATATTTAATAGGTTGATAACGGTATGCTCCATATACATTCCTCCTGATGTTACACTTTTGAGTTCTGACTTCGAGGCGCTGGTTGACCAGCTGCCCGAACCATACATTCTAACAGGCGACCTTAATGCTCACAATTCTCTTTGGGGCTCTTCTCGTACGGATGCCCGAGGTCGCCTGATAGAGAGGTTTCTTACATCCTCTGGAGCATGCCTTTTCAGCAATAAACAGCCTACATACCATAACATAGGTCACAACACATACTCATGTCTTGACTTGGCTATTGGCTCCGCAGTTCTCTTTCCTCTTCTCGAGTGGGGTGTGGGCACGGACCCATATGGCAGTGACCATTTCCCCACTTCATTAACGTATATAGGTAAAGGCCCGAGCAGTCCATCTTCCCATAATAGGTTCAATGAAGCACGAGCTAACTGGAACACATTTACAGAGACATCCAAACTACACCACACATCCATAGGACACCTACACGTTGAGGAAGCTACCCAACTCCTCACGGCGCACATCCTCGACGCAGCCGAAAAGTCCATTCCCAACGCCTCTGTTGCCCCGCGCAACCAGCGGAGGCCGTGGTGGAATGAGGACTGTAGGCGGGCGCGAGAGGCCCAGAACAAGGCGTGGGGTATCCTTCGCCGGTACCCCACGTCGAGTAACCTCCTCTTGTTCAAACGGGCCAAGGCGTTAGGAAAACGTGTGCGCCGTGAGGCAAAACGAGAGAGTTGGCGTACATTCATAACATCAATAAACTCCTACACAGACACAAGGAAAGTATGGACACGAATTCGTAAACTCAAGGGACAACAAACACACAGCCTGCCTCTGGTCAGCACTACAGGGGACACACTCGAAGACCAGGCTGACACACTCGCACAACACTTCCAACACGTGTCCAGTTCAGCACACTACACAAACACTTTCCTGAAACATAAAGCCTGTTGTGAAAAGAAGTCCCTACGCGACAGCAACAAATCACAGACTTCTTACAACTCCCTGTTTTCACTACATGAGCTGAGGGCTGCTCTAAGCACGTGTAAACCCTCAGCTCCAGGCCCAGACAACATCACATACACAATGATACAACACCTGCACGCAGACACTCTTCGAACACTCTTACACCTATATTAGAAGATTTGGCTTTCGGGGCACATTCCAAACTCTTGGAAGGAGGCTATAGTTGTAGCTTTCCTGAAGGAGGGAAAGGACCCGTCGTCCCCCTCAAGCTACCGTCCTATAGCCCTGACGAGCTGCCTGTGCAAGCTCTTCGAGAAGATGGTAAATCGCAGGCTCGTGTACTTCCTCGAGTACAACGGTCTTCTCGAGAGCTGCCAGGCAGGCTTTAGGGTGGGGCGATCGACGAACGATCAGCTGGTAGCTCTTGACTCGTACATCAAGGATGCCTTCGCGCATAAGCAGTATTGTTTAACTGTCTTCTTCGACCTTGAAAAGGCATACGACACCGCTTGGCGTTATGGGATCCTTAGGGACCTCAAGTCATTCGGTGTATCGGGTAGCATGTTAAACACTCTTGTTAGTTACTTGTCAGACCGAACGTTTCGAGTAAGAGTTGGTTGTGCACTCTCAAACGTTTACATGCAAGAAAATGGCGTGCCACAGGGTGGCGTGTTGAGCTGCACTCTCTTCATAGTAAAAATGAACTCTCTTGGTAAGGCACTGCCACCTACAATCTCTTATTCCATGTATGTAGATGACGTGCAGATATCCTATATATCATGCAATATGTCAATCTGCGAACGTCAAGTCCAGCTTGGTGGAAAGAAACTTGCCGGCTGGGCAGACAAGAATGGTTTTAAATTAAATCCTGTAAAAAGCTCCTGCGTTGTGTTCTGCAGGAAGCGCGGGGTCCATATGGACCCAGACATTACTCTTAATGGCGTGTCGCTTCCTGTGAACAAGCAGCACAAGTTCTTAGGTGTTGTGTTTGACCAGAAACTCACATTCATTCCACACATCAAGGAACTTAAACATAAATGTCTTAAAACAATGAATATACTTAAGGTTCTCTCCCATCAATCTTATGGTTCCGACAAAGAACTCCTACTACGGCTCTATACTGCTTTGGTTGGGTCTCGTTTAGACTATGGCAGTGTGGTATATGGGTCGGCGACTAAAACAGCGTTGCGAATGCTTGACCCAGTGCTACACTTGGGGCTTCGTCTCGCCTCGGGTGCTTTTCGCACTAGCCCTGTCGAGAGTCTGTATGTCGAGTGTGATAAGTGGAGCCTTGAGAACCAACGAACGTACATGGACTTGCTATATGCTTTTAAAATTTCATCACTGAATAGTCATCCTTTTTATCCTGTCTTTAACGATACATCAACATCTCTGCTCTTTGCAAATCGCCCATCCGTTCCTCTGCCCTTTTCACTTAGAGTGAGAGAGCGAGCCTCGGATCTCAGTGCTTAGTTTTTAGATGTGTACAGGTCATCCTTTTCTAACAGTTTACCGCCTTGGCAAGTTCGCCCTGTGTCGTGCGACCTTTCTTTTATGAGACTTGACAAAAATCGTGTACCACGAGCTGCAATACTGCAGCACTTTCTGTCTTTGCAGTTTAAATACACATGTGCAGAATTTTATAGTGACGCTTCTAAAACCTCCAGTATGGTGTCGTGCGCTGCTCATGGTCCTAATTTCAATGCAGCCAGAACCATGAGCATGCACACATCAATTTTTTCAGCAGAAGCGTATGGAATTTTACTGATTGTACAACACATCCTTGAAAATCACATTCCCAATTCCATCATATATACAGATTCTTTGAGTGTTGTTCGCGCACTGTCATCGCATACACCCCCCAGAAACCACATAGTTAATCTTGTATTCTGCACTATCATGTCCGTGTATGCACAAAAGCATGAGCTGGTCCTCTGCTGGGTCCCAGGACATGCAGGGATCGCTGGGAACGAGTTGGCAGACGAGAGGGCCGGTGCTGCTGCACTCAGGAACACTGTGGACATTACAACGGTACCCTACACAGACCTCAAGCCACACATAAGACAACACCTGCGCAGAACATGGCAAACACACTGGGACGAACAGACAGACAACAAACTACATGTAATAAAGCCACACTTGGGACGGTACACATCTGACTCACACAACAGACACACGGAAGTCGCCTTGGGTAGGCTGCGGATAGGGCACACCCATGCGACGCACTCGTATCTGCTGACGGGATCTTCTAGACCCCAGTGCGGCCGGTGCGGAGAGGTCCTATCCGTAGTGCACATACTAATCACATGCAAGGCACTTCACACAACACGACACAAACACTTCAGAGAACTCTACAGACAACACATTCCCCTACATCCATCGTTTTTTCTAGGTGACGAAGCCGTTGTTTCTGTGAAACGTGTGTTTGAGTATTTGTCAGAAGTCAAGTTTTTAAACCTCATTTCCTATCATGCATCATGAAATCTGGCCCTCTACACCAGCCATGCTCATTGTCGTCTTGTGATTTTACTTTGTTTTTGCTGACTTAGTTATTGTTGAAGGTTTCACCCCTCATATATGACTTTTTTTTGGCGCTCTTTGCCCCAGTTGGCCTTGCGCCATAAACGTCCAACCATCATCATCATCAATGGATGCATCGACTGCGACGCGAGGTAACCACGAGCAATTCTCCCAGCGACATTGCGCAAACACGGAGTGAACCGACTCTTCTGATGCACATGGATGCCTGCCACGTCCACATTGACAGCGCAGTAGAAATAATTTCAATGCCTCGAGAGAACACCGTCGCCCAAACAGCATCTTGCAGTTGCCGGAGTGCATCTTTTTCTGTAACGTTCTGATTAAACATAACGCAAGCTAAACTGATAGGTGTTGTACCCTAACGAAAACTTGATCAGTATAAATAAAACGCACTAGGGAGTAGAAGAACATGTCGCTTCTCCATACACATTTAGTCTATTGAAAACAGAGGCGCCTTTGCTACCGTTGGCCAGAGCAGACACCGATACACTGCCGCCTTAATAAGCTTCTCCTTTACGCGCCGACATTAGGAACATCAAAAAGGCTGATACTCGCTTATCGGGGGACCCTTCCGCAATTTTTTTTCACAAAGATGACCTGCAGGCAAGGACACGTTGAAATACCGTTTTCGAGCAGGAGCCCTGCCCATTGAGAAAGAACTGCAATTAGATTATGGGCAGTGATTATTTTTAGATGCGACTGCATCTCATTCACTCGCCTTGTCCATGCAGCGTCGGCGTTGTTGTCGTCCGCCCCTCCACCATTCGCCTCGCCGCGCGAGCTGCGCTCTCCGCCGCTCACCCCCTCTCCTCTCCGGTGCCCCTCTCTCGTCCACACCCCTCCCTCTACACTATAAAAAAATAATAGTTAGCGGCGCCCGGTTTCTATCCCACGACCCTGTGGGCGGAACGCGAGGTACATGGTGCTCTTCCCACTGCGCCACAAAACCGAGACAGAATCAAATGCTACGAACGCGCCTTATATCCTTGACTCATTCAAACTACGTCAAGAAGCTACTGATACAACGCATGATGGGGCAATGATTAACACTTGCAATAAAAGAAAAGAAGCTCCCACTTACAGCAAAAATGATGGAGTAAAAAGGTCGTTGCGACAGCGAAGCCCCAAGCATACCACTTAGAGAGATTGACCAAGATTGGCCAATAAAACATAATAATAATCATTAAACATAATAATCATACGCGTTCCCGACAAGTTTCACGCGATTTCAGAATCAATCCAACGGAAACACCGAGTGAACCCCACGATGCGTCGCATCACCACAGGGTTCCCCTTGCGGGGAAGTGGGCGCAATTTTTTATCCCATTATATGATGGATGCACCCTCGAAAAAGAACGTGTGTTCCTCCGTAATTCATGACGTGTCCCACTGGTCGCGGTAAGTTCCTCAATGACGCTCCCCTTGCATGGGTGGGGTGATAATCGCGAGGCCGCGCTTTAGGGCAGAGTCAATTCATTTGTTTACAGTAGTGTGACACGTAACATGTCTTGTGAACCGGAATTCTCGCCATCCTCATCACGGGGCGACGCATGCGTACGTGGACCCGGTGAATCGAAGTCTGAAATCGCGACCTAGACGTAGGCTCTGCGGACAGTGAAGTTGGTTCTCTCTCTCTCTTTCTCTCGGCCGCGGAAACAGCGAGAGAGAGACACGCGAGAGAGCAAACACGCTTGCTGCAAAAGGAAATAAAATAAAATCTTCTAATTCGACAAGTGGTTACACTCAGTGTTCTCACCTCAGCACTTTCATAACCTGATCGCAGAAAGCCCCCATTCACGCGGTAGAGTTGGCTGCAGTGGTTCGGATAAAGTATCCCAATTGGCATCAGTTGTTCAGGTGTATATGCCCGCCCAAATAGAACCTAGAACCAAATACGGCACCGCAAACCTATAATGCTTCAACTCAAGTGCCCGCGAAGCTCGGATAAAAAAAATCCACCCCCAGGGTACGCATTGCCACGCCTATAGATTTCCCTCGATTCTTTATTAGTGCGCGACGGATGCGTGAATTTTGTTTTGGGCCCACGTGAAGGGGCAACTTTGGGGCCTAAAATGAAGATTGTGCAATGGTTGTCGTAGGAGGCGAGAAACATTTTGAGAGACTGTACATCATGCACACACCAGTTCTGTTCACTCATTTTATTTTTATTTTTCACCTGCAATTGACCTCACAGATGAACAATTGTACGCGGTAAAATCTTCAAAATATTTTAGTGAGTGAAACAAAGACCTCCTATACATTACAAACACTGCCAAAAAACATGCTTGAGGTGATTTTCATGTTTATGGAGATGTTTATCCAGAAAGTTAAATTGTTCCCGCCAAAACGTGCGTGTGCACTTTTCGGAGTTACAATTCGCTGGTCATTGTGAGAGCAGGTGGCCTTTCATGGCCATACTACGCAATCTAGGTTATGTCACAATGCCTCACCTTTGCAATCAAATATAAATGGTGCATATAATGGGCCTAAAATACAGTCCTGCCCTGCAAGTTTTAAAGCTTTCCTTTCTTTCCAAAAGTCGGTGTTCAACACTGCTCGATGCCCACTAACGCTGGGAGAGTGCCCGTACGGGTAAGTTGTCAAGAGAACGATTGTGGGGAAGCATGGTGATTCCTCTCCACACGAGAGAGACAATAGGATAGACATTGGGGATAGACCGCCAGCAGAGTGTGCTTGCACGCGCGTGTGTGCGAGTGCACGAAATCACCCGACATTGCACGCTCTTATCAATGATATGGAAAGAGCAATTATTCCCAGCATTCGTCACCTCAGGCCCAATTTTCGCGGCTATCGCTTCCAAAGCCTCTCAGGCGGGCTCCGTTCCGCCAGAATCTATGTGATCTAGCCAGTCCCTGCTGCAAGGTGAGGTCCTGGGAAGATCAGGTGGATTGCCCTCAGTTCCACGCCTGTTCGAGCACATTGTCTTCGTGGTCTATAGCGAATTCCAGACACCGTGAATGTGGCTACGAGCCGACGAATTATGATAAAGGTATTCACAGTAAATTTCGCAAGGAAAGAGCAGGCTTTTGAGGCTATCGATTCTTTTTTCCCAGCCCAGAGCGAATGTACGGGAGAGTTGCAAAAAATCCCACAGGCTCATGTTAGCAATTTGGAGCGGCGCCATGGTTAACACAGATTTGCCCCGAATAACAACTGCATACCTGACAACCACCCACAAAACGACGCATACATTCAGTAGGTGTGTATTAAAGACGAAAATGATCAGGAAGATGTGCAGTTAAAGACCCGTTTATAGTTTAAAGCGACAAAAACAGCAGCTCAGCATTATTCAGTTGCAGTTACATTTAGTGAATGGAGATTGGGAGGCTGCGTTGAATGGAGATTGGGAGGCTGCATCCCCTCAGGGTTCCCACGTGGGAACCCTGAGGGGATGCAAAGCCGTGCAATCTGGATCAGCTATTCGCCGCTGGCGTTTCAAAGCGGCTTCTCGTTTTCGAAGCGAGGAATCCGCTGCTCGATGCTGCCGTTTACGTTCGGCGTCGCGAGCTCTCCTCTGTGCAGCCTTGTCTTCGGAGGTGCTCGCGGTTCTGACAGTGTGCTGGCTGGCGCTGGTTGAAGGTGTGCCAACCAGTTCGCTGACGCAATCGTTGGCGTCCATTTCCAGTCATCGGACGGCGCAGTACCGAAGAAACAACTGAGCGGAGTGCGGACCGGGTTTATTTGCAGAGCAGAGGGAGTGGAGGGGAGGAGCAGCGCGCATGCGCGTGATTGGACAGCTGGTGTGGAGAGGGGAGAGGAGGAGCAGCGTGCGTAGCGCACAGGTGGTGTGGAGAGGAAGAGGGGAGAGAGGGGTGTTATCACAGGTGGTGTGGAGAGGAGGAGAGGTGCGGACGCCGGATGACGGAGGGTCGACTAAGAGATGCTTTGCATCTAAAACTTGCAATTTTAATACGTTTATAGGCGGATCAATTGCGGAGGGGGATCCCAGGACAACAAAAACAAGGAAAACGAGAAGAACATGTCGTTTGCAATTTCCGGGAGAAGCAATTTGGTGTAGATCTTGAGGGCGGTGAGTAACATCACGAGCAACAATTGCGTTATTGCGGGGTGCAATGGCCGAAGCTACATCCGGGCTATGAGGCGCGCCGTAGTGGATGACTCCTGATTAATTGTGACCAGCTGGGGATCTTTAACGAGCGCCGAAACCTCCACACACCAGCCTTTTCGCTTTTCACCTCAATCAGAAAAGCAGCCTCCGCCGCCGAGAATCCAACCCGCGTCCCTCGGTTTAGCTGCACAACGCCTTAACCACTGAGGTACCGTGACATTTTTTTATTGAGACGGGTAACGTCACCACGAACGAAATATTGTACAGTGCAGATCGACGTTAAAAATAATATAGTCTGCAGGTAAATCGCCACTCACTTAGCCAACAAAAAAAATGGAAAGAAAGGAAACTGCTACATAGAAAACGTGGCTATAATCTCCTGGGGTAAAACTTCGAGCAAAAAAAAAAAACAACAACCAAACGAAGTGAAAAGCTAAAATAGTGCGCAGCACGGCCTGCGTTGTCCTTGTTGAAAATAGAAATAAATGCAGTGTCTACCCTGCCGTCCGAAGGCACTCCAGCTAAGAGCTAAAGCCATGGCTGGAGTGCCTCCCGAAGACAGAGCAGACCTTTTGTCAGAGTGGTGTTTAGCTTTCGTCTCAGCTCCGTGATGCCAAGAGGGTAGCTTCGAGTCTGGCTCTTGCCACTTTTCTTTCTTTAAAGCCGATAGTCTTTCCTGCGCTACTTAAACCCGGAAATTTTGGTCTGTCTGTCTCGAGTCAGCCATCCGGCCAAAAATAAGAGTTGTGAAACGAGACGTTTATATAGGCAAAACATTTCAGAACCACTCTTAGATGCCATACTTCACACTTGTTAACATTGTTTAGTAATAAGAAAACAGGCATGTTTGAGGTAAGACGTCAGCACAAAAGTGATACTAGGCCATGTTCTCTTCATTGAAAACACACGTGCGTTTGATATTTATGACACCAAATAATACGCATTGAAAATGATATGCTGTTCCAAGTATACAAAAAAGGCTCGCGGCCCAACAGTAACAAAGTGACAGTTGGGCCGCGACAAAGGCCCAAGTAACATAGGCCCAAGTAACAGTAACCTCGCGGCCCAACAGTAACAAAGGTTCCAACCGATGGCGCAGGAGCTGTTGGACGCGGGAAGATTCAATTGACATGAGCAAAAAATATTATTGTTGGACAAGCGAGGCGGAAGGGGGAGAGCATGAAAGGAGGGCGGCGGAGGGAAGAGAAGCCGTCACGTGGCTGGGACGGCCGAGGTTATCGCCTTTAGACGGCATTTGCAGCGAAGTGAGAATATATACGCAGCAAAATTTGTTATTTTAAGTTTCAATTACAATGTTTATTCCTTAGGCTAGTTTTCAGTATTTCAGATGGTTGAGTTCTATTCGCTAGCTTAGGTTACGTTACGCTGGGGAGAGCGAAGTAGTGTCAGGTGCGGCGCTCTCTTGCGAAAGGACGCGAGGCATCACTTTAGTGGAGTGCTCATAATGCAGTAGGGCGAGACGTTAGGCACGACACGTAAAAGCGTCTTCGAGGGTTCAATGCTTTTCGGAAGAAAGCAATGAATGGTTGGGTTTTTATGGCGCAAGGCCGACTAAGGGCAAAGAGCGCCAGAGGAAAGTTTAATGAAGTGAAGTGGTTACCACAAAAAGGTAGGTAAAAAAAAACATGTCAATCGAACATAGTAAAATCAGTTACAATAATGGTGATGGCTGGTGTATAGGGCCAGATTTGATTATGCGTGATAGGAAATGAGGTTTAAAAACTTAACGTCTGACAAATACTCAAACACACGTTTAACAGAAACAATGGCTTCGTCACCTAGAAACAGCGATGGATGTAGTGGGATATGTTGTCTGTAGAGTTCTCTGAAGTGTTTGTGTCTTGTTGTGTGAAGTGCCTTGCATGTGATTAGTATGTGCACTACGGATAGGGCCTCTCTGCACCTGCTGCACAGAGGTCTTGGAGATGCAGTAAGAAGGTGCGAGTGCGTTGCATGAGTGTGCCCTATCCGTAATCTGGCCAAGGCGACTTCAGAGTATCTATTGCGTGTGTCGGTGGTGTATGGTCCCAAGTGAGGTTTTATTACCTGTAACTTGTCTGTTTGTTCGCTCCAGTGTGTTTGCCATGTTTTGCGAAGTTGTTGTCTGATGTGTGGTTTCACGTCGGTGTAGGGTAATGTGGTTATGTCTACTGCATTCAAGAGTGTAGCAGCAGCAGCCATTCGGTCCGCTGCTTCGTTCCCGGCTATACCACTGTGGCCGGGGACCCAGCAAAGAACCAGTTCAAATTTGCGTACATACACCGACATAATATCCTTGATGATCAGATTAACAACGTGGTTTTTCGAAGGCATTGTTGATGACAGTGCCCGCACAACACTGAGGGAATCTGTATAGATAATGGATTGTGGGATGTGGCTTTGAAGTATATGATTGACAACAAGAAGTACACCGTAAGCCTCTGCCGTAAAGATACTAGTATGACTATTCAGAGTTCTAGTGACACTAAGGCCGGGCCCATGCGCCGCGCAGGACACAGAGGTGGAAGTCTTAGAAGCATCCGTATAAAATTCAGAATAATGATACTCCTGCCAATACAAGAAGTGCTGCTGAATTGCACATGTGGGAGCTCGGTTTTTATCAACATGTGTGAAAGATGTGTCGCATGACACAGGGCGGAGATGCCATGGTGCTATGAAATCTGTTACAGAACTTTGGATGGTGTCTAAAAAGGAGACAGCAAGCTCTGACGCTTCCTCTCTAACTCTGTAAGAGAAGGGCGCAGAGAACGATGGTCGATTTAAAAGGAGTTCAGTCATGGAGGTATCATGAAAAACTGATTTAAAAGGATGGTGAGGCATGTATGAAATTTTAAAAGCATAAAGGAGGTCTGTGTATGCTCGCTGACGTTGTAGGTTCCATTTGTTGCACTCAACATACAGGCTTTCGACCGGACTAGTTCGGAAGGCACCACACGACAAGCGGAGCCCTAGATGAAGCACAGGGTCCAGCAATCTGAGGGATGTTTTAGTGGCTGACCCATAGACAACGCTACCATAGTCCAGTCGTGAACCTATTAGGCTGGTAAAAACACGTAAAAGAAGTTGTTTGTCAGCACCAAAAGAGATGTGCGACAGAACCTTCAGGATATTCATTGTTTTTAAGCATTTATGTTTTAGTTGTTTTATGTGTGGGATGAATGTGAGCTTTTCGACAAAGATTATACCTAAAAACTTGTGTTCCTTTTTCACAGGAATAGAGGCACCGTTGAGTCGAATGTCTGGATCCGGCCTAATGCCACGCCTCTTAGAAAACAGAACACAAGTGCACTTTCCTGGATTAAATCTAAAACCGTTGCGATCTGCCCAGCCGGCTAGCTTGTTCACACCAAGCTGCACTTGGCGCTCGCAGATAGACAAGTTACACGATTTGAAGGAGAGTTGAACATCGTCTACATAGACTGAACAAGAGATCGATGGTGGCAGTGCCTTCTGAAGAGAATTCATTTTTACAATAAACAAAGTGCAATTCAAAACACCACCTTGTGGCACGCCGTTTTCCTGCACATGAACCCTAGAGAGTGCCGCTCCAACTCGCACGCGAAACGTCCTTTCAGACAGGTAACTAACAAGCGTATTCATCATGTTACCCGACATGCCAAAGGACTTCAAATCGCTGAGGATGCCGTACCGCCAAGCAGTGTCGTACGCCTTTTCAAGATCAAAGAATACTGTCATACAGTACTGCTTATGCAGGAAAGCATCTTTAATATATGACTCTAACGCAACGAGTTGATCGTTCGTAGATCGCCCCGCCCTAAAGCCCGCCTGGCAGCTCTCGAGAAGACCGTTGCACTCTAAGAAGTACACGAGTCTCCTGTTTATCATCTTCTCGAGGAGCTTGCACAGGCAGCTTGTGAGGGCGATGGGCCGGTAGCTAGCGGGAGAGGAAGGGTCCTTTCCTTCCTTCAGGAAAGCCACTACTATGGCCTCCCTCCAAGAGCGAGGAATGTGCCCTGAAAGCCATATTTTATTGTATAGGTGTAAGAGTGTTTCAAGAGTGTCTGGGTGTAGGTGCTGTATCATGGTGTATGTAATCTTATCTGCGCCTGGGGCTGAAGGTTTGCACGTGCTCAGGGCAGCCCTCAACTCATAGAAAGTGAATTCAGAGTTGTAAGAAGATTTTGATTTGTCTTTGTCATGTAAGGGCTTTTTTTCTGTAGATGTTTTGTGTTTCATGAAAGTGTTTGTGTAGTGTGCTGAACTAGACACGTGTTCGAAGTGTTGTGCAAGTGTGTTAGCCTGGTCTTCCAGTGTGTCCCCTGTTGTACTAACTAGGGGCAGGCTGTGTGTCCGTTGTCCTTTGAGCTTGCGTATACGTGTCCAGACTTTGTGTGTGTCTGTGTATGAATTAATGGATGTCAAGAAGGTGTGCCAACTCTCTCGTTTTGCCTCACGGCGCACACGTTTTCCAAACGCCTTGGCCCGTTTGAACAAAATAAGGTTACCCGACGTGGGGTACCGACGAAGGATACCCCACGCCTTGTTCTGGGCCTCTCGCGCCCACCTACAGTCCTCATTCCACCACGGCCTCCTCTGGTTGCGCGGGGCACCAGAGGCGTGGGGAATGGACTTTTCGGCGCCGTCGAGGATGTGCGCCGTGAGCAGTTGGGTAGCTTCTTCAACGTGTAGGTGTCCTATGGATGAGTGGTGTAGTTTGGATGTCTCTGTAAATGTATTCCAGTTAGCTCTTGCTTCATTAAACCTTTTATGGGAAGATGGACTGCATGGGCCTTTACCTATATATGTTAGTGAGGTGGGGAAGTGGTCACTGCCATATGGGTCAGTGCCCACACCCCACTCAAGACATGGAAAGAGAATTCCCGCACCAGTAGCCAAGTCAAGATTTGAGTATGTATTGTGTCCTATGTTATGGTATGTAGGCTGTTTCTTGTTGAAAAGGCATGCTCCAGACGATGTTAAAAACTTCTCTATCTGGCGACCTCGGGCATCCGTGCGAGAAGAGCCCCAAAGAGAATTGTGTGCATTGAAGTCGCCTGTTAAGATGTATGGTTCAGGAAGCTGGTCGACCAGCGCCTCAAAGTCAGAGCTCAGAAGTTCAAGATCAGGAGAGATGTAGATGGAGCATACCGTTATCAACCTATTAAAAATTATTGTGCGCACGGCTACAGCCTCAAGGACGGTGTTCAATGTGACAGGTGGCATGCTAAGGGTTTGCGGCCGATTATGGCCACACCGCCAGAAGAGTGTGTGCAGCCATCCCTGTCTTTCCTGTATACCAGGTAACTATTCAAGAAATTTGTGTGTTTAGAATTCAGATGTGTTTCCTGTACACACATTAAACTTGGCTGGTTAGCATGCAGAATATCATGCACGTCGTCAAGATTATTCAGAAGGCCTCTGCAGTTCCATTGAACTATGTCTTCTCTTCCCATTATGATGTGTTGGAGCTACTGGAGCGTGATTATTTATGTAGGGTCTTTCGGGGCTTGGACTCTTGGGAGGGGCTTTCTGGCCTTCTCTACTGACCTGGACGTCGCAGCCCGTTCCTTCCGCTGCGATGAAAGCCGGAAGGGCTCGACGTCCATGTCGTCATCTGAAGGAAAGGGGGTGCCCAGCGGACTGGGCCCCCTTGACGTGGTACCCTTTCGGGTGTTCTTTGCCTGTGCTGCCAGTGCCGAAGGCGTGGGGAGCACCACAGATGGCACAGGCAGTGAGGTGGGGGACGGGGTCGCTGCGACTGCCTCCGTCTCCATCTCGTCCGGGCCCTCGCGTGTGCTTCGGGCCGGTAGAGAGGGGGAAACGGTGGGTGCAGCAGCATCCCCACCGGACGTGGATGCCACCACAGCCGCTGCTGGCTCAGCGAGCGGTGCGGAGGCGGGTTGGGCTGCCAGAGGCAACCCAGGGGGGGGCGGGGGCGGGACCAAGTCCGACTCGCGCTACTGGGTCGCCGCCGAAACCAGACGCCGCTCCGCCCCCCGGCGAGCTGCGTCGGCGTACCTCCCCAGGGGGAAAGAGGCGAACCTCTTCCGCGCCTCTGGGAAAGTGAGGTTTTCAGTGACCTTGATGTTAATGATTTTCTTTTCTAATTGAAACTTTTCGCATTTTCTGGAGTAGGCCGCATGTGGACCCTGGCAGTTTACACAAACAAGTTGTTGCACGTTGCAATTTTCGGCCGGGTGATCGTGCTGGGCGCATTTTGCGCAGGAAAGTCGGCCGCGACAGGTGTTTGTGCCGTGCCCGAACCGTTGGCACTTGAAGCAGCGCCGTGGGTTCGGGATGTAAGGCCGGACTGAACAACGGATGTAACCTGCGTTGATGAGTTCAGGAAGGGTCGCCTTGTCGAAGGTTAGGATGAGGTGCTTTGTCGGTATTTGTTTATCGTCTCTGCGGATGGGTATGCGCCTGACCCCTGTTACGCCCTGACTACGAAGGCCCTCCAGCAGGTCAGCTTCAGATTCATTGATTAGGTCATATTCGGAAATCACGCCCTGGGAGCTGTTTAGGCTGCGGTGGGGCGTGACTCGGATGGCCAGATCGGCGACGCGGGTTTGTGCAAGTAGTTTATCAGCCTGATCCTGGCTACTGACTTCAACAAGGATTTCACCGGTTCTTTGTTTTTTGGCTTTATATGATTCGCCGATGACACCTTCAAGAAATTTGGAGACGAGAAATACTGACTTTGAAGCAAGAGGGTTCAACTGGTCAACTGATTCTATTACTAAGAAGCGAGAGTAGTTGTTCGGTTTCGGAATACTCAAGTTGGGAAGTGGTGGAAAGGAAACTTTGGTGCGGCCCCTCTTCGGGGGCCGATCACGTTTGGGGGGGGGGGTTTGGAGAATGCCATATGATACATTGGAAAGCAGGGAGACGGGGGTACTTTAACTTTTGACCTTACCCTGGTAGTCAAAGAGGTCCCGGAGCTCCCTGCCTGGTAGACAGGCAGGGAGCCCATCGGCCGGAGCTTGACCAGGGCTCCGACGGCCACCGTTCACGGCTTCTAACCCTTCACCTTTCAACTTCTAGCCACGGTAGGTGACAGCTTAAGTATGGGGGGCTCGGGGTACGCGGTGTCGCCACTCACCGTCACCAAGATTACTCAAGGTGCCCCGTGCGGGGTGGTGGTACAAGTTGAACAGAAATATTCCCGTGGATCTACATCTTTGTCTTAAGGTATACCTCAAGTGCAAAGAGATCCAGGAAAAAACAATGTAAATACTAGGGGTGGGGATTCAATACAACTGACGGAGCACCCACACCGTAGCCTTGCTCGAAACCACGATGACACAGGTCTCCCGAATGATAAGGCAAATAGTAAATTGATGAACTGGAATGAGAGAAGAAGACATTTTGAAGCTAGTGCACCGCTTGGTAGTGAGCAGGGTGACATACGTTCTGGCCTACCAGAGCATGAACCTTTCCAGAGAGGAACAGGCAGAAGTAATCATTAGAAAAGCATACACGACTGCACTAAGGCTACTGATATGCACGTCAACAGAAAAGCTACTGGCCTTGGGGGTTAATAACACATTCCAAGACCATAAAGAAGCCCAACTGAAGGCCCAGACTGAGAGGCTGATGCAGACCCTGAAGGGCAGGACGCCTCTAAGTTCTCACCTCTCATATTTAACCACTGTTCTGGCGCTCTTTGCCCTAGTTGGCCTTGCGCCATTAACATCCAACCATCATCATCATGGAAAGGAAACTTCGGTGCGGCCCCTCTTCGGGGGCCGATCACGTTTGGGGGGGGGGGGTTTGGAGAATGCCATATGATACATTGGAAAGCAGGGAGACGGGGGTACTTTCTCCTTTGATCTTACCCTGGTAGTCAAAGAGGTCCCGGAGCTCCCTGCCTGGTAGACAGGCAGGGAGCCCATCGGCCGGAGCTTGACCAGGGCTCCGACGGCCACCGTTCGTGGTTTCTAACCCTCCACCTATAAACACATTGCCACGGTTGGATCCAGCGTATGTTTGGGGGCTCGGGGTCCGCGGTATCGCCAGTACCGTCACCAAGATTGCTCAAGGTGCCCCGTGCGGGGTTCGGAAGAAAGCAATTGCCGAGTTTTGAAATCATGTAGCAGGGGCGATTGGGTCCGCCGAAAACAATATTTCGACGACAAAGAATAACTGTGCTCACCCGCCGCGGTGGTTCAGTGGCTAAGGCGTTGTGCTGCTGAGTACGATGTCGCGGGTTCGATTCCCGGCCGCGGCGGCCGCTTTTCTGATGGAGGCTAAAAGCAAAAACGTCGGTGTGTTCGGGATTTCGGCGCACGTTAAAGATCCCCAGGTGGTCAAAATTAATCCGGAGCCCTCCACTACGGCGCGGCTCATCGCCTGCGTTGCGTCGGCGCGTTCAACCCTACAATCAATCAAATCAAAGAGTAACTGAGCTCAAAGGCGCCAGGCCTTCGTCCAAGGGGCAGGCATCACGTATACTAAACACGCCAAAGGCCAGACTAAATTTCCCTTCTTGAGAGAAGGCAGCCCCGCTTACTTGATCCAGCCAAGAATTTTTGAAAAATATGGTTGGCGCTTACCTCAGCTAACCTTGGATATGCAGAGCAAAAGCTTCGCTTAGTCTGCTGGAGTCTTGGTTTCGCTTGGTTAACCTTTAATGTAGCTATATTGCCGACCACGGCTCCAGGTCGTTCGGTCCCGTGCAACGCTCACAGAAGGAAGCACGGCCTCGCCTTCATTCTCGGCGAACGCAGCGCAGGATGACTCCCATATGCCGAGAGGACCCAGCGGCGCATGCGCGGAAGGCGGCGGTTTTGGTGGGCTGCCGATTAGCTGAGCGGCCGCGGCCGCCGCTAAGCGACTTAAAACGGGGTCTTGTGCGCAGCTCCAATAGCGGGCCTGGCGAATAACGCGGTGCGCTGCGAGGGGTGTGCCGCCGGGGGTGTGTCTCCGGTCAAAAGGTTAACTTGCTAATCCTCCGCGAAACCGCTGGACGGAAGTAGCAAAGCTTTGCTTTAAAGCATTTCTCGGTGGGCGCAAGACCCGCTGGCGAGCGAACTGCTCGCGGCAGCAACGTGCGACGACGCACGGTAAAAGCAACAAGGGAAACAGGCGCCAATGCGCAGGGTCTCGTTCCCAGTTGGGCAGCTGATTAGCTGCACTTTAAACTAGGCAGCCGCAAAGGACAGCGTGGTCACCTGGAATCTGAAGCGTGCAGGCGCGACTGTAGGCCTGGTGTTTGGTGCCTTGAACGCTCGCGGAAGGCGCCGGGCAGGTTGTCCTCACACTCGGGAGACACGAAAGCCGGGGAGGATGACTTCGAGCGCTGCAACCGCACCTGAGCCCATGCACAGACGGGCTCGCGCTCTTTGTTTAAATCATTCAGAATGATGATGATTAATCATATTTATTCCTGCTTTTTCTTTTATTTTTGCGCACTACCCATTACAACTTAATTTATTATTTCGAATTGCGGTTTTGATTGCCGTTCATAACAAGCCGGACGTCTAATGCGCCAACCCACAGCCAGAAGCGGAGGCCCGTGGATAACAATAAAAGCTCTTTGATCGGAACTGCGAGGGAAATCCATCTACCTTTGAATTAATGGAAGTTCTGACAAATGAAAACAAAAAAATTACAGCAGTAGACTACCATTGGGAATCAGTAGGGCATGTAAACAATTTGATGCTTTAAAAAAATCCGTGATTGCAGTCTGCCCTTTGTCCTTAAAGGCGACAGCCAGGAATGTTAAGGCCTCGAGCCTCATCGACATCTTCAAAAGGGAAAAAACGGGCGCAATTCAGTTTAGCCCTGACTTCTACGTTCTCATTGGACGGCCGCAATGGGGCTTCGTCCTCCTTTTGTTTTTCCTAGTCACAAGCAGCGGAAGTTTCTGCTCTCTTCCTCTCTGGTGTCCTCCCCGGTCAATGCACCGCGAACCACTGCGTCGATGTGCAAATGACTTAGCGTTTTTCTGCAATGCAATGCAAATGACGATGCAAATGACGATGTGCAAATGACGGTGCGTTTCTCTGCTGTGTGCGAGGCTACAAATCTCTGGCGCCTCGCATCAAAGTAAGGCTTGACGATATTTTTTGGTTCTCGTAAGGCTTGGAAACGAACGGCACAGAAGACCACCTTACACCATGCTGCACGGGGAGAAAGACGCAGTAATATAACCGGAACACCCACCAAGGATCCTGCACAATGCACTCTAGGCAGCGGGGCACGCAGGGATAGCAGGAAACGTAGGCTGCGTTCCAATTCCTGGATAGCTTGGTGGATAGGTTATGACGCAGTCACATTAGGCGTCTAAAGGAAGCAGAATTGGAACGGCGCAGCGGTCACCAACGCAGACGACAACTTTGTAGCAGACATGTTGAGTAATGCAGGCCCCCCGCACGGGGCACCTTGAGAAATCTTTGTGACGGTACTGGCAATACCGCGGACCCCGAGCCCCCAAACATAAGCTGGATTCAACCGTGGCGATGTGTTTATAGGTGGAGGGTTAGAAACCACGAACGGTGGCCGTCGGAGCCCAGGTCAAGCTCCGGCGGATGGGCTCCCTGTCTGTTTACCAGGCAGGGAGCTCCGGGACCTCTCAGGCTATCAGGGTAAGGTTTGAGAAGAAAGTCCCCCCGTCCCCTGCTTCTTTTACATGCCATATGGTAAATCGAAAACCCTTCCCAAACATGATCGGCCCCTGAAAAGGGGCCGCACCGAAGGTTCATTTCCCCCACTCCCAACCCTCAGTCTTCCAAAGCCCGATAACTACCCCCGTTTTTTGGTGTTGGAATCCAGTGATCAAGAAAAGCCTCTTGCATCACAGTCCGTGTTCCTAATATCAAAATTTCTGGAGGGCATCATTGGTGACAAATATAAGGCCAAAAAACAAAGAACTGGAGAAATCCTGGTTGAAGTACACAACCAACAGCATGCCAAGATCCTCCTTGAACAAACTCGCATAGCCAATCTTGAAATCAGGGTGACACCCCACCGGAGCCTGAACAGTACTGAAGGTGTCATCTCCGAACTAGACCTGATGAATGAGACAGATGCTGACCTGCTGGAGCGCCTGAGAAATCAGGGCGTGACAGCTGTGAGGCGCATAACTATCAGGAGGGACGACAAAGTAGTTTCGACCAAGCACATCATCCTTACTTTTGACCGGTCCACACTCCCAGAGTACGTCAATGCAGGTTTTGTACATTGTAATGTCCGGCCCTACATTCCAAACCCGCGCCGCTGCTTTAAGTGCCAGCGGTTCGGGCATGGAACCAACTCCTGCCGTGGTCGTCTGACCTGCGCAAATTGCGCTGAGCATGATCATCCTTCTTATAATTGTCCATCATCAACCCTCACCTGCGCCAACTGCCAGGGACCCCATGCCGCCTACTCTCGAAAGTGCGAGAAGTTTAAGCAGGAGAAGGCTATAATTAATGTGAAGGTCACTGACAACATCACCTTCCCGGAGGCGCGAAAGAGGTTCGCCTCTTTCCCCCTGGGGAGGTACGCCGACGCGGCTCGCCGGGAGGCGGAGTGGCGTCTGGTGTCCACAGGGACGCAGTTCAGCGAGTCTGACCTGGTCCCTTCCCGCCCCCCCCCCCCTCTGGTGCCTCAGGCAACCCAATCCGTCGCCACGCCGCTTGCTGAGGCAGCAGCGGTTGTGGTGACAACCTTTTCTGTAGGGACCGGTGCCGCTCCCGCCCCTCCCTCCCCGACCTCCAGTGCGTTGGAGGGTGCCGATCGGATGGACACCGGGGGCCCCGCATCGGCTCCCACCGCCACCACACCTCCCGTGCCACCTTTGGTGTCCCGGACGCCCTCGGTGGTGGCGGCTCAAACGAAGGGCTCCCGAAAGGGGGCCAAGTCCGAGGGGCCTGGTCCGCCGGCCACCCTACTGGCATCCGACGAGGAGATGGATGTCGCGCCGTTCCTGCCTGCAACGCAGCGCAAGCAGCGGCCTCCGATGTCCAAGCCGCCAGAAAGGCCTAGAAATACTAGAATAACAGTCCCGAAAGACGACACATGAACAAAAACACACACACACTCCAGTTATTGTTAAATTTAAATATGGGAACTGAAAACATCATCCAATGGAACTGCAGAGGCCTCCTTAAAAATATTGACGATGTGTATGAGATGCTGCATGCCAATCAGCCAAGTATCATGTGTCTCCAGGAAACCCACCTCAATCCTAAACAAACAAATTTCTTAAATAGGTACATGGTATTTAGAAAGGACAGGCTTGGCTGCACACACTCTTCAGGAGGTGTGGCAATTGTCGCCCGGAATTCCTTAGCCTGCCACCCTGTCACTCTGAACACTGTCCTTTAGGCTGTAGCAATCCGTACGATAATATTTAATACGTTGATAACGGTATGCTCCATTTACATCTCTCCTGATCATGCACTTTCGAGCTCTGACTTCGAGGCACTGGTCGACCAGCTGCCCGAACCATACATACTAACAGGCGACCTTAATGCGCACAACTCTCTTTGGGGCTCCTCTAGAATGGATGCCCGAGGTCACCTGATAGAGAAATTCCTCACATCTTCAGGAGCATGCCATTTCAACAAAAAACAGCCGACATACCATAACTTAGGACACAATACATACTCGCATCTTGACTTGGCTATTGGCTCTGCAATTCTCTTTCCATGTCTTGAGTGGGGCGTGGGCACGGACCCATATGGTAGTGACCACTTCCCCACTTCCCTAACGTACATAGGTAAAGGCCCATGCAGTCCATCTTCCCAGAACAGGTTTAATGAATTAAAAGCAAACTGGAGTACATTCACAGAAACATCTAAACTACACCACACAACCATAAAACACTTACACGTGGAGGAAGCAGCCCAACTCGTCACGGCACACATACTTGACGCCGCCGAAAAGTCCATGCCCCAGGCCTCCAGTGCGTCCCGCAACCCAAGGAGGCCCTGGTGGAACGAGGACTGTAGGCGGGCGCGAGAGGCCCAGAACAAGGCGTGGGGTGTCCTTCGCCGGTACCCCACGCCAGATAATCTCATTTCCTTTAAACGGGCAAAGGCTCTTGGGAAGCGTGTGCGTCGTGAGGCGAAACGAGAGAGTTGGCGCGCCTTCCTCACTTCCATCAACTCATACACCGACACTCACAAAGTCTGGACACGGATACGCAAGCCAAAAGGACAACAGACACACAGCCTGCCCCTGGTTAGCACAACAGGGGACACACTCGAAGACCAGGCCAACACGCTTGCACAACACTTTGAACATGTGTCCAGCTGAGCACATTACACAAACACTTTCATGAAACACAAAACATCTGCGGAGAAGAAGTCACTGCGTGATAGCAACAAGTCGCACACTTCTTACAATTCTCCTTTTTCAATTTATGAGCTGAAGGCTGCTTTGACCACATGTAAACCTTCAGCTCCAGGTGCAGATAAGATTACTTACACAATGATACAATTCTTACACTCAGACACACTTGAAATGTGCAGGAAAATGGAGTGCCGCAAGGTGGAGTTTTAAGTTGCACCCTTTTTATTGTGAAAATGAATTCCCTTAGGAAGGCGCTGCCACCGTCGATTTCCTGTTCAATGTATGTAAACGACGTTCAGCTCTCCTTTACATCCTGTAACTTGTCTGTCTGTGAGCGCCAGGTCCAGCTTGGTGTTAACAAGCTAGCTGGTTGGGCAGATAGCAACGGTTTTAAATTTAATCCAGGGAAGTGCACTTGTGTCTTGTTTTCCAAGAGGCGTGGCATCCGACCGGATCCAGACATTCAGCTCCACGGTGTCTCGATTCCTGTAAAAAAGGAACACAAGTTTTTAGGTATAATCTTTGACGAAAAGCTCACATTCATCCCACACATAAAACAACTAAAACATAAATGCTTAAAAACAATGAATATCCTGAAGGTTCTCTCGCACATCTCTTTTGGTGCTGACAAACAGCTTCTGTTGCGTGTTTTTACTAGCTTGATAGGTTCACGATTGGACTATGGCAGCGTTGTCTATGGGTCAGCCGCTAAAACATCCCTCAGAATGCAGGACCCTGTGCTTCATCTAGGGCTCCGCTTGTCGTGTGGCGCCTTTCGGACTAATCCGGTCGAAAGCCTGTATGTAGAGTGCGACAAATGGAACCTACAACGTCAGCGAGCATACACTGATCTCCTTTATGCTTTTAAAATTTCATCCATGCCTCACCATCCTTTTTAAATCAGTTTTTCATGATACGTCCATGACTGAACTCCTTTTAAATCGACCATTGTTCTCTGCGCCCTTCTCTTACAGAGTTAGAGAGGAAGCGTCAGAGCTTGCTGTCTCCTTTTTAGATACCATCCAAAGTTCTGTAACAGATTTCATAGCACCATGGCATCTCCGCCCTGTCTCATGCGACAGATCATTCACACATGTAGATAAAAACCGAGCTCCCACATGTGCAATTCTGCAGCACTTCTTGTATTTGCAGCAGAAGTAGCAATGTTCTGAATTTTATACGGACGCCTCAAAAACTTCCACCTCGGTGTCCTGCGCGGCGCATGGGCCCGGCCTTAGTGTCACTAGAACTCTTAACAGTAATACAAGTATCTTTACGGCAGAGGCTTATGGTGTACTTCTGGTTGTTAATCATATCCTTCAAAGCCACATCCCACAATCCATTATATATACAGATTCTCTCAGTGTTGTGCGGGCGTTGTCGTCAACAAAGTATTCAAAAAATCACGTTATAAATTTAATAGTCAAGGGTATTATGTCTGTGTATGTCCACAAATTTGAACTCGTCCTTTGCTGGGTCCCTGGCCACTGTGGTATAGCCAGGAACGAAGCAGCGGACCGAATGGCTGCTGCTGCTACACTCTTGAATGCAGTAGACATGACCACATTACCCTACACCGACGTGAAACCACACATCAGACAACAACTTCGCAAAACATGGCAAACACACTGGAGTGAACAAACAGACAACAAGTTACACGTAATAAAACCACACTTGGGACCATACACCACCGACACACGTAATAGATACACTGAAGTCGCCTTGGCTAGATTATGGATAGGGCACACTCATGCAACGCACTCGCACCTTCTCACAGGGTCTCCAAGACCTCTGTGCAGCAGGTGCGGAGAGGCCCTATCCGTGATCCACATCCTTATACAATGTAAGGCACTTGACACAACACGACACAAATACTTCCCACAACTACACACGCGACATATTCCCCCACACCCGTCATACTTCTTAGGAGATGAAGCTATGTTTTCAATCAAACGCGTTTTCGAGTTTCTTACCGACGTAAAATTTTTACATATCATTTCTTATCATGCATGTTGACAACCTGGCCCTTTACACCAGTCATCTTCATTACGTTGTCTTTTACTTGGTTTATTTTTACTGAAATGTTCTACGTTTACTTCCATGCCACTTTCATGTAATCACTATTGTTTGGCGCTCTTTGCCCTTAGTCGGCCTTGCGCCATTAAACTCCAAACATCATCATCATCATCAGTAATGCAGGCCGCAGGAATCATAAATAATATTACAGTTATTATTACAAACATTATGTACTTTAACAACTAAACAAAAGCATTTTCACCACTAGTAAACTATACTAAATATTTCAATAAAATAACAAGTTATTTGGCACAACATTAGTACACAAAAAGGTGGCGTTGGCGTCGCTTAGCAGTTCAGACGGGAACGTAGCCTGCATCGTGGCTGACTTCGATGCTGTCTCTTCGAAACAGTCCTCGCTGACTGCTTAGTTCGAATTGAAACGGGGCTTAACACGGCGGACTGTCCGCGAAGACAGCAACGAAGCCGTCTAAACGGTAAATTGGAACGCACCCATGGTGGTGCACTGGCCAGCTCGAGGCTCTACGAAACGCCGACCACCCGAACACTTTTTTCCCACCCCACTAGAATGTCAGAACACAACACCTTCAATTATTGGGCGAGTTGATGTTCCATAATCTTGAATCATATATGCCGACTTGACGATCAATTTTGCTGTGGTTATGAGCAAATACGCTGAAAGAGATGCAGGATCCGAAATTATTTCCGCAATGAAACTCTACGACCAAACTCCAACCTTCTTCACCGTAGTGAGAAGTGGTCCTCCTGTTCCAATAGAACAGCAGTTCTCAACCGTGAGTGTGTTGGGTACCCCTTCAATGCTTGCAAGAGTGATGGGGGACCCCACGGTAAACTATGTTGATCCGTGTCATAATTTCCAAGAATTAGCACTTACAGTTAGTCTTCAACATACTGATCAATGTCCACCTTTTGTGTCTGACGTTTTATGCTGACGCCAGTAATGTTGACAAACAATTTGCTCTTGCAGCTAATAGTCACTGAAACACATACAAGCTCTGCCTTTTGTGTGTCTTGCTTTTTCCCAGAACTGGCGTGTCATGCAAAATGCCTACGTTAAACCATGGGCCACAGTGCACTAGCTTCGCCAAAAATTAAACTTCATGTAGAGAAGGCAGGTTTGTTTGTTTCTAGCAAGGCACAGCAAAAAGGAAAAAAAACGAATGGGGTTAGGGGGCTTAAAAAGTTTTGGGAGGGTTCCGCGGACCCCTGAAATGCCCTCCGGACCACTTGGTGTCCACGGACCCCCATTTGAAAACCACTTCAATAGAAGGTTCTACAACTACCCCTAGTGGCAGACCAATGCCAGACACGACACTCCGGAGGCATGAACAGCAGGGTCTTGCCTCTGGCGTTTCTTTTACAAAGTGAAAATATTAAATTCCCCGTGAAGCGAAAATGCGGCGTCCGGCTTCGGCGTGACCCAATTGTGGTCCACCAAATGGCCAACCGCTCAGTTACAATGAGATCGAATAAAAGAATATTCGGCGGATCCGACATTCGAACCCTAGTCCAACAGAATGCGAGAACAGCGTTCATCAGCTGCATCTGCAACGCCAAGACTTGCTTCCAGGAAACAAAAAATCATGCACCCCTCCGTCTAACGACGGCGATGGTTGAACGCGAAGCTGTGTCGTAATGGATTCTTTAGTTGGACAATCCCACACTGCTAATATGTGCTACTATGGAGGTACGAACCACTTTTCTACAATACCCACCACAACTCTCGGGTGCGCACTCCGTAGGCCTAACATTTGGGTTTGAAGTGTACGGCGTGAATCGGAACCTGCTGCTTGGCAGTCGCTTCGACCATGCCGAAACGGAGCAATCGGATAGACGCCGGCTTCACAATGCGAGGTACCCAGGTTCGGTTCCGGCCAGGGGAAGCATTTATTCTTTCACTTCACCCACGATCTTTCATCATCATCGTCATTTTAAGTTGCCTTTCCTGCAGGGCGCATTGGCGTACAACGGCATCAGTGAGGACACTAAAGCTCCGCTGTAAAAGGTGGACGAAGCGAATGCTTTGTGGCCGTCCACATGAAACGTGTCTGAGAGGCATACATTGAGGTCCACAGGAGTAATTTCTGAACACCCCGTTTGCGGTAATGGCGAACAAATACGGCTTACAAAGGCGAAGAATAAGGAAAAAAGAAAAATGTAAACAAGCCCCCTGCATGGGCACACGCCATCACCCTGTAAGAGAAGGTGAAAACCAAAAGGAAAGGGAAACGGAATTCTCCTGGTGCGTGTGTGCACCACAGTGTTTTACCGCAAAGCTTTCATGAAATGTGTAGGTCGCTAACAAATCTGCGGCCTGTGGAATGAATGGCAGCAGTGTGTTCAACCTATCAGAACCCACAGACAGCATGGACCGAGCGCCGCACCGACTCGTTCCGACTCGCATCGACAAACTTGTTTGAAGTTTGCCTACTGGGTCTTTCTTTTGGGTGATGTGAGTCCACAATTTGCTAGGGTTGGTGGCAAGAAAGCCGTGCATTTTAACTATGAAAAAGTGATACTTTGATTCTTTCATCAGCCCGTAGGAAGGACATGTTAGACGCTTTGGGCGCTCCTGAAAGACGCTTGACGCGACGTTTTAAGCGAATAATATGACGTGCCATTTATAGGCTTTCGCAGTTAATCTTTCTTTGTTTCTGTGGTATATATCTACTAATGCGAGTATGCACTGCTGTCTTGAAGTGCAACCATAATCCATTTAAGTCTAAGTACCCATTGTTAAATTCACTCTTAAAGGTGTCGAAATCTACTTCAAGGAAGTCTAAGATTCTCTCATTGTGGACACTGCTGAAATCTCGAAATGCTTAGTTATTACCCGCGAAGTATACTTCGCGGGTAATAACTGAGCTTTGCTTTCTATAGAAAGCAACAACTTGCTTTCTATAGACAACAAATAAGCAGCAACAAATAACTTGCTTTCTATAGAAAGCAACATATGACTGTTAAACTGTACTACCTCGTGATCGGAAATCCCGGTGACAACGTCGATATCAAAGCCAAGCTGTGTCACATAGGAGGGCAAGATAAAGTATTGACCTCGAGTTTGTTGACACACGAGTAAATTTGTGCACAATTAGGCCTAGTTCACAAGAAAAAACAACACCAAGCAGTATTTCGAAGTGATCGCACGCAGGAACGGCACACAACGAATCCCAGACAATACCGGACAGATTAAAATCGCCGCGGAGTACCATATGTGTGAAGCACTTCGCATACTCGCCCACACAGTCTGCAAATTCTTCTAGTACGGTAATGTTGGAATTTTGTGGCCTGAAGAATACACCGATGAATGTGTTGTGTTGTCAATGGTGAGGAACAATTCAAGCTATTTCAGTGTTTTTGTCTAGAGGAAGGGGAGTGCAGTTCAAGCCTTTTCTTATTAAGAATTCCACATCCCCACCTTTCGAAGCCGTCCGCAGCGAAAGATTTCGTAGGAGGTGGGTATCGCTACAGAGTCTGGCATTTGGTCGCTTAGCCACATTTCTGTTACTGCTGTTACGTCATGGTCCTATAAGGTAAGAACACTTTCCAGATCATCGGATTTGTTTTAAATACTTCGGGCATTTATATTCAGAACAGAAAAAGGGTTGAAGTTCTTCTCTGAAGGCACATCTGGGTCGCCCCTTTCTCCGTTATCAGCTTGGTCGTTGTCCGATGGCGATCGTCGCACCGGAGCAAACGGGACTCTCGATCCAAGTGCGTCGCCCCATACAAAAAGCTTTCCATCGACTTTTATTTTGTCGAACGACTGCGTTACTTTTATCCCTTTCGCTCTTAGTTCAGCTGTGCTATCCCAAATTTTTTTCGGCACAGCTCGGACGCGAGACAAAATGTCATGATATACTATACCCTGTACCTTTCAAGTGTTTGCAGTTTTTTAGTACACTTGCCTTGTCTCGACCGTCTACTAGCTTGAAAATTACTGATCTATATTTACTCTCCGTTTTCCTACCTATTCTGTGTATACGTTCAATTTCGAGATTTTGCACTTTTAATATTGCACCAAAACTGTCATTTGGTAGTACCGCCTCCAGCAACTCCGCCTTTTCGTCATTTAGTTCTTATATGCCGTACACTAGTAATATATTCCTCCTACTGCGGTTTTTCAAGTCGTCGATTTTATATATTAGGCAATCCACTTGCTGTTGCAGCATGTCTACTTTGAAGGTGTAACTCGTTACAGTACCGGAAAGTTCATCGAGCTTTATATCAATGGCTGAGAGTTTGTCACAAGTTTCACTCAAGCGTTGTGTTCGGCTCTCGAGCTTTCTTTGAGTTAACGAATTTCATCTAGTATCTTCTGAAGCATAGCTTCTGTTGCAGGGCCGGAATTCAGCTCAACATCCCCTCAACAAGGTAGCAGTAACAAACAAGGTAGCAGTAACAAGGTAGTAACAAAACAATCGTATACACTGCAGAAAGAATAAGCAGCATAGCTGCGGGGACGGCAAAAGCACAAGACATACATTATTACCACAATATGCAAGCACGGGAAGATAGCCTCTCATGTGTATAACAAGCGAGAATGGGTTCCTGAGAATCATGTTGTCCACTCTTTGTAGTTACATGTCTTCACGAACATTTCGTGTCAGGGTCGGTTCGGCACTTTCAAATGTTCACGTGCAGGAGAATGGCGTGCCTCAAGGTGGCGTATTGAGCTGCACCTTGTTTATAGCTAAGATGAACTCTCTCCGAAAGGCACTGCCGCCAACCATATCCTGCTTGATGTATGTAGATGACGTTCAAATATCTTTCAAATCGTGTAACATATCCATTTGTGAACGTCAGGTCCAGCTTGGGGTAAATAAACTTTCTCGCTGGGCAGATGAAAATGGATTTAAACTTAATCCTTCTAAAAGTACCTGCGTTGTATTCTCAAAAAGGCGGGGCATCCTGCCCGATCCCGACGTAAAACTCTTTGGTGACTCGATTCCAGTAAAAAGAGAACACAAGTTTTTGGGTGTGGTGTTTGACGAGAAACTCTCATTCATACCCCACATAAAACGACTTAAACAAAAATGCCTAAAAACAATGAATATTCTAAAAGTCCTGTCTCACCAATCGTACGGTGCAGACAAACAACTCCTGCTTCGACTTTATGCCGCGTTGGTAGGGTCACGGTTGGACTACGGAAGCGTTGTGTATGGGTCAGCCACAAAAACAGCACTTAAAATGCTCGACCCAGTGCTTCACTTAGGGCTTCGCCTGTCTTGTGGGGCGTTCCGTACCAGTCCTGTCCACAGTCTTTATGCAGAGTGCGACAAATGGTGCTTAGCGTACCAGCGAACTTATGTTGACCTCCTATATGCCTCCAAAATCTCATCAATGAATAACCATCCCTTTAAACCGGTTTTTAATGATACGTCCACAACTAAACTCTTTTTAAACCGCCCATCTATTGCTGTTCCTTTCTCGCAGAGAGTGAGGGACGAGATGACTATTCATGACGTCTCCCTCTTAGACACATTCAAATCATCTCACACTGATCTTGTAGCACCATGGCATCTTCGTCCTGTGGCATGTGACTTGTCTTTCGTACAATACAACAAGAACAGGACACCAAGAAGTGGGATTTTGCAGCATTTCATGCATCTACAGAATAAATACAGGGCTGCAGAGTTTTTCAGCGATGCATCTAAAACGTCCACTGCGGTGTCTTGTGCTGCGCATGGGCCTAATTTTGAAGCATGTAAAACAATGAATGTTAATACAAGTATTTTTACAGCAGAGGCATATGGCATATTTCTAGTTGTAAGTCACATAGTTGAACATCATATTCCTACATCCGTCATTTATACAGATTCGTTGAGCGTCGTCCGTGCATTATCATCCGGAAAGTCATCAAAAAACCATGTCATTAATCTTATCTTCAAAACGATTATGGTAGCTTATTCTTCAAACCTTGGGTTGACTGTGTGTTGGGTGCCAGGCCACTCTGGCATTGGCGGTAATGAAGTGGCGGATGAAATGGCCGCCAATGCTGCACTCCGAAACACAGTCGACATGGCAACACTACCTTACACAGACCTCAAGCCACACATTAGACAACAACTCCGTAAAACTTGGCAAGCAGACTGGAGCGAACAGACAGACAACAAACTACACGTAATAAAACCACACTTGGGACAATACATTACTGACTCACACAACAGGCACATTGAAGTTACCTTAGCTAGGTTACGGATAGGCCATACGCATGTAACGCACTCGCACCTGCTCACGGGATCTCCAAGACCCCTGTGTAGCAGGTGTGGGGAGGGCCTATCCGTAGTCCACATACTCATAAAATGCAAGGCACTTGACACAACACGACACAAACACTTCAGAGAACTCTACAGACAACATATTCCCCTACACCCATCTCTGTTTCTAGGTGACGATGCCATGGTTTCTGTGAAACGCGTTTTTAAATATTTGTCAGATGTTAAGTTTTTAAACCTCATTTCCTATCATGCGTAATCATATCTGGCCCTATACACCAGCCATCACCATTATCTTTATTGATCTTACTATGTCCAGTTTACACATTTTATACATAGCTTTTGTGGTAATCACTTGTTTTCATTAAATAACTTCTCTGGCGCTCTTTGCCCTCGTCGGCCTTGCGCCATTAAACACCAACCATCATCATCATCAGAATCATGTTGTCGGCCCCTCTGTCGTCCTCACTGGTCGGTGCACGCTGAGTTATATCCGTGGGTGTCGATGACGCGGGGGTGTTGGTACACCATGCGCCATCAGGGACGGGGCAGTAGCGCTCAGGCTTGAATATTTGCTGTCCATTCTGTACACGGGCGAATACGTGCTCCAGGCAGCATGACGGTTGCGCCTCGAAACAAAGGAACGCCGAGGCGCAGCTGGCACGGACATGAAGCAGCACCTGTATAACCTGTATTGTGTCGCGTGTCGTGGAAGTTGCAGCGAGCTCTGCGACTCCTCTCATATCGTTGCTTGGTTTTCCTCGAGCGTTCGCTCCTATGCTGGTGGTTTGTGACTTTTTCCTTCAAAGGCCCTTTGCGGCAAGCCTCATAATTCGCGCCAAGAGTTGCTTCGAGATCGGCACGTGCTTGCCGTTCTTGTTGCTGTGGTAACCGCGGCGGAAATTCTGCTTGAATATGCGTCGCCTGTTGTGATCTGTACTCATCAGATGGCGGTGGTATAGGCGCAACCTGGCCGGTGGTCGTCCTCGGCGGTTCCATGCCGTGGCCGGCGGCGAAATGGTGGCCGTAAAACGGCATTGAAACACGGTACTTTGTCAAGTGTCACCTGGATAGGCTCCTGGTGCAATGGCGAAAGGATGACCCGTAGCACTCGAAGCACAGACGGGAAGCTCTTGACGGGCGATGAAAAGCAGACCGTCGGGACTTGCATCCATTCACACGGGTCACCGTTCCGTTGCCGAAGTGGTCGTCGTCTTCGCCAGAGAATGGCGGATGCAAAGTAATCCTCAGCATTGTAGACTTCGCCAGCTCAACTGGCGAAGCTTGCACTAAATCGCACAAGACTTCAATTATAGCGAAACTTCAAGATTTCAGTATACATGAGCACAGAAGAACTCATCACCACCCATTTGTACAAGTTTGAAATTGTTTATTTACGTGTTCTATTGTTGCTTTGCTCTGTGCTAGCAGTATAGTCATCGTCATGTGCTTCGATATTGTTAGTTTCCTAATGCCAACCATTACATGCGCGGTAGAACTTTACGACAGCGCTGGAGCTTTTTTTGTTAAACGCAGAAATTTTGGTCTGTCTGTATGGCTGTCTGTCTGTCTGCCTGTGACTCGATTCAGCCACCCGGACAAAGCGAAACAGAAACTGCACAATGGTCTTATATACCCACAGCCTAACCTAAAAATCTAAGTCCGGCTGTCAATGTTGATACTTGTCAACAGTGTTGAACAAGAGCAAGGCATTACCCAAATATAAGGCGGACAATCCATACATAAGTGACGTTTGCACTGTTCCTTTATTTAAAAAATTCCGGATGCTTCGTTTTTGCTCTATATAGCAAATAAAATACTACATCAACTGCAGAAAACCGCCGCATGCTGTGAACCGCGCTACCTGGCGGCATTTAAGAAATCAAACGACAACAGCAACGAAAGGTTCGAGATAAGTTCCACGTTCCGCTTGAAACGCTCATGGAGTAGAGCAACATGACGCTATAAAACATGTAGTAGGGTGCCCCGATTCAAGCGCGTCTCCGCCGTACGGCAGCCCTAGCATCGAGGTGCCGGACTTGGAGCAGAGGAACGCGGTAAATTTAAATTGACTTGAGCAAACTTCTAGCACGTTATCTTGGGAGGAACGATACGGGAGAGGGACAACATAGAGGTGAGCGGGCAAAAGGAGGGCGGCATTTACTTGGCAGGGGCGCCAGTCGACTATCGTCTTTCGTCAACATTTGCAATAGAAGGAGCAGAAACACGGCCATTTTTCTTGTTTTGCGCGCCGCGAGGCGCGCGCTCACGAGCGTTCGACATTTTCTCGCGCTCGTGGTTTTTACCAGTTTTTTTTTTTTTTCCTAATTCCACTGGGCGTGCCGGGAACGCTCAGTGGTCGCCGCGAGGCACGCGCTAACGAGCTCTTCGCATTTTCTTGGTTCCTCCAATAGCAAACTTACGGCTTGCACGACAGCTCCGCTGTTAAACGAGGCGCGATAAGCTCATCGGTATCTAAACCTTGTGGGTGGCAGCCTTACCAATATAGTTAGATAGCCAGCAGTCTCCCTGGAAGTGTTGCCATAACAAGATCAAGACAACGACAGAGCCCTGCGATCTTATGTCACGCCTTCTCCCTTGGCGTAATATAACGGGTTCGATATTTTACACAGACAGCCCCAAGCACTAAATTTGTACACCCGAGCGCCAAACTGAGGCAATCGAACATGTGAAAGCGATTATGTTCTCTCCGCTGCTTCAATACTAACGCGCTTTCACAGTAGGGTGTCGAACGATGATGATGATGATGATTAGTGGCTTTCCCTTTGAATCGGGGCGTGGGTTGTCAGCAACCGACTTGCCTGTTTTATTACGTTTACTTGCCCTACTCCCAGCTAACCTATAGATTTGCTACCTCCCTCCCCTCTCTCCCTCTTTTCTGTTTTAAACTCATCGCCCCCACCCCCCTTTTTTCTCCCCTCGCTGTTCTAAATTCTCGTCCGCATGATTACTCCGCCTGCGTACCCATCCCTTCCCTACTTTTCTTCCACCACCACTCCAGTCGCCTCTTCGTCACCTCTATGGCCTTGAAGTTGAGGTTCCCCCTCGCCCCAAATCCCAAAGCCTCCGCCAGCGTCGTTTCCCCCTCACCCCGCGGTGGCCGTATCTCTGTGCAGCTCCTGACAATAGGGTCTATAGTTTCCCAATCACTGCCGCAACATGCACACGTTTCATCCTGCTGCCTGTAGCTACCCGTGTATGCCCGGGTTCTCAGGCACCCTGCCCGTGCCTCGAAGAGCAACGCACTGCCTCTCGTATTGCCATAGAATCTCTCCTTCTTAATTTCTCGTTTCTCTGCCCTATAAGTCTCCAGGGTTTTTTTCGCTTCCATTCTCTGTGCCCAATTCGTCGTCTCTGCTGCCTTTACCTGCTTTTTAACGGTTGTGTAAACCCCGCTTTCCCCTACCGACTTTCCGTACCGCTTGGTCAGCTGTCTAGTCCTCCGTCTCCACCGCGTGTCCACGCTCCTCAAATACAGGTACTTAAACACCCTCGCGGCCCATTTTTCGTCCTCCATGTCACGAAGTCGCTCCTCAAACTTTATCTTGCTCTGCGCCTCCCTCGCCTCGAAAGACGACCAGCCCATATCCCCTTGTACCGCTTCATTTGTAGTTTTACTGTGGGCCCCTAGGGCCAATCTGCCTACCGCCCTCTGATTTACTTCCAGGCCGGCTTGGGTCTCTGGCTTCATGCACAGAACCGAATTAGCGAAAGTTAATCCTGGTACCATGATCCCTTTCCAGACTCCCCTTACCACCTCGTATTTGCTGTATCCCCAGAGGGCTCTATGCTTCATTATAGCCGCGTTCCCTCTTCCTTTCGTCTTAAGGGGAGCCTCATGCGCCTGCGTGTAATCTTCGCTGTTGTTCAGCCATACTCCTAAATATTTATACTCTTTCACCAATGGTATTTCTACTTGCTGCACTGATACTGTTTTGTGCTCCTCGCCGTCATTAAAGACCATGATCCCCGATTTTTCTCTGCTAAAGGATAGCCCTAGGTGCGTCGCTTCTTCACCGCATATATCCATCAAGCCCTGCATACTTATCCGGTTGTCCGCCATCAACAATATGTCGTCTGCATACATTAGTCCCGGAACCCGTTGTTCCACCACCTGCCCGTTTTTCATGTAGGATAAGTCGAACCCCATCGTGCTGACTTCTAGCTTCCTTTCTAACCCCGTCATGTAGATCATGAACAGCAGCGGAGAGAGAGGACATCCTTGTTTCAAACCCTTGTAGGTGTATACAGGCCTATTGTATGTTACCCCCTCCCACACTATTTGCACTTGGCTCTCCCGGTATAGCTCCCTGAGTAAGCTAATGAATTCTGCCCCAACTCCCTCGTCCTCCAGGATACTCCAAAGCCGCTCCCTGTCTACATTATCATACGCCGCTTTAATGTCCAGAAAGGCTAACCACAAAGGTCGGTTTTGCGTCTTCGCCACCTCTATGCATTGGCTTACCACGAATAAGTTGTCGTCTAGCCTTCTGTCCTTTCGAAACCCATTTTGAAGCTCCCCTAATATCCTATTTTCTTCCACCCACTGCTCTAGTTCGAACTTCACTGCCTGCATTGCTAACCTGTACAGCACTGACGTGACGGTTACTGGCCTATACGAGCTTGGGTTTGTCCTGAGTCCTTTGCCCTTGTACACTAAGTTCATCCTGCTCATTTGCCACGCGGCCGGAATTGCCTTTTCTTCTATCCTTGTTCGGATGGCTTGCAGTAGCTTTCCCTTGCTCTTTGGTCCTAACTGGTTAATCAACTCCATCGGTATCCCATCCGTGCCTGCCGCGGTATTCTTGGGGACCTTTTCCTCTGCTCTTTTCCATTTCAGCTTGTCCCCATCTATCTCCAGACATTTCGGCCTACCCGCCGCGACATCTCTGTGTCGCTGCGGGGCCTCTTCATCCACCTTACCGAACTTCTCCGTGATGATTTTGTGCAGGTATGCTAATGCTTCCTCTCCCTTGAGCATCTGCCCCTGCTCGTTTTCTATAGTACCGCCTTCTGTGGGACTCGTACGTTTCCGTAATGCCTGCCCATGGTTCCAAAAACCTTTTCGGTGCGTCTCTACCCCTTCCTCGTATTTGTGCTACCCATCGCTCGCTGTCCCCCTTTATTTTCGTCTGCACTAATTGCTGCACTTCCTGCTTCATTTGCTTATACTGCTCCCATTTTAGGTCCACCTCCTCCTGATGTCTCCCCATCCTCTTGGCCTCTCTGTGCTCTCTAGACGCCTGTTTACGCCTCTCTATCGCCGCCTTTATTTCTTTGTTCCACCAGCTTTTGGGTGTTTTTTTTCCTCTCCATCGATTGGCCCCCTCTGCCTTAACTATTTTTTCCTGCATAGTCTTGATGAGCCTGTCATATTCCCACTCTTCTCCAGGATTTCTTTCTATGTCAGCCTCTATGCTTTTGGCTATACCCGCAATTTATTTGCTGTTTAACTTTGTGCGCTGCCCCGGTCGACCCGTTATGCCCGACGCTTCCCACTAATCTACAGCGTGAGAATAATAGTCGAATCAAGGTTTATACCGGCTTCCGAACTCTCTACGCCCGCAACGTTTTCGTTGGTTTTAAAGGGACACTGAAGTGATTTGTAAACAATGCGGGATTACGAGCGCAAATTGTAGTCCGGAGTCCCTAGGCCCTGTTTCGACCACTCTGAGCGCGTTTACGCGAATTTATTTAGTAGAAAAATCAATTCGAAAATGCTGTCCTCCTCTCTGCACTCTCGCCCATTTTCTTTGGCGTTTTCGTGTGACGTCAGCAGGAGAGGAGCTGGCAATTGGCTGCGCTACTGCACGGCTCGCCGACCTTCCGCGACCGAGTCAGTCGGCCCAACGTTTAGTCCGCCGGCCGCCGACGGGTCATGGCAATTCGCTCGATCAGTTGAAACTAAGCCACCACAACACGTTTGTGAATGGAAGAATGTGCCTTTCTTTACTTCGTTAGTTTGTACTCTATATCTAGCTCCAAGTCAAGGTCGCTTCGCACAAGCGCTGCACAAGCGCACATGCGACGCTTCGCTGACTGGTACACCAGTAGGAAAATATAAGGCCTCTTGAAGTGGTAGAAGAGTCAGCGAAGTCAATATAGGTACTAAGGAAATAAAATCAACTGTTATTTTTACCGTACAGCGTAAACTAGGGTGCGGGAAGCACTTTTTTGCGCTGGGCGAACAAGCACAGCGGTCAGCAGCACGACTACGCATCTGCGAACGCTTTTCCGTCTAAGAAATGCAATTGCTAGACGTGAGCTATTGTGGAAACTCGGGGGACGCTTACTGCACGAGCGCAATACAACAAATAGTCACCTAAACTGCTTGAAATACTAAAACTAAATAAAAGTGTAAACTGGTTATGCATTATATACCTTATATTTCCACTGTAAGCAAAGCTCTCGCCCGTGGCCGTGTGGTCTGGAGCGCTTGGTATATCATCGCAAATGTTTTGCACGTCACAAGTTCGAATCCCCACGCGTACAAGTTTTTTTTTTTTTTTTTATAAGGTAACTTTTTCATTTTTCGCCGATGTTTTCTATACTGAGTTCACCTTTTTTTGGGCCGCAATGTTCACTGCTCCACGAACTAGTCCGCAGAACTCGCGCAGCCTGGCACTGGCGCGCTAGCGAGTTCTCGTTGGCGTGCTGTTGCCATAAGCACCAACTGCTTGCGGGCAGTGGGCTCAGGCCAGAATCAACAGACCCTTGGCCTGGTGCGAACACGCTTTTTACGATACAGTCATGAGTGAGGCAAGCTCCAAATATGGGGGAAAAACGCATGCATTTGTGCGTCTGCGGGGACGCGGGAGACGCGGGGGGCGTTCATGCACTGCGTAGGCCTCGGCTAGTGAATGCTACGATTCCAAGCCGTCTTGGGAGGCTTATCTTATGCATTTTACAGCAGACGACATGGTAGAAGCGCGGTACTACGATTACTGGAATATTGAGAATGCCCATCCAACGACGCCATCGGATCCAAACATGTTGTTTTACAGAACCGAAACCGAAACCGAAACTTGTTTGATTGCTAACATTGGGCATCGTCCAATCACGGTGCCCCCTCCTCCCAACGTCACAGCTTAGTTGATGCGGCCGCCGCAAACCGCGCATGGTAGTGTTCCTTCTTTCGCGCTTTGTAAAATAATTACCGATTTGTCAACCGGATAAACGATGAAAAGTGTGCTAATTTGAGCCAGTCTACACATTGCAAGCAAAAACGGGAGCTTGACAAATTCACTTCAGTGTCCCTTTAACTTCTGCGGCGTTTGCTTTGGCGTGACGGCAGTGCTCGGTCATGCTGGCGTTGAGTGTGTACTGTAGGTCTCTAGGGCTCACATTTCAGCGATTTTATTCCGCTGCTTGAATTGAATTCGATGTGAAAGGAAAGACTTCCGTCCTTTGAATTCTGCATTTCCAGCCGGCCGCATCGCCGGAAGTCACGCATTTTCTTTCTGACAGCAGTGCAATGTACGCGCTTACGCGCCAGCAAGCCGCAAAGAGCATATTCCTCCCCCCCCCCACCCCCCCCCACCCCCCCCCCCCCCCCGGTTATTAGCGTCGATCGAAAGAACCTTCAGCGAAATAGTTTGTTTTCTGATTGGGCAGAAACGTGTGGTCATAGCTTCAAAAGAGCGTTTGCTCAACCATTTCTAGCTTTTCTAGATCCAGAGCGCCAAAGCGCCGAGCGCCGAGCGCCGACGCCATGACTGTTTCTGAGTACGCATTGTTCGCGGGATTCTCTGATTATTTATTATTTAAAAATTTACGCTCAAACTGGATAGAAAAAAGTGCCCGGATATCGGCTCTCTTGAAAACTTAAATTTATACTGACGGCCACGTCTGCTGCAGAATTGCGGGTGAATAATGTTCACGCAGAGCCACGTGAGTCGGGTCGCCGCGGACCCAACCACTGGCAACACCTTCTTTCTTCACCGCTCCTATTGGGCTTGCCTGCAGCTCGCAACATAACGCTGGAATCATGATTGTGTGTGCTGAAGCTACACAGTTTCGGTGGCAGAGTCCCTTATGCCCCGACTCGCAGTGACGCACGGAAGGTGGGCAACGGGAGGGTTGCTGCCCCGTCCAGAAATTTTCAATTTCTTCGGGGAGGAGTTGAGGGTCGTCGACAAAACCGGCGAATTTGCCTACCGCCAACCGGAAACAACTGGTAATAGGCACTATATGGTACCGGTTCATTTAAATGCGGCGTGGAAAGGGAGTGTATGTGGAAAGGGAGTGAGAACTTGAATGTGTCTCCTAATTGTCCAAAAACGCCTGCTGTCCACGACGTCACCATGTAGTACCGCGCTCTGTCCCTGTGACCTTTATATAATTTTTTTTTCATTTTTTCACTATTCTTACGAGTTTTTTCTTCCTTGCTGTATTTAATATTCCTTCAAACTGCTTTCTAACAGCTGCAAATCTCGTTTAAACACCGCCCTAATACTTAAATAAGATATTTATTTTTCTAACCACTGATGCTGGCTAATCTTCTGGTTGGGTATGTGGCATTCACTAAAGAACATCATTATCAGCATCGCCGTTGTCCTAGAGGAACTGGGCGCGCTTGGTTTGGATGCCTTCAAGCCCCGCAGTCTCAGGGCGAGGCCTAGCTCCGACGCACTGCAAGGGCCGCCAGGGCGCCTGGACACGCCACAGCTTTCGGGTTCGGATGGGCCTACAAAGAACCACCTTAAAGGGGCACTGACACAAAATTTTGAAGGCGAGATAACTTCGGAGATAGATTGGTGGGAACACATATACATCATCTGCAAAATATCAGCGGCGAATACAGCCTAGAACATATTTAAAATCAATTTTAAAGTGTGCGAAACGCAACCGAGCAGCCAGTAGAGGACCACGCGCAATCGACATCCCGAGGATATTGTGTAAATAAACAACGTCACGAGTTTGTGTTTGCCGCTTCCGCATTGCCAGCGTTTTTCGCCGGCTCGCCCGGCTCGCCGCTCCAATCGGAGGGCCGGAGGGCGGAGCTTCTGCTCTCGAGAACGAACGACCCCATCGTTGGCGGCGGAGGCGCCGTGATTTCGTCAGCTCATCGGGCAGCTGGCCGCGACCAAAGTTCTACAGCGATTCCAGGCACTCTGTTTCTATTACTGTTTATTACCATTGGATGCGAAAACGCGCCGGAGGCACGAAAAGCCCACTGAGCTAGCCGCACGGTCGCTCTGCAGGCGACGGCCACGGCCGCGAAGTGGCCCAGGCCGGCGCAGGTAGCTCGAGTGATAGCTTGTTACCGCTGCACGAAATTGTCCCCAAGTCCCGACCATGGTGGCTTACATGAGCAAGGAGTTAATGATGCGATGGCGGGTTGCATTAAAAATTGTCATTTGCACCGCTTACGAGAGCGGCACTCGAATATCCGCCGCAGTGCTAAGCCGAACACATCTGTAGGCGGACCTGTAGGCAGACCGGCCGGCTGCTCCCAGGGCGCGTCTTGCCACCCACCGTCTCGAGCGTCGCGCGTCGTTCTTTAGCCGCGGTAGCATGTGCACTCGCAGCGCCTGCGTCACATCCACGGTGGCTTTTTAATTTAAGCGCCTCACGAGATCAGTACGTGGGGGCATTCGCAGAAACTGCCGTCGATGCGGATTCGACAGTGCTACGGCGGCTCTGCTCTGTGATATCCCTCCGACGGTCACGTGGTCAGCTTTGTTCACACAAAATCCACAAAATCCATCGTTTCGCGGCACTCGCTGAACCGAAACTGCGACTGGCCGCATTGAAAATGCCTCTAATTAAACAACCGTCGCGCGCTGAAGCAAATGAGGTTTCTACAGGTTATAAGTAGGTCACTAGGTACTTATCGCAACAAAAAAAAAACAAGATGCAAAATTTTTGTGTCAGTGCCCCTTTAAGGTCTGAGAGTCCTCGCAGCGGCACGGCGGCTTTTACGTATACTTATTGCCTGCACGCTGTGTTCCGGCGTTGTCTCACTGCTTGCCTCCGCTCCTGTGCTGCCTCACAGGAACGGCGCACACGGTCATCGAACGGCGGCCCCTCGGGAGAACACCTTCATTCCCTCCTCATTCCCGCTTCATTTGCACGAAATTCATCCGTTTTGTGCTTAGATGTGTTCTGGACTCATTTGGTCGTGCTTTACTCGCGTGCTTTCGCGCTGATGCAAAGTTTTTTTTTTATATATATATCCGCCTTTATTGCATCTCCTTGAATCTTTCATGTTTCACGTTGTAAAAGTTTTCTTTAGAAGTTCCTGTCCAGTCTGTTTTTTCGTCACACACCAGCAAAACCTCACTCAAAATTCGCAGTCTAATTAAAGGAATTCTGCATCCGGGGAGCACCGCGTGGTGAATACCATACGAGTACCCTGCAACGGCGGCTTCCTCTTGAAATACGGAGTTCTTGCCTACCCTGACGCTAAGCCGCAATCAAAATGAGTGGTATTTTGGAGCAACAATGGCAATAAAATAGTGCATCTGTAGAAAATTTTACACAACTTTTTTTATTGTCTAAGGCTTCCATAAACACCGAATCATTTTGCGTAGGAATTCCGTGTATACGAAGAATAGGGAAAACAAATGGAGCCCGATTTTGCCCTTTTTTTGAAGATACAAACAAGAAAATTGTGCCAAAGCTTGTTATTATGAGAAACAATCTGATCCTCCCATTCTTGGAAAGACTAACCGCTTTAGTCATGCCTGGTGCGTCATACTACGTACGAACTCCGCATTCCCGAAACATCCGAATATACGGAACGTCTCAGCAGGGATGCACTTCATCGGTAGTAATATGTGAAAAAAGCAGCTTAACGCCTCACGTATGGAGAGCCCGAGGCAAACTAGCCCATGCGGAATGGTCCCAGCTCGTTCTGAAATTGATTTGGCACCGCCAGCACAACGCTGAGAAAAAAAACGCTGCTACAGAAATGGTCCTTGATTATAGACACGATGAAGTCATCCACAATATCATAGACCGCGGGCATGCGTCCCCATGGGACCTCCACAGCAAGTAGCGAAATTAATAAGAGCTAACTAGCGCCGACATCCAGCACCGCTGTTGATGCCAACTGGCCCAGGAAGACCTCTTGATAACATTAATGGTAGTACCTGAGTAATCTTGCGACACGCAAACAAGCGAACATTCGCTTTGCAATACTGTTCGTCGCCGACACGTGTCACAGTTGATCTACACTTCTGCAATAAACCTGTTAGGGTCACTTACAGTCTGGACACGAAAAGACCGCTGGTTGCTTCTAACGTAATCCTGGAGGCCAGACTGCCCCGTACTACCTTGGACGACATCCACAAAAGATCACTCGGAACTTTTAACGACCGGCACGAGGGGGAACGCCCATGCAATGGAAGTCGTTACATAGGGCGTTCATACCTTTAAAGGGTTCCTCACCGGGCGGTAATCTCTCAGAAAGGCAAGAAGGAAGGGAGGGGGGGGAGGACCATGGAGAATGAGAAAGTGCCAAGAGAAGTGGAGAGCTGGCAAGGAGCCTTGTGGACGTGTCACGCGGCCATGTGGCGACCAATTCGTCCCGATGCTGTTCAACTCCGGCGTCAACCATGGGTAAACTTTGCTACCAGGCAGCGCTCACAACTGTATGCCCACTCCTGCCGCGTACTTCGCTAATCACGGGAGGCACCCATGATAGATAGATTTGAGACCAGCCACGACGACGGCGGGCGTCCAGCAAAAAAGCGTAGGGCATGTCGAAGGAATCCATGGGATTCCCACTTGAAGAGCTGTTAACCTGGCAGGAGCCTCCTCCTAGCTTAGAGAAGAAAACCGCTATTTCCTGCTTATGATCCCCCTTCCCAAGCTCAGATCACGAAGTGTCGGTTTCCGGTTGGTGTCCTCCCGGTTTTATCCTCGTGCGTTCAAAAGTGTGCATATAGGACGTTCGACGTACCATCTACCAGCAGGGCTTTCCCTATCGCCTGCAGCGCGGAATACGCAAGCTCCAAATTTGGACGCTTAGGTGGCAGAGGTGGCAGATTAGGTGGCACAGGCTTACTTTATCTTTTTGTGCAATAAGAATGGAACTTGCGTAAGCGCCCCATCCGTCGCCCTCCTTAATGAGGAAATCGCCTATCGTGAAGATAGCGTCCAGTGAAAAGGCAGTAAATTTCTTGGATTCGCAATGTTCTGTGCTGGTGTTATCGATCTGTTAACATTCGCGCAGATCATCGGGCAATTTGTTGCGGCGCATGGGTTTGCTGATTTCTTCCCGATTTCTGTTGAATTACGTCAGTTTAGTGTGTATGATGCGCCACAAGGGTGCGCTGTGTCGAGATTTGTCGTTTTTGGTTTCATTAAACTCAGTTAGTAAGCGCTCGTCCTGAGTAGTTCTTCTCTTTGTCCCGCGTTTTTCTGCGCTTTTATTTAGTATGTCCAAATTTGCAGCCAGACCAATTCCCCATCTGTTTCTCTTATTGCCACTATCCTCGGTCGACGTACGTATACAGACCTAGTCGAAAGTTCTCATTCCGCAGCGAACGCGCCCCGTAGCCACTGCCATCAAAGGGTCTCGCAGACGTTTGCCGCCTGCGGTGATAAAGGAACCTAAGAAGGAATATTGCTCTGGCGAGTGTGACATGGATAAAAAAGTTGGCTGGCGATTACGATACTCCCTAATTCGATATTTGGGAGCAGCTGTTTAGCTGTTTTGACTGTGCAAAGTATGTTGAGGCAAAGAATTTCAGACAGACGTATTTGTATGGTTACAGAAAACTTGCACCTGCAGTGGTTGACGAAGCACATCTATCGGTTGCCTCGCTCATTGTTCGGACCTCACTCAGGGTTCTGGCGTCGGCGGTGCTGAGCCTCCGCTCTGGCAGCTCGTATAGCTGCAGCGTCTGACGAAGCGCACGACCGGTTGCGTCACTCGCAGTTCAGAACTCACTCCTGGTGGCTGAAGTGCGCTTAGGCAGCACTCACTCGTGGATTCTCTAGACGGTAGCTATAGCTAGCCTGTGCGTCGGCGGCGCGAAGTGCGTCTCAGGATGGGACCGCGAACTGCGTCTTAAAGGAGCCATGAAGAGAAAACAAAAGTTTGTTTTATTCGAAAGATTAGGTGTTTCATAGTACCCCAAGCGCTTTCCCGGAAGCAAATGATGCTTTATTCACTGAGAAATAAGGCAATGTAAGCCAAAATTTTAAATCTCCCGCTAAAATTGCAGATTTCGTCACGTGAACAATGGCGTCATACAAGCCGGTCCATGAAACAGATACTTAGTATGTCGACTCCATATAGCACCCACACGCGGGAGTCGACCGAGACGGCGGCCATTTTAAGAATACTAGTAAAACCTAGTGCACCCGCAGCCCTAGTCATGGAATCGCCTGATCCGGAGAACAAAACTCTCGCCGAGGAGCTCGGGCTTGCATTTAACAACCTCACACCACTTGAACGCTCAATGCTTCTAAGTGCACGAGCGGCAAGAGTTGTGGGATACGCGGTGGACGGGAAAGCGACCATTCCGCGATAGCCACAACAGACGAACGCCCTGCCGTCGGCACCGCTGCCTCGTCAGCCCCGTTGCGACGGACGAATACAGAATGGTACGTATGTGCCGTATTTTTATTACGGTTAATAATAGTTCAACTTCAGTAGCAGTATCGCTTATGCCAGTTGGCCGGTGTCGTGTATGGAAAGCCGTTCGCGCGAGCTCTCTGCTTCGACCAGAAAGATACGAGCGTCAATGCGCGGTGTTTACGGCATTTTTTCCCTCAAGGTCAGAGCGCCTCGAACCCGAAAATTCGTCTGCGCGACGGCGAGATGTCGAGCTCGGCCAGGCGGTAGTTTCGTACGCATTGGCGCACACGCTTGCGTGTTCGTTCGGAACTTCAACCGTTTACTCCACCGTTCTTTGTCATAAAAAGAATGTGCAGTATGTTTCACGGGCATTTAGCTCGCTATGCAAACTGTAAGCCCTGCCTAACATGCGTTTGTTTTTGTCGGCCTCCGCCAATCGCAGAGCATTCCCAAGTAACATCATAGGTTCTGTTGCGGAAAATGAGCTGGTGGGTCGCATGGTCATTTCCTTTTTTCCTAATTGTGTAGCTTATTTGAGCGAAGTTTGCGTTATAAGTGGTGTCGTTATGGTTCTAACGAGGCAATCTTTCGAATGAACCAAACTTGTGTTTTCTCTTCATGGCTCCTTTAAGAAGCGAGCACACATCACCGTCACTCGCACGCCCCCCTCACGTTTTCGCCAAGCGTCACGCAGTCAAGCGTCTCGTGCGGGCACAGCATACTGCCCCCCCCCCCCCCCGCACACTTTCGGAGAAGCGTCTCGGGCCGCCACGGTGAACCGCCCTCCCCTCCCGATTTCTCGGCAGTCTCATGCTCTGCTTTCTTTTACTCTTCGGACTTGCCATCGTTCGCTTGATTACACCGACAGCGACGCCCCTCTGCCCACGAAATGGGCAAAAGGGCTACGCCCTAAAAGAGACCAATGTGTTCCTTCTCGCTCTCTTTTATCCACGCAACCGGCGAGCGTGCCGTTCAAGACAGAGCCACGATTTCAGAACGAGGCTGCTCCGGGCATGGACGCTGCAACGTGGGGAGATGTCAACAAGAATGTACCTACGGAAAACGGGCTTGTAGCAGTTAGGGCGCCAATGAACTGCCCCCAGCGCTAGAGATTTAAGAGGAGGAAAGCCGGCAGTGTACCGGCCATGTTCAGACGAGCGTTGCGGGGGTTATTCCGCGAGCGCTTGATTACACACGCTGATAACCTCCTACAGTGATTTCGAAGCCCTAATATTATCGTAACTCTTCACGCGTGTGAGCGGGCCTTGATAGAGTCAAAAGTATGGCGTGTCGCCTAGTGCGGGAAAACATGGAGCGTTCTAGAGGTCAAATGTGTGTATAGTCTAGGCTCACAGTTCAAACGGTGTATGAACAGTTTTAAAACCGGTTTTAAAAATTGATAAAACCATGAATGATACGTGCCAACAATCGGCCCAGGGGTCGCGAGATATCACGAACATCCGCGCCACTGTATCCTCACGGCGGTGATATGACAGGAAGACTCATTGAGTGCGTTTGGGCGGCAGCTAAATCCAGTTCCTGAAGCCGCCTGGTCTTGGCGCACGCAACTTGTGTAGCCGGATGCCTCCGAGTGTCTTCCGTGATCCTTCCGGCCATACGTTCTTCGGAATAAAGGGGTAACCACACGAAGCGCGAGCGACGGGCGTCCCGAAAAACGTAACTCAATGGGTACAGCAAACAAGTTGTCAAAAAATTCATATACAGGACGCTGGGTGCGACGATAGCGACAGCGACATGCCGTCGCCGTCGCTCGCGTTCGGTCGGAACGAAGCAGCCCACAAGCGAGCGACAGCGACGGAGGGCCCTGGCGGCAATGTACAGATTTTCTCGGTTGTCGCTGTGGCCCACGTTATCCGTTTTCTGTACCCATGGAGTTACCTTTTTCGCGTCGCTCGTCGCTGTCGCTGCATGCGGTATCCCTTAATGTGGTGTCATATGTTTCACCATAACTAAACATTCGGTCTCAAATCGGGGGGAATCAGTTATTTATTGGGCAAGCCGGGTGTTCCGTATGGGACCCGTTACGCGCGAACAACAACGTTGACACTGGCACTGGTCCTTTCTTGGCTGTGAATTGCGCAAAATGCGGCTGTAAAGCTATTTTTAAGAAGCGCATGCTTGTGTCTTGCGGCATCACACAGCTTATCCATGAAGTCACGAGGCCGAGGCGACTTCAAAATTGGGGAATTGGTGCGTCAGCTTCCCCTCGCTGGCCCTCGTGACGACATCTCCTGGCTTTTAATTATTTTTTTGTCCTGAGATATATTATTGCAAGTTCATACGGAGTCATTTCTGTTTTCGGATAAAATTCAGTTGAAATTTTTCCTCTCCATGCATCCCAAGTCTTTCACGATCATTTTCCTGTTTATTTTGTGCGGAATCGCACGCACTCAAAGCAATTGTATAAGACAAGCGTACTGCAGGTTAGGGAGCGCATAGAATGAAACAAACACCCAAGATAACGCATTATTCAAAAATGTGCAGGAGAAATGAAAAGTGGCAAAAACAAATAAACTCGTTTACAACAGGCTTCAAAGGGAATCTTATCGCCTTCGGAGCGCGAAGCCTCGGCCAGTAGGTTACTGAAAAAAAACTAGGCAAACACCCCATCCCTGCCGGGATTCGAACCCGGGACATTTGGATTAGAAGTCCAACGCGCTTTCCACTGCGCCACAGGGACCACGTACGCCGCGCGGCAAGAAGAAGTATAGTAACATAAAGTTGAAGGTAGTTTACACGGGAGCAGGACAAAGAATTGATTGATTTCAGTAAAATTTATTACACACACACAGTGGTGGCTAATTAATGCCCGGTAATAAGGTGGCAAAATGGGCGAGTTGGATAGCATTTATGGTGGTCAGAGCGAACGGAAACAACACACGAAGAAGAGAATAGGCTCCGTGCAGTCAAGTTTGCCGAGCGAGCGCAGCGCCATCTACCGCGCCTCTGCGCAACACTGGGTAGGCCGAGCCTCACCGTCCTGGCCAGCCGCCTGCTTTACACACTGTGCCCGCGCCCTTGCAAAGGCGTCTATCAAGTGGGTAGGTGCGCTATAAGTGGCTTAAGTTTGCGAGATACGCTGCAATGGCGACAGGATGGAGTGTTATCGACTGAGAGGCGTTAAAAGAAACAAAGCCCAGAAGGAAAGCTACCGCCTTCGCTGCCCTGAATCGTTCGAGTTGGGAAGGCTGGTCACAGCCTCACAGGCGGCACATGTCTCCGTGAATTTTTTAGAAAATACAACGGCGATGACTACCAAGCAGATTACATGCTGCTGTCAAAGTAAAGTATATCGGTTTGCCAGCTGTTAGTAGTCGTAAGCTTACAATAAATTGGTTGGTTTCTCTGCATCGTGCATGCGTCTTCCGCGGCGTTTATAATGAAAATTCATGCGGCACGTAACAATCAGCCGTATTTTAATTGTAAGAGAACTAATTGATGGCTGCAACATCTCACCCATTTTTTGGAAAAAATATGATTGTTTTTAAACAAAGTACCGCCATTTGTTTGAAAATAAGCTGTCAAAAAGTCGAAATACCTTCGGCAGTACAAGATATAAAAGCAATGCATGTGGGATTTTCGCACTGCTAATAAATGCTGTTCAATAAAACAAAGTCGTTTTAACGGGGCTCACAACAGCAACATCAGAGAACAATAAAAAATAAACGGAGTTTATGAATATTCTAATATTTGGAGGCCCTGCGTACCCCGTAAAAAAGAAGATGTAGTCTTAAATCGTTCACGGGCATTTCCTGGCGGGCTTGCAGCAAAACCCGTGTACGTTGTGAATGTATTCACGGAAAAGGAGACGGAAGGCACAGAGGTTGAGTCTTCCTTTCGCTCACGAGGCAATACTGCTTGACCTCGTACGCGGAGCAAAAAAACGTGCTCGCTCCGTGATATCGGGGTGGGACGAACTGGCACCAGCGGAAACGAACTGTCAGGGGCGAGGAGCAGGACGCATTCTGGGAATGTTTGGCGATAATTCAAGCCATGAAATTGAAAATCGTCGTCAGGTTCGTTTCCCTGCCACAGCGGCCGCTTTTCCGATAAAGGCGAAAAGCGAAAACGCCCGTGTGTTCGAGATTCCGGAAACGTGAAAGATCCCCAGGTAGTCAAAATTAATCCCGATCCCTCCACTACGGCGCGCCTCATATCCTGTCTGGCGTCGGCGGGTTAATTGAACCGCACAATAAATCAATCGAAAATCACCGCCAGTTCATTCGCAGTTCTCGATGCTTCGCACCCGCCTGATACACATTGGAGCCCGCGTATTTAAGGTAATTATACTTGCTTTGAAGTCAATGCTCTAGCGCGTAGCGCAGCGTACAGACCGCACTACACCCAAACAATTGATCCTGTGAGACGGAGCACCGTACTCGCAAAACCACGGTGGTCCGATTTCAAGAATACAAACAAAACGGCTTCTCTCCAATGCTGTGAACAGCTAATTAATTTGTGCTTTCTAGCTGAAACACAAATTCACTGGAAAAAAAAACAATGTGGAAACGTGAAAACGTGCGCACGAAATGCTCCACCTGGTTCTGGCTATGCTGGGAAGTCAATATCGCTTGACCCCTTCCTCCGTACGCGTAGTCAACAGTTCAGTCCTTCAGTCTATTCCTAGCCCGGTGCGGTAGAATTACTGCCGTATGTTTTAGTTCATATAAAAGTTAAAAATTGCGTATTCTACATTTCATCCGGTGCCGCCAGTCAGGAGCGCAACCGAAACACGAGCACGCTGGCGAGCGGCGGCCGACTCGGTATTTTTCTTCCTCCCCGATGGCGGCGCTGGGTGTCTCGGCTCAGTGTCGCCCTCTGTTCACTGCACGGCGCCTATAGACGACACAGGCGCTGTCGTCTATTCTCTTCTTCGTGTGTTGTTTCCGTTCGCGCTGACCACCATGAATGGTAACTAATGCCCCTCTGTGAGTACGCACAGTGTAGAAAGATACAAGCAGGCACCCAAGTACCTCGGCGGTTATCTGCTGGAATATTGAGATGTGTAGCGTGCACTAACTTCACTAACTGGGAGCGCGTTTGCTCAGAGAAGACTGCTCCGCGTGCCGCGATGTGGCGCTGCGTGCAACAGTAGTGCTAGTGATACAACGACCACAGACGTATTACTACTCACTCTAGAGGAAAAGCTGCCCGGCCAGCCCGTGTATTGAACCGTGCTACGCTCAAGCGCAGCTATGATGATGCCACCTTTACAGCAGTGTCCGCTGACTTTTTGCCTACTAGAGTTGGCGGCAGTAATGGGTATACATCTGGCAACTTACGAATGCCATCATGGCAGCCTGCGTTCGGTTAATGCGCTGGGACATAGAGGAAAGAAAAGGTTCCATGCGCTGGGACATCTTTCGTGTGTCAAAACGTTGAAGTTTTTCCCGGGGTAGGTAGCGAACTCTTGTGCCATACTAACGCGTTAGATGCAGTGTTGAATTTGCCGCAACTTATAAGGGTAGCGCGTATACAGCCCGTACTTCGTACGCTCGAAGGTAGCTTTTGCGAATGCGTCAGTGGAGTTCGGTCGTCGCTTCGGAGTTGACCGAACGTGAGTTTTCTCGCCCCTCCGCTTCGGAGGGACTCCTTTTCGGCGGCCCGTTGTCCGCGCGGGCCATCGCCCTGGATTTGGATCTCGCCCGGCTTTCGCTCTGCTTTTGCGGGCCGTCGAGTGCCAGCTACCGCTCCTCATTACCCGTCTGTCGGTCGCACACCATTCGAGCGAACTCGGAAGGGGACGCAACCGCCGCAGACTTCGCTCCTCGTCACAGCAAGCTCGCCTCTACGCTTCACCGTTCCCGTCGAAGCTTCTCGTCTCCCGGAAGCAAAATGATGACAGCCAGCTGAGTTCGAGGTGTGCTGTGTGCGACGGAATCGACCACAGTGGAACTACTTTCTCCGCCCCCTTATTCCCAATCCTGGACTGGTTTCAATGCAGGTGAGCTCCCATGAGAGCTAAATAATATCCCCAGTCTACTTCTTTTCCTTATTCCTTTAGAAATGAATCACTTCCCCCTGATTGTTTTTTTCTGATTCTGATGCGCTGTTTCTCTATATCTTTTGTGTGTCGTAAAAGAATTCAGTTGATGGCCAACGGTAAACCTGTGTAGTCTCTTTGTTGCCCCATCTCTACAGCGCTATTTTAACATGTTTCACACTCCTCCTTTCCCCTACCTGGATGCGTCAGCCTGTAGTCTCTTCGCGCTCCGTCGAGGTGCTCTTTAAAACGGCTTGGTTTTCTAGCGAATGGAATTTCGAACTTGAGAATGATACCAAGTAATGCCTGTAAATGTAAATCGTAAATGTTATTTCACTTCATGGTAAACAAACATGCTTTTTTCGGTTAATGCCTGTCTACGGTGCCCCTGCAGCAGGTGTGTCCACTTTTTATCTCCAATTCAAATGCTTTTGGGCAGTGGCCTTTAGCTTAGATTCAATAACCATGAAATACCCAAGCCTGATATTACTATGTTATGTGCATCAAGAAACTCACTCGAGGGATTTTTTCTCGTTCTAGGTAGGCTTAGAAGGTTGGGCATTGGTTGTATGCTTGAGGGACGTCACACATATCACTGTTGCCGGGTTGCTTTATGTCGCAGTTAATGTATTTGATAGCAACTTAAACAAATCTCAACAAAAGCAAACCAGAGAATAGAAGGGTGTCATGCAACACACGCAGTTCCATTTTGGGTTGGTGGTAATTATAGCTTGCAGTATTTCCAAACACAAAAATATAGTACAAATGTTCTTAGTATCACTGCAGGGCTCCTTACCTTTTAGAATTTCACGTCCCCCCTCTCCCAGAATAAAGAGGAAAATAATGTGAGGAACCAACTTGCTCCGACTAAGCTAAGGCACATTTAAAGCCAATAAACAGACACTAGTACAAGCCAAAAACCTTTTTGAAGAATACTCACCTTGAAGAAAAAAGACATGCACTGGAGAAGAGCACAAGAATGAAATAAAACTAATACTTACAGAGGCAGTATAAACGAGCAAAAAATGAACAAAAGGAATGCAACTCTACAAGTCAGTTAGGTACAAAACCTTGCAACAAAGGTGGAGCTCCACTTCAGAAAAATTAAAAAAATTAAAAATTATGTACTTTATTTACTTCATTTACACAGCAAATCAGTCATGTTTCAGGTGTTTTGGATGAGGTAGATCTGAAACGGTCAAATCAATTCTTGTCTTGAATAAGTAGAGTAAAGTCCATATAAGAGAAAATCACACACAGGAGCTGTATAGGGCTTAACCAGCACTCATTCGTTTGCTCATTTTGTCGTTTTGCCTGCTTATTTTATGCCTTTTCTTCTTTTTCGTCCGTGGTGTTGTCTTTGTACTAGCCATTTCCACGCCCTCTTTTTTTATTTTCTCCCCATTTTGTATGTTTTCTTTTATACCAGTCCTTTCTTTCCCTTTCAAGTCCCCTATTAACATTTCCTTGTGTAGCGCAGCCAGCCGGACAGTTCTTCTTTCCTTGATTGACCTCCTTACCTTTCTTATACTGTTTCTTCCTTTCTTTCAGCTCGCACACTTGTTCGTCTTACCCTCGCTGTTAGCTTCACAAACTAAAGGCCTGGTGCGATTACTGCTGGTGAAATAAAATTTGTTTGATGAGAATTCCTCGTAAATAGAAGCCCCATTTTCTTTCTGCGTTTCTTTTTGCTTGTTCTCGATCGCAACCAAAGAGTAACGTACTATATGTGTTGTAAGCATGAAAATTAATGTAGTTATGTATATGCACAGGATTTTATTGGGTTCAGCGTGCTCAAATAACTTCTCATGTCTCAAACAAAACTGGTGGAAGGATGAGAGGGCAAGGCTATAAATGTGAAATTTGTGTTCTTGCTTTTTGTTGCCGGAAGTGCGACACAAAATATCGTCTGTGCTGTGATGAAGTACATGATACACAGGGGCTGATGGCATTATGACGCCCTTATTATTTTTGATGAAAATAAAAATGCTGGTGACCTCTATCTGAATGAGCATTAGCCAAAACTTTCATAATCAGCTACAGCATTACCGGCACCCAGCTCTGTTAATCTGACTTTGTCATCATCCTTGTTGCTGTGAGTACACTGGAATGGAAGCGTGAAAATACAACAAAGTCTGGCATGGCATCTTTGTGGCCACCGGATGACGTTGGCATAAATAAAAAGGCTGTGCTACGCATATTGAATTCCTTGCTTCTATTGCGTACGCATATCGAATTTCTTCCTTCTATCGCATATCGCATTCCTTCCTTCTATCTGTTGCATGCAGCTGAAGAACATCTCCAGGTGGTCTTTATTGAACCGATATGTGCAAATGTAACTGCCTCAAAAATAAAAAAATGAGAGTTTCATTTACTGTCTCTTATCTAATGACTGCTATATGCAATACAGATCTCTGAATACTCTACACTAGTGAATAAGGATAGACCCATGATAATCAATTTAATTCACGTGCTATAGGCATGTTTGGCAGCTTTTTCAATATTAACTACTACGATTCAAATAATAAGGTGCAATAACTAATTTATTGGCCCACTCAAATTCATTTACTTGTAAACGGAAACGCGTGAATGTACGTTAGCTCAAGATGCTTCCAAAAGCGGTTTCTATAGACAAACGCATTTCTGACCAACCCGCTCGAACTTCGTGCAAAACCTCCTTCAGGTGGGGTGGTCCTGACAACGGGGCGCGAACGGAAGCGGCAGTTTCCCTTCATTAGCGAAGGTGCGCAGTGAAGGTTCGAATAACTTTTCTTAACCTCCCACCAGGTTTCTTAGCCCAGATATCAGCACCTAAAGCTCGCATGAATAATGTTTACTCCTACGCCTCCTCTGTTCAGGTATATACGTGAGCCATATGGGAGTGGAAGAGCAAGTAGACGTAAAGAAATAACTTCGCTGATCCATCGAGTTTCAGAAATGTGTCTTGCAAGACCATCAATTTCCTGAAGACGACAAAATTTCGGCTTCAGCAAGACCATCAACGAAAAAGAATACGACGCCCAGATGGAGAAGCTGACAGACGCCGTCAAAAACCTCTCAGCCACCGTCAACAACCTGACGGTTGTTAGGGTTTATTCCCACACACTATACAACCGCTCACTTCTTCGACCACTCCACGACTCCCCCCGAGCCCCGAGTTCCCCGGCGCGCACACGCCGCACCGCGCCCAGAGGGCGCCACCTACTCCACCATCCCTCATGGATGGATGTCCTCACAGCCTGCTCGCTTCAACTGTGAAGCAGCCGCTGACCACGGGGGGGTGGTACTTGAGTAGCTGGTCCACGTGAGCAATGCCACAGGTTCTGCCTGTGCTTGGATGGACCAGCTTGAACGTGCCATTGCAAACGCAATTTGCAAACGCAATTTGCAAACGCAACATTGCAAACGCAATTTCAGGGATGTGGAGGTCCCAGCTTTTGTGATCATTGCAGTACGCACGTAGAGACTGCTTTATTGTACCATTGTGCCGCTCTACCATTTGCCCAGCTGGGCTGTACGGTACAGTGTGGTGTTCTGCAATGCCCCACTGTCTGAGCAAGCTCTTCCACAGTCTACTGACGAAGGGCTTGCCATTGTCACTGGAAATAGCTGTGGGTACTCCATGCCTTCAAAAGACCTCGTGCATTCTGCTGGCTATCTGCTGGGTGGTTGCTGCTTTCAGTGGGAACAGCTCAACGAACTTCGTAAACTTTTCAATGATGACGAGCAGGTACTTGTTCCTGCGTGGACTGCTAGGCAGTGGACCAATCAGATCCACACTTTGATTTTCCATCGGTGCTGCTGGCCACTGGCTGGCCATAAATCCCTGTGGCTTCTGGCGGGTTGCCTTTGTCCTCTGGCAGACCTGACAAGAGCGGACGTACTTGGATACATCACCACGCATGCCCAACCACACATACTTGTCAGAGATGCGCCGCAGTGTCTTGAAGAATCCAGCGTGGGCACTTGTTGGATGGTCATGGCCCATTTGCAAGACCAAGGGGCGAAGATGAGCAGGCAACCAGGCAACTGTACGGTCGCCACGGTTCTGCACTAGAAGTCCTGACGACTCAATGCGGGACGTGGATGCCAGATCCCCCACACGGCGGCTTTCGGCATTGTCTTCCTGCAGGCATTCACCTTGGACAGTCGTTGCTATGTCCCGCAAAGGGGGTCATTTTGCTGTTCCTGTGCCAGTTTCTCAGCACTATTCACGGCAGTCAGCTCTTCAATGGTAGTCACCAGGCAGTTGTCGGCTAACTTGACTGAGCCTTCATCCGAGTGCAACTGAAGTGGGAACAGGGTCTCGGGTAGGCCCTCAGCAACATCATTAGGGCTCGCTTCAACTGGTGCCCGGCTTAAAGCATATACTGGCATGTTAGCCTTCCCACGGCGGTGTTTGATTTTGCACTGGAACCCATGAAGACGCAGCACCCATCTTCGCACCCGGGGAGATGCCTGCTCAGTGGAAAACATCCAGGCCAGTGATGAGTGGTTACAGTGGATTTCAAATGCTGTGAATTCTAAGTAGGGCCGAAATTTGTCCACAGCCCATACAACTGCCTAACATTCCCACTCTTACACTGTGTTATTAAACTCGGCATCTGACAGCCCTCTGCTGATAAATGAAACTGGCCTGAGAATGCCATCCTGCTGCTACAGTAGCACTGCTGCTATGCCAGCACTGCTGGAATCTGTCTCAACAACAAATGAGTGCTCGACGGTGGTTGATGCCGTCGAGCACTCTGACCATCAGGGCCTGGAATGTGGCAGGCCCTCCTGCCACACCAAACGGCATCCTTGTGAATTCGAAAGTACCCCTGTGGCATATGAACGCAGTCTTCTCGATGTCTTGTTCTCGTAGTGGGATCTGGAAGAACCCTTGGGTGAGGTCGAAGCTTGTGAACCATCTGGCGTTACCCAGCTGGGCCAACAAACAATCGCTGCGTGGCATCGGGTACACTGGGACCGTGGTTCGGGAGTTCAGGGATCGGTAATCTATGGCCACGTGGTAGCCTCCCGACTTTTTGCCCACCAGGACCGGTGCACTTGTCCAGCGGCTGTTGCTGCGTCTGATCAGGCCTGCACCCAGCATTTCATCCAAGCAGGAGTCCGCGATGCCTTTTTCTTAGCGTTGACTGGGCGCAGCTTGGTGCGCACGGGGGCACTGTCACCTGTGTCAATGGAGTGCTCGACCAGGCTGGTGCAACCCGGAGAATTGGTAAATAGTGCCCCATACTCCTCTACCAAAGCCTCAAATCTGCCTTGGCCGTCTGACTGCTGTTCCGAGTGAACCGCCGTGCTGCAGGTCATCAAAGTGTTCGAAGGGTGCTCCAACAGTCATTCGAGGCAGTAGGCGCCCTCCAATGGTTCGGGGGTGGCCCTTTTGTCAGCCTTCGCAAACGGTACTACCAGCTGTGGCTCCATGCCCACGGTCCACCCTCCGAGGCTAATGTTTAAGGATATGCCCGTGGCCGTCAAGAAGTCCCGGTCCAGCATACTATCCTGGCGCAAATCAGGCAGGCACAAAAATCTCTGTACGTGACAGCCGCCGTCCCACTTTATTTGGCACCTGATGGAAGTGGTGCTTTGGGACCAACCTGATGCCAGGCGTAGTTTCCACAATTCCCGCTTCCTTTTGGCTCCAGCTGAGCACGCTGCGCTGATAGCCGGAGGTCCGAGAAGGCCCACCCTGGATCCTGTGTCGAGCAGCGCGCGGAACGTGCAGTTCCCGATTCGAACCTCCAGGATTGGCTCCCTCTTTCCGGCCGTAGATGCAACTTGCATTGCGGCGCAGTAGACACTCACCGGGCCTGTGCCTACTGGCGCCAGTTTCCGGGGCACTGTGCCTGGAAGTGCCCTGGCTGGCGGCACAGGAAGCAAATGCCACGGCCCTGTCGGCGTCCCGTCGCACAGTTGCGTGCGATGTGGCCGACGCCACCGCATCGCCGGTAAACAATTTGCTGTCGTCCCGCTGATGGTTGTTGTGGCAGGGCGCCGCTGGGCGGAACGGCTGGCCACCTATCGCGGTGGTACGAAGGCTGCACCGCAGCGGGGTGGAGCGGCCACGCACACGCGGGTGCCCCTGCTACCACGAAGGAGACGGCGTGCTGGCCCATTGTAGCGACGTTGGAGACGCCAGGGGCTGTATTGGCCAGGTCGCGCGTAACCTGGTTGGCCTTGGGCGGCGGGGGCCAATACTGCTAGTGTGCACATGTGGGTGAAACTAGTGTGCACATGTGGGTGAAAGTCATGAAGATCAAATATGAGCCAGTTGTATGAGCAGCAGGGGGAGCGATACAGAAACAACTTTCAACGAGGAAGATTTTGCTTTGAAGAAAATGTAGAGGAAATTGGTCTAGTATTGTGTGCATTGGCTCCACTCATCAAACTGCTGAGAACAGTTTTTAATTTCTTGCTTTACAAAACTGCCTGTAGCTCAGTGCAGGGTTTTTGGGGGGTAATTTTGACCACCTAGAAATACTTACCTAGCGTGGTAAATCAGGACTGCCACTGCTGATGTGATATCATGCTTTTTTCTTCTTTTTTAGATGCGACGCATCTCTTGCTCTGGGGCATGTCCCTCCGCCGTCGGCGTCGGCGTCCGCACACCAACTGCGCATGCGCAACTCTCCCCCGTTCTTCTCTCCAACAGCTGTGCGCAACGCTCTCACTCCGTCGCATTATCATAACAACAGTTGCGCGTGTGCGCTTCGCTGCTCTGGGTGCGTGCATGTGTGCGCTATCTCACTCCGTGTCATTATTATAACAACAGCTGCGCGTGTGCGCTTCGCTGCTCTGGGTGCGCGCATATGTGCGCATGCGCGCGACTCTCCCCCCCGGCTCCTCTCCTTTAAAAATCGGGAATATAAGCGGGGGAGCGCACGGCGCCGGATCAGTCCAGCGCTCGCTCTCGCACTTGACTTGACTTTGCTTGACGATACCTCCGTGCAAGATATTCCGATGAAGACGTGATGGAAGCAACAGTCCCTTCAGCGAGTGGACTGACGCAATCCAATGCCAGCGTAAGTCCAAAAGCTCCCCCTGATGCGTCGCATCACATCAGGGTTCCCTCGTGGGAAGATGGGCGTAATTTTTGTGTTAAAGAATCCTTTATACATTTATTTACTTTACAAATTTTTGTGCTTCCACAGGCAAATGCATGCGGGCTCAGCTGCGAGTTCGTGTGCTGTTTACACGCTTGTTTCTTCTCGCAGTTGCATGCTAGATGTCTCCAATTATCTGTCCTATACTGTTCTTAGTGCAAGTCGACATTCATTATTTACGTTGTCTTTAAGGACTGGCCAATAAAGGAAGCATGGTTGCATATTGAAATTCATGCCTTACAGTAGACAAGCGAGTTTCCTAGAAACTCCAGTGGTGTGTTCGTAGCCTGACATTTAGGTTTCCGTACTGTTGAACCCAGTCGTAGAGGCTAATGCACTCAGGAGACTGAAAGAACGTGTGAATGTGGAGAGCTTGTTGGAATCGCCGAGTGTAAGTTGACTGCTTTTTAACTTGTGCGTACTTTTTTCGTTTGGCATCGACTGGATAGCACAAATGTCATGACCAGTGGCATACCACAGGCCAGTTTAGAGATGCATGCTAAATAATGACCCCCACCCACTTAATACTACATGCGGTCTTGCCCTTTTACCTAATGTATGCTGAAAATAGTGTTGATATTTGTTTTACTTCAACAATTTCGGATGTGCCCTTGCCTAGTATGATCATTCTAGCTCTATTTATGCTGTTGTGCCCTGTTTGCTGACTCTTGATTATTTTCAGCACGTTCCTAGGTAGGTGAATGGCAAGCCACGCAGCACCCTCACCACTTTTATTCCTGGGTGTGAATGCAACGCAAAGGGAGTTGGACCACACACACCTTGGTAATGGGCCCCACTCTGTACATCTACTGCTCCAAATAAACAAGTTTCACCTAGACGGTTTGCCTCGGGCTGTCTCCGCTACCTCTATGCCATGTTATGCAGGTTGGGAAATTCGAACAGCTAGCATGCGGTGCATGCTGAAGTATAGCACAAGATGATACGTCGATGCAAGCACGGCCAAAAAGCAATAGCACCTGTAGGTACCCCGCGTGGGCAATTGTTAATTCTACGCGCGGTGTTTTGTGGAGCACTGCAAGGAAAAGCTAACCGGAGCAAAGGCACGAGGTAAAGAAAGCGCTTGTTTGCCAAATGCAACTTTCATGCCCCATTTCAGACTACTTTTTGTGGTGCTTTAAATGATACTCTGTGCTGCATTTCAACAGCAAACTATTCTCGATTAAACGTGCACATGAACTGGAACTGCTGCTTAACAAATTTTCTTGGTGCATGTTGGTTGTCGCATTTATTTTGAGTTACAATGACTAATCTTTGTGCATCGTCAGCCTTTGTACTAGTATTGTCCTAGGTGGCCATGCTTTGAACCTCGTGCACTGTGTCTGGGGCATGATGTTAGAAATACTTCTAACACCGTGGTCTGGGGTACAATATGCTTCACTCATACCGCCTGCCATCGGATTTCACGTGCCGACCAGCGCAAACTGAGGGTCCGTTCGATTCGCCTGCAGCATGTGAACCAGTTCAGCTGGTAAAGCTCTTCGCCATTTGTTTCAGTAGTACAGACTGTGGCACCCCAGCCGTACAATTAGATGACTGCAAAACAAATTTATTTGATTGGCTGATTGTGGGGTTTAACGCACCGACGTAATGCAGGCGATGGGGCGCACCGTAGTGGAGGGCTCCAGATTAATTTTGACCACCTGGGGATCTTTAACGTGCGCCGAAATCTCGAACACACGGGCGTTTTTGCCTCCATCAGAAAAGCGGCCGCCGCGGCTGGGAATCTAACCCGCGCCCTCGTGCTCAGCAGCGCAACGCCTTAGCCACTGAGCCACAGCGGCGGGTAGTGCAAGACAAGTGCATGGCTTTGTCTGCACTCACAGACAAGGATGTGCAGAAACGGACCAATAGTGCGTGTGCTTATGCAGGATTATTTTTGCAATGAACTGATTCAGAAGGCGCAGGCTGAATCAAACAAACGCAGAGTGCTTCAGTTTTCTGGGCAACTTCAAGTGGTGTTTTGCACAAATTCAGGAACTAAGCTGGGGGAGGCAAATACCTGTATGCATAAATGAGCATAGCACGATTGATAGTTCAGGTCGCCAATGACAGTAAATGAGCAAAGTACGATTGAGAGTTCAGGTGGCTAATGACAGTAAATGATACGATTAGCAGGAAAGAAACAATATCAAGGACAGACTCACAACAACGTTTTTATTAATAGATGCATAGATCTATAGCGGTATCCTATCTGCCAGGGACAAATCTTTTTACGATGAAAGGCATGTGAACAGAAAACTAATAAATAAAAATCTATCTCCATATTGCTTGCTTTACAGGTAAAATTTCACACAAAGCAGAACATGCATTCACTTAGTTTGTCTGCCTGTATTCACATATTCTATAATATTTTGCGAAATACACAAAAAACACTGGCAAAATTTCTGTAATTTTCTGCTCTTTCTAGACGCAGTAAAGAAAAGTTACGGGCTGCTACTAGTATTCTACTGTACAGATACGGATGCGTCCTTTGTTACCTCTGCGTTCAGTGTGCGAAGGTCTACGCTTCATCGTCGTCGTATGCTTCTTACTGAGAGAAGGGCGCTTCGAACACGCATTCGCAGAGTCGAGGTATCGGGCAATACATTGAACCGAAGAACCACGCCGCGCTAAAGCTAAATCATTAGGGGAAAATATTCCGCGGACACAAACGTTGTGGGCACACATCGTCGTCTGCCATCCCTGATGCGTCCTCGAAAGCATACTGTGCCCGTGCTAACAAATCACAACAAGCGGGGTGTACGAAATTTCGGCGCACGTTAAAGATCCCCAGGTGGTCAAAATTAATCCGGAGCCCTCCACTACGGCGCGCCTCATCGCCTGCGTTGCGTCAGCGCGTTAAACCCCACAATCAATCAATCAATCAACAACAAGCGGGGTCGATACTGAGACAAATTTCAGCACGACATCACCGACTAAAACACCGTACAATGGAAACTTTCGCGAAAAGACCAACACGTGCTCCTGAACGTTCACCACCACTACACCGCCATAATGGATCTGAACTCATAAACGTCACATCCGGTTCTTTGCTCTATGATGTCATTTTAACCAGCCAATCAGAGTACCGCGCTTTCTGGCCCAATATGCTTGGGCCAGTTCGGGGGCCCGGGAGATTCGGCTCCGAAGCCCCGGTATAGTAGCCCCGGGTTGCAGCAGACCATAGAGTTAATACAACTGACTCAACAGACGCAGCCTTTTTGTATAGTGCCTAGAATATACAGGCTAGTGTGCCTAGGGTGGGCTCAAGACGGGCGCCGGGGGCGATGCACGCAGCCGGCTGCCGCTGGGGTGCTGTCGTGCGGGAGTGTGACGGTACGCGAGCTGTTGAGGTGTGCAGGCGTACAGAGCGCGGCGGAGGTATCGACGACGAAAACGGAGAAGTGTTTGAAATTTAATATTGCTTTTTTAGAGTTACCATGTTTTCGAGAGAGATGTAGTTTTAGCCAATAGGGTTAGTGGAAAGGAGCGGTAGTTAGCGTAGGGAAGTGACCGAATCAGATGTGTCGCGTGGTTGTTGCACGAGGCGGTTTGAAAACGTGATAGTTAGTGATTCTACTTAGTAATTCGTGAAAGAAGAATTGACGCTGTAGGAAAGAATCGCACATCGCGTTTTACTTTTAGATTGGCGGGGAGCGCGCGAGAACGCGGCAGTGAAGTCAGAGTTGGGCACGCCTTGGACGGGCAGTACCGTGCCTCCGAAGAAGCCGGGTGTGGTGTGCACGAGGTGTGAGCACGAATACCCGCTGGAGGAGACGAGGTTCGAGTGGGTGTAGGAACAAATGGTCCCGGAACTTATGGTCCCAGAACAAATGGTCCGAACTTCAAAGTAGGAACAAATGGTCCCGGAACTTATGGCCCCGGAACAAATGGTCCCCGGCACCTCTTCGGGCCAAATGATTCCGGAAAATCTTACGTTGGCTCTTTGTTTATATTTCTTGCATCTTGCTGGAGTTTTGTATCGCCTTCTCTAACAAAAACAGTCAATAAACCATCGGTTCATTTTAGTTTGCATTTTTGTGCAAATGCATGGTGTAACACAGTTGGCCTGTTTCTGGCATTTTTTATGTGTTTCCACCATTATTTTCTGGCTTTTCATTTCATTCTTCGTTTGTTGTAGGTTTGAAGATGAATTTTTTATTTCTTTAGTTTGTAAAGTCTCTTATTTTTATTTCTTTGATATTGTATTTACCAAAATTCCGCACTACAACTAATTACATATATTGACGCTATCATAACTATTAAACCATTACATCTGCAATTATATATTTTTGTGCGAACGCAGTGCGTTACAAAGCCCCAGTTATGGGGGTACTCGGTAAAGAATATTCGAATAAAAATAACAAAATTTTATTCCTCCTAACCGGGTGAAAGAGCGGAGTTGTGCTCATTATGTGTTTGAATATGCAGACGGCAACGCAGGCGTGGGCCATGAATCATGAGTAGTTAACGTTCTACTGCTTTCATCACTGAAATATATTTCCCCGACATTTCTACTCGACCATCCTCCCTTCTTTCACTTATCCACCTTGCTTTCAAATTTTTTTAACCATTCGTCAGGGCATACAAAAGGTGAAACCGAAAGGAAAACAGGAAAAACGAAGTCACATGAGAAGCAGGCGGCTTCATGATATACAGAATACATGAAGGCATGTCTCAGAAAGAAGATTAATCAGCACCCCTTTCCGAGGTTTTCCCAGTCACAGGCGCGGCCAGACTCCACGCTCCCTTCCTGCTCAAGAATATAGTTTGAGTCCGGCCGTGTTCCAGGCAGGCGCACCTGTCGCGAGATGACGGGCGTAAGAGAGGTTGGGGATAGTTGGGGACAGGCAGAGTTTCGAGGCGTGCGGACGTCTGATCGCGACTAGCTCGCCCAGCATCGGCTGAGCCGCTGGTCCAACGTGGCTGTCATGACATTCAGCACCATGTCAAGTTTCTCCTAAAAAGGGTAATGAGGGCAAGCTCAAGCAAAAGAAATATTCTACCGAAGCGAGTCAGCTACACTACCCCCCACCCCCCTTCCTGTTTGATCTTTGCTTTTGAAGGGGCGTCGCAAAAGGGCTAGTCTGGCGGTGGCAGTGCATCAACTTTCGGAGAAAAACAAAACTATCTAAGCTGCAAGCCGCAAAATTACCGAGGTCCAAAATCTTTATTAGTGCCACTTCGCTTGATCCGAACTGCACAAAGCATTTCAGATGGAGAACATCGTAACGCAGCATAGCTAACACAATAAACCATTCATCGGGTAAAGTTCTTCGTAGGAATAGCGATAAATCGGCGAGCGTGATGCACTAGTACAGCTCTATGTTGTCTGATATTCAGCGATACCGGCCCATTCATATTTTCGATACTTCACATAACCTAAATAATACTATCACTGTAAATAGGCTCACCGCACAGGCTCAAGTGGCACTCGCTTCTTAAGAGTTAATAAACAAAAGAACACAAGCAAAGGAAGCACGGGAGAACATACGCGTACGACGACAAATTTGTATGCAGCATTTAATTCAAGTAAACTCAACCTTAGCAAATATATTATATATATACAGATGCAAAATACATTGTGCACAAACAGAAAACTGTAAGACATACATTGAACCCCTCCCCTTCCCTCATACAGGCGCCAATGCATAGGTGCAGTAGTGGTGGGACCATTTGTTCTCACTTTGAAGTTGGGACCATTAGTTCCTGGACCATTTGTTTCGGGACCATTTTTTCTGGGGCCATTTGTTCCGCGACCGGGTTCGAGTCGGTCGAGGACGCGGAAGGGCAGGACTTCAGGTGTAGAGTGTGTGTGCTAGCGTCGCGCCTCGACCGGCTCGAAGAAGGAAAGGAGCAGCTCAGGGTTCAGGTAGGCGAGCTACAGGAGGAGCTGAAAGATGAACAAAAGCAGAGGAAGGCACCCGAAGCGAGGTTCGCACAAATAGAGGTCAAACTGGCGACGAAGGGCAACATCCCGAGAAAGAATGACGTAGGTCACGAGGCAGGTGTGTCGACAGTGCTTGACCCCGAGAAGGGAAAGCAGGAGGACAAAGACGCCAAGCCGGAAAACGATCCCGAACTGGCGCTGAATCAGCCGGTGCGGGAAAAGATGGCCGCGCCGGGGGTCAGCCAGGAGAAGGATGAGAGGCGCATGGTGATCGTGGCGGGGGACTCCAACATGCTCCCCGCACGGGCACCTTGAGTATTCATGGTGACGGTGTTGGCGACACCGCGGACCCCGAGCCCCCAACATAAACTGTAACCTACCGTGGTGATGTGTTTAAAGGTGAAGGGTAGAAGCCTCAAACGGTGGCCGTCGGAGCCCAGGTCAAGCTCCGGCGGATGGGCTCCCTGTCTGTTTACCAGGCAGGGAGCTCCGGGACCTCTCAGGCTATCAGGGTAAGGTTTGAGAAGAAAGTACCCCCGTCCCCTGCTTTTTTTCTATGCCGTATGGAAAATTCAAAACCCCCCTCCAAACGTGATCGGTCCCTGAAAAGGGGCCGCACCTAAGTATCTTTCCCTCCACTTCCAAGCATGAGCTTCCCAAAGCCAGACAAATACTCTCGTTTTCTTGTTATCGAATCTCTTGACACAGCCCGCCCTCTTGCTTCACAATCAGTATTTTTGATTACAAAATACCTTGATGGAATAATTGGGAAAACCTATAATGCCAAAAAACAACGCACAGGTGAAATCCTTGTTGAAGTAAAAAACCAGCAGCAGGCAACCACACTTCTTGGTCAGACGAAAATGGTCGATCTGGACATCAGGGTCACACCCCACCGCAGCCTGAATAGCTCGCAGGGTGTGATCTCTGAGGCCGATCTTCTTAATGAGACAGATGCCGACATTCTTGAAGGTCTAAAGGATCAGGGTGTCACAGCCGTGCGCCGCATCACGATGCGTAGAGATGATAAGGTAATCCCCACGAAACACATTATCCTGACCTTCAACTGTTCCTCACTTCCTGACCATATCAACGCAGGGTTCATCCGATGCTCCATTCGTCCTTACATTCCAAACCCGCAGCGGTTCGGGCACGGAACCAACTCCTGCCGTGGTCGTCTGACCTGCGCAAAGTGCGCTCAGCATAATCATCCTTCTGATAATTGTCCATCGTCAACCCTCACCTGCGCCAACTACCAGGGACCCCATGCCGCCTACTCTCGAACGTGCGAGAAGTTTAAGCAGGAGAAGGCCATCAATAATGTGAAGGTAACTGAGAACATCACCTTCCCAGAGGCGCGAAAGAGGTTCGCTTCTTTCCCCCTGGGGAGGTACGCCGACGCTGCTCGCCGGGGGGCGGAGCGGCGTCTGGTGTCCACAGGGACGCAGTTCAGCGAGTCTGACCTGGTCCCTCCGCCGCCCCCCCCTGGGGTGCCTCAGGCAGCCCAATCCGTCGCCACGCCGCTTGCTGAGGCAGCAGCGGTTGTGGTGACAACATCTTCTGTAGGGACCGGTGCCGCTCCCGCCTCTGTCTCCCCGTCCTCCAGTGCGTTGGAGGGTACCGAGGTGATGGACACCACGGGCCCCGAACCGGCTCCCACCGCCACCGCACCGCCCGTGCCACCTCTGGCGCCGCGGACGCCCTCGGCGGTGGCGGCTCAAACGAAGGGCTCCCGAGGGGGGGCCAAGTCCGGGGGGCCCGGTCCGTCGGGCACCCCTCGGACATCCGACGATGACATGGATGTCGGGCCGTTCCTGCCTGCAACGCAGCGCAAGGAACGCGTCCCGATGCCAAAGCCTCCCGACAAGCCAAAAAAGGCGAGAGTCACAGCCCCGAAAGACGACACATAAACAAACACACACACTCCAGTAGCTCTCACACTAAATAATGGGAAGAGAAAACATAATTCAATGGAACTGTAGAGGCCTTCTTAAAAATCTTGACGATGTATACGAACTACTGCATGCTAATCAGCCAAGTGTAATGTGTGTTCAGGAAACACATTTGAATTCCAAGCACACAAATTTCTTGAATAGTTACATGGTCTTCAGAAAGGACAGGGATTGCTGCACACACTCTTCTGGCGGTGTGGCCATAATTGCCGGGAAATCCTTAGCCTGCCACCCTGTCACTCTGAACACTGTCCTCGAGGCTGTAGCAATCCGTACGATAATATTTAATAGGTTGATAACGGTATGCTCCATTTACATCCCTCCTGATTTTGCACTTCTGAGCTCTGATTTCGAGGCACTGGTTGACCAGCTGCCCGAACCATACATAATAACAGGCGACCTTAATGCGCACAACTCTCTTTGGGGCTCCTCCAGAACGGATGCCCGCGGTCGCCTGATAGAGAAGTTTCTTACATCCTCCGGAGCATGCCTTTTTAACAAAAAACAGCCTACATACCATAACTTCGGACACAATACATACTCGCATCTTGACTTGGCGATTGGTTCCGCAGTTCTCTTTCCATGTCTTGAGTGGAATGTGGGCACAGACCCATATGGTAGTGACCATTTCCCCACTTCCCTAACGTACATAGGTAAAGGCCCATGCAGTCCATCTTCCCATAACAGGTTTAATGAATCAAAAGCAAACTGGAGTACATTCACAGAAACATCTAAACTACACCACACAACCATAAAACACCTACACGTGGAGGAAGCAGCCCAACTCGTCACGGCACACATACTCGACGCCGCCGAAAAGTCCATGCCCCAGGCCTCCAGTGCGTCCCGCAACCCAAGGAGGCCCTGGTGAAACGAGGACTGTAGGCGGGCGCGAGAGGCCCAGAACAAGGCGTGGGGTGTCCTTCGCCGGTACCCCACGCCAGATAATCTCATTTCCTTTAAACGGTCAAAGGCTCTTGGGAAGCGTGTGCGTCGTGAGGCGAAAAAGGAGAGTTGGCGCACCTTCCTCACTTCCATCAACTCATACACCGAAACTCACAAAGTCTGGACACGAATACGTAACCTTAAAGGACAACAGACACACAGCCTGCCCCTGGTCAGTACAACAGGGGACACACTAGAAGACCAGGCTAACACAGTTGCACAACACTTTCAACACGTTTCCAGCTCTGCACACTACACAAACACTTTCCTGAAACATAAAACAGCGTGTGAAAAAAAGTCCCTACATGACACTAACAGGTCAAAATCTGGTTACAATTCTGAATTTACACTCTATGAGTTGAGGGTTGCCCTGAGCACATGTAAACCTTCAGCTCCAGGGGCAGATAAGATTACATACACCATGATACAACACCTACACCCAGGCACTCTTGAAACACTCCTACACCTATACAATAAAATATGGCTTTCGGGGCAGATTCCACATTCTTGGAGGGAGGCCATAGTAGTGGCGTTCGTGAAGGAAGAGAAGGACCCTTCCTCTCCCGCCAGTTATCGTCCCATCGCCCTGACAAGCTGCCTGTGCAAGCTGCTCGAGAAGATGATAAATCGCAGGCTCGTGTACTTCCTTCAGTACAACGGTCTTTTCGAGAGCTGCCAGGCAGGCTTTAGGGTGGGGCGATCCACCAACGATCAACTTGTTGCGTTGGAATCCTTCATAAAAGATGCATTTGCTCATAAGCAGTTCTGCCTTACGGTATTCTTTGATCTTGAAAAGGCTTACGACACAGCCTGGCGATACGGCATCCTTAGCGACCTGAAGTCCTTTGGTGTGTCAAGTAACATGTTAAATACCATTTCTAGCTACATGTCCACGAGCACATTTCGTGTTAAGGTTGGTTCATCCCTGTCCGGGATACATGTGCAGGAAAATGGTGTGCCGCAAGGTGGAGTTTTAAGCTGCACATTGTTTATAGTTAAGATGAACTCCCTCCGAAAGGCATTGCCACCAAACATTTCCTGTTCCATCTATGTAGAATGTTCAAATATCTTTTAAATCCTGTAACCTGTCAATTTGTGAACGTCAAGTACAGCTCGGTGTTAAGAAGCTTGCTGGATGGGCGGACCTTAACGGTTTTAAACTGAACCCGGGCAAAAGTACTTGTGTTCTGTTCTCCCGCAAGCGCGGGCTTAGTGCGGACCCTGAGATTGCTCTTGGCCGTGCATCTATTCCTGTTAAAAGGGAGCACAAGTTTTTAGGTGTCATATTTGATAACAAGCTCACGTTCATACCTCACGTCAAAGCACTTAAACATAAATGCCTAAAAACACTAAACATTCTCAAGGTGCTCTCCCACCAATCCTATGGTGCAGACAAGGAACTACTTCTCCAGGTCTTTACCGCCTTAGTCGGGTCCCGGTTAGACTACGGCAGCGTCGTGTATGGGTCGGCATCAAAAACCGCACTAAAAATGCTTGACCCAGTACTCCACTTGGGCCTCCGCCTTGCGTCGGGTGCGTTCCGCACTAGCCCGGCAAAGAGTCTATACGTTGAATGTAAGAAATGGTGCCTTGAGGACAACGAACGTACACGGACTTGCTCTACGCTTTCAAAATTTCATCGATAAATAACCATCCTTTTAAACCTGTTTTTAATGATGCATCCACATCACTAGTGTTTCTAAATCGCCCGTCCGTTCCTTTGCCATTCTCACTTAGAGTGAGACAGGAAGCTTCGGATTTCAACATCTCCTTTTCAGACATTTACACATCTTCCTTTACTGATGTTTTACCACCCTGGCAGCTTCATCCTGTGTGTTGTGACTTGTCTTTCATAAATATTGATAAAACCAGGGTACCACAAACTGCAATTTTGCAGCACTTCTTCTCCCTGCAGTACAAGTATCAATGTGCAGAGTTTTATAGTGACGCATCAAAAACTGCAACCATAGTGTCTTGCGCTGCTCATGGACCAAACTTTGATGCATGCAGAACCATGAGCACATACACCACAATTTACTCAGCTGAAGCATATGGCATCTTACTAATTGCACAACACATTCTTGAACACAAAATCTCGAAGTCCATCATATATACAGATTCCTTGAGCGTTGTGCGCGCATTGGCATCATACAAGCCATGCAAAAACAGAATTGTCCCTATGGTTTTCAACACTATCATGTCTATATATGCCCAAAAACTTGTTCTGGTGTTGTGCTGGGTTCCAGGCCATGCTGCAATTGCTGGCAATGAGGTTGCGGATCAGAAGGCCGCAGTTGCTGCACTCAGGGACACAGTAGATATAACCATACTACCACAGAGTGACCGTAAGCCACAAATTCGACAATACCTTCGTAGGAAATGGCAAACACACTGGGATGAACAGCCAGACAACAAACTACATGTAATAAAGCCACACTTGGGACGGTACACATCTGACTCACACAACAGACACACGGAAGTCGCCTTGGGTAGGCTGCGGATAGGGCACACCCATGCGACGCACTCGTATCTGCTGACGGGATCTTCTAGACCCCAGTGCAGCAGGTGCGGAGAGGCCCTATCCGTAGTGCACATACTAATCACATGCAAGGCACTTCACACAACACGACACAAACACTTCAGAGAACTCTACAGACAACATATTCCCCTACATCCATCGTTTTTTCTAGGTGACGAAGCCATTGTTTCCGTGAAACGTGTGTTTGAGTATTTGTCAGAAGTCAAGTTTTTAAACCTCTTTTCCTATCACGCATCATGAAATCTGGCCCTATACACCAGCCATGCTCATTGTCGTTTTGTGATTTTACTTTTGTTTTTGCTGATTTTACTTAGTGTATAAGGTATCACCTCTCATATACGACTATTGTTTTGGCGCTCTTTGTCCCAGTTGGCCTTGCGCCATAAACATCAAACCATCATCAACTCTAACATGCGCTCCTCAGAGATGGAGATTAGAGGATGGGTGAGAGAGGACGAGACAGTGCAGGTTGGCGTGCTCCCGGGGCAGACGGTCAGGGTAGTGTTAGAAAAGACAAAGGATAAAATGTGGAAAAACATGCAGGGGCAGAACCTAGTGATTGTCGCAGGAGGAACCAATGACGTTCTGCAGGGAAGGGGTGCGGCAGTGCGCAAGCAACTAGAATAGGTGGTGGATCAACTTCGGGTGCTGTGCCCACATGTGCTGGTCGTCGTGAGCACAGTATTCGAGATCATAGGGAGAGGGATGCATGCCTAAAGGGACGTTGCAGCGGTAAACCGAGACATACGGGAGCGGGGCAAGGAGCTGAGGTTCGCTGTCGGAGGCATCAACAGGGATGTCGGATGGGTGGGCCGCAAAAGGGCGTTCCAGCGTGGTGGAGTTCATTTCACCAGGCAGGTGGGAGCAGCCATTGGAAGACGACACGCGGCGCGAACTATGGCTTTTTTAGGGTGGCCACAGGCCTTTAGCGAAGATGGCGTAGACAAATCCATGGAGCAAAAGGAGATAGAGGGGTCGGTGCAGATTGGTTCACGTAAAGGACTGTTCAGTTCCCGCAGCGCGTTTGACACAGCCTCGTTCGAATTTGGCAGGAGCTTCCCGACTGCTACGCCACCTTCTGGCGCCTTTCCGCGCTGCGTGGCTGTTGGGGATTCATGCTGTGTTTTGGCTCTCTCGCGCTTATTTCTGCCTTTGCGCGCTCTAGAAAAATGTTATGGTTACCTCTGTGACCGAACAGTATAGGTGCCCACAAAATAAAATTGGCCAAACGAGCGCTGCACGAAAGCTTCCGAACTTCCTTCATGCCTCTGAGCGCGCATGCGCGTCCTTGGCTAGTCAATGCATGCAAGTTTTTTTCGATTGCGGCTGAAGAGACTTCTCGTCTTGCACGTGGCACCAGGCGGCGCATTGCGCTGAGCGAGTGGCACCGCTTCTTGGCCTAGGCCGGCATGCGCTGAAGGGCTGTCATCATTATCGGCATTATCTTATTGGCTGTAAAGTAATTAAGCAAGCTGACAATAAATATTCATGCGTGAGTTAATCATTTTGAGCGCATACAGGGGCCCTATTCTCGACTGCACAAATTACCAGGGAAACTGGGAATTTTCAGGACGTTTTTTCTGATTGGCCTTCAATTTTGATCACGTGCTTCCGGTTGACAAAGCGGTTGTGTTAGCCTTTGTCATTTTGACGTTTTATGACGTTTACGGGCACCAGTTCTAAAGTTTATCTTATTTCTCTTTACTGAAAGCGCATAATTCTTGGCCGGAAATGAAAAACCAGACTAAAAGCACCAGACATGACAACGTAGGCCTGCCTTTGCTGTTCAACAACAATAATGCCTGTAATACACGCCCCCTCTGTGATTGGCTGAGAGGGCATGACGTAATTTAAACAGTTGCTGGGAAGGATTACGTCACACATTGGCAACTTCAGGCTGCGTAAATGTGGCGTAATGTTACGTAACAGCTTGAAAATGGCGGCTGCTGTTGCCACAAAAAAGGGCAAAAATGTCACCGACCCATGGTACTATCTCTTTTTGCCTCACGGCGCACACGTTTTCCGAATGCCTTGGCCCGTTTGAACAAGAGGAGGTTTCCCGACGTGGGGTACCGACGAAGGATACCCCACGCCTTGTTCTGGGCCTCTCGCGCCCGCCTACAGTCCTCATTCCACCACGGCCTCCGCTGGTTGCGCGGGGCACCAGAGGCGTGGGGAATGGACTTTTCGGTGGCGTCGAGGATGTGCGCCGTGAGGAGTTGTGCGGCTTCATCTACGTGTAGGTGTCTTATAGTTGTGTAGTGTAGTTTCGATGTCTCTGTAAATGTGTTCCAGTTAGCTCGTGCTTCATTGAACCTATTATTGGAAGATGAACTGCTTGGGCCTTTACCTATATATGTAAGTGAGGTGGGTAAGTGGTCACTGCCATATGGGTTAGTTCCCACACCCCACTCGAGAAGAGGAAAGAGAACTGCGGAGCCAATAGCCTAGTCAAGACATGAGTATGTGTTGTATCCTATGTTATGATATGTAGGCTGTTTATTGTTGAAAAGGCATGCTCCAGAGTATGTAAGAAACCTCTTTATCAGGCAACCCCGGGCACCCGTACGAGAAGAGCCCCAAAGAGAATTGTGAGCATTAAGGTCGCCTGTTAGAATGTATGGTTCGGGCAGCTGGTCAACCAGCGGCTCGAAGTCAGAGCTCAAAAGTGTAACATCAGGAGGAATGTATATGGAGCATACCGTTATCAACCTATTAAATATTATTAAGCGTACTGCTACAGCCTCAAGGATAGTGTTTAAAGTGACAGGGTGGCATGCTAAGGATTTCCGGGCGATTATGGCCACACCGCCAGAAGAGGGTGTGCAGCCATCCCTGTCTTTCCTGTATACCAGGTAACTATTCAAGAAATTTGTGTGTTTAGAATTCAAATGCGTTTCCTGAACACACATTACACTTGGCTGATTGGTATCCAGAATCTCATATACGTCGTCAAGATTATTCAGAAGACCTCTGCAGTTCCATTGAATTACGTTTTCTCTTCCCATTATTTAGTGTGAGAGCTACTGGAGTGTGTATGTTTATGTGTCGTCTTTCGGGGCTGTGACTCTCGCCTTTTTTGGCTTGTCGGGAGGCTTTGGCGTCGGGACGCGTTCCTTGCGCTGCGTTGCAGGCAAGGAACGCGGATTGGGCTTTTTGGGATTGGGCTTTTGGATTGGGCTTTTTGGATTGGGCTCTTGGATTGGGCTTTTTGGGCGGCCTATCTGTAGGCTTGGACGTCGGAGGCCGCTCCTTGCGCTACGTTGCAGGCAAGAACGGCACGACGTCCATCTCGTCGTCCGATGTCCTGGGTGTGCCCGTGGAACCGGGCCCCCCGGACTTGGCCCCCATTCGGGGGCCCTTCGTTTGAGCCGCCACCGCCGCTGGTGTCGGGGGCACCAGAAGTGGCACGGGCGGTGCGGTGGCGGTGGGAGCCGGTCCGGGGCCCGTGGTGTCCATGGCACCCTCCAACGCACTGGAAGACGGGGAGGCAGAGACGGGAGCGGCACCGGTCCCGACGGAAGAGGTTGCCACCACAACCGCTGCTGGCTCAGCGAGCGGTGCGGAGGCGGGTTGGGCTGCCAGAGGCAACCCAGGGGGGGTGGCGGGGGCGGGACCAAGTCCGACTCGCGGTACTGGGTCCCCGCCGAGACCAGACGCCGCTCCGCCCCCTGGCGAGCTGCGTCGGCGTACCTCCCCAGGGGGAAAGAGGCGAACCTCTTCCGCGCCTCTGGGAAGGTGATGTTTTCGTTGACTTTCAAGGCAATTATCTGCTTTTCCTGTTTGAACTTTTCACAGCTCCTAGAATAGGCAGCGTATGGTCCCTGGCAGTTCGCACAGGTGAAGTTCTCGGATTTACAATTGTCAGTTAGATGACCATGTGCTGCACATTTTGCCCCGACAAGAGGTTGTGCCATGCCTAAACCGCTGACACTTGAAACAGCGGCGTGGGTTCGGCACGTAGGGTCGGATTGGACATCTCAAGAAACCTGCGTTGACCGACTCAGGAAGGTTAGAGCGGTCAAGTGTCAAGATTATGTGCTTGGTTGGAATTATTTCATCATTTCGGCGTATGGTGATTCGCCTCACTGCTGTCACGCCCTGATCTCGGAGGCCCTCGAGCAGATCTGCTTCAGTCTCATTCATTAGATCCCGATCAGAGATCACGCCCTGGCAGCTATTGAGGCTGCGATGGGGCGTGATCTTGATGTCAACATCTACCATGCGCGTTTGCTTGAGGAGGTTAGAGGATTGTTGTTTGTTTTCAACTTCGATCAAAACTTCTCCCGTTGTGAGTTTCTTAGCCTTGTACGACTTTCCGATAAGGCTTTCAAGAAACTTGGAGATTAGAAACACAGACTGGGAAGTTATGGGCTTTGTCTTGTCAACAGATTCCATGATCAAAAACCGCGAGAAATTATCAGGCTTTGGGGGAGAGATCGATTGCAAAGGGGGAAAAGAAACTTCGGTGCGGCCCCTTTTCGGGGGCCGATCACGTCTGGGGGGGGGGGGTTTGGAAAATGCTATATGATACATTGGAAAGCCGGGAGACGGGGGTACTTTCTCCTTTGACCTTACCCTGGTAGTCAAAGAGGTCCCGGAGCTCCCTGCCTGGTAGACAGGCAGGGAGCCCATCGGCCGGAGCTTGACCAAGGCTCCGACGGCCACCGTTCATGGCTTCTAACCCTTCACCTTTCAACTTCTAGCCACGGTAGGTGACAGCTTAAGTATGGGGGGCTCGGGGTACGCGGTGTCGCCACTCACCGTCACCAAGATTACTCAAGGTGCCCCGTGCAGGGTTGTTGGGGCAAAAGTTCGTCTCATTATAAGGCAGCTTTCGACAACCTCGGCATCTCTGCGGACGGCACGAAATCTGGGGCCAGGAATATTGCCTTACCCAAGGAAGGCCAAAAGTGAACCAGAGCATGCCAGCTGTGTTATAAGAGATTATTAATGATTGCCAAATCTTATTCATTACAAATGAAAGCAATGATTGGTAAGGCGATCTTTGATTCACAAAGCAAATCATGCTCCCAGTGCTTCGTTCCCTCTACCTCCCTCCGCCTCTCTCTTCCCCACTCCCATTTTATGTACCAAAGGTTCCTGCCACCCTTATGCACCCTCTCTCTTGCCCTTGCCCTCTGTCCAAAATGTGGTAGCTTGTTGTATGTTACGAGATGTACCTAGTGACTATGCACTTGAGACAAAATTTGAAGGCAAGCGAAGGCAGCCATCGTAGAATTTCAAAGCTAAGCTAATATACTAATAGAATCTGGCTGTGTACATGATTGTTTTCAGCAACGATGCCACGCGACGTGTATGTTCTGCAAGTTCTCGGGTTTTATTTTCTTCCTGTGAATGACAAGCTTCTAAAAGGCATTATCATTAGCTGGGTGCTGTATATTGCTAGGTCCATTCCCAGCAATAAAACTCGGGCATAAGCGGAGTCGCATATGCGCGAACAATTGACAAGATTGTCTTTTTTTCAGATTTCTATAGTGGTGAAAAAGGCTTGATGGGCCCCACTTATAGGCAGGTTTGTCCGATGTGTGCCGTTTTGGGAACGGCCTAGTGTGCGTTCAAAATTCCAGTGCCGTACATCTCACCTAATAAGCTTAAAACTTGACCCTCCTCTAATGAGGTGGTGGATTTTAAAACACACAGTATAATATATGCTGACTTTTTTTCTTTCCAAACTGGAAGAAGCTTGCAAAAGCCACATCTTCTAGTAGCAACCTACCATATGGTGTAGTTACAGTACTTTGCTGGAATGGACGGAATCCTGTTTGCTAAGAACTGGGGCCAAATAATAGATGATGATGATGATGATGGTTGGAGTTTTTTGGCGCAAGGCCAGCTGGGGCAAAGAGCGCCAAACAAAAGTATCTAGAAGAAAATAGTGGCTACAAAAGCCAGAATAACAATAAAATCAATTAACGGCAATGGTAATGGCTGGTGTATAGGGCCAGTTTTGATTACGTATGATAGGAAATGAGGTTTAAAAATATAACATCAGACAAATATTTAAAAACGCGTTGCACAGAGACCATGGCATTGTCACCGAAAAACAAGGAAGGGTGTAGCGGAATGTGTTGTCTGTATAGTTCCTTGAAGTGTCTGTGTCTTGTTGTGTCGAGTGCCTTGCATGTGATTAGGATGTGGACTACGGATAGGCCCTCCCCACACCTGCTACACATGGGTCTTGGAGAGCCAGTGAGCAGGTGTGAGTGTGTTACATGTGTGTGGCCTATCCGCAACCTAGCTAAGGTAACTTCAATGTGTCTGTTGTGCGAGTCAGTTGTGTAACGTCCCAAGTGTGGTTTTATTACGTGTAGTTTGTTGTCTGTCTGTTCGCTCCAGTCTGCTTGCCAAGTTTTACGGAGTTGCTGTCTTACGTGTGGCTTGAGGTCTGTGTAAGGTAGTGTTGTTATGTTTACTGTGTTTCGCAGGGCAGCATTGGCGGCCATTTCATCCGCCAGTTCATTTCCGCCGATGCCAGAGTGGCCTGGCACCCAACACACAGTCACCTCAATGTTTGAAGAATACGCCAGCAAAATTGATTTCAAGACATGGTTCTTCGAGGACTTTCCAGATAACAATGTACGGACGACACTCAGCGAATCTGTATAAATGATGGATTTACGAATATGATGTTCAACTATGTGACTTACAACCAGGAAAATTCCATATGCTTCTGCCGTAAAAATACTTGTCTTTATTGTTCTATATGCTTCAAAATCGGGACCATGCGCAGCACAAGACACTGCAGTGAACGTTTTAGATGCATCACTGAAAAACTCTGCAGCCCTGTATTTGTCCTGCACATAATTGAAATGCTGCAAAATCCCACTTCTTGGTGTACTGTTCTTATTGTACTTTAAGAAAGACAAGTCACATGCAACAGGACGAAGATGCCATGGTGCTACATGATCAGTGTGGGATCATTTGAATGTGTGTACAAAGGAGACCTCATGAATAGTGACCTCGTTCCTCACCGTCTGCGAGAAGGGAACAGGAATGGATGGGCGATTTAAAAAGAGCTGTGATGTGGACGAATCATTAAAAACCGGTTTAAAAGGATGGTTGTCCATTGATGAAATTTTAGAGGCATATAACAAGTCAACATAGGTTCGCTGGTGTGATAAGCACGATTTGTCACACTGCGTAAAGACTCTGTACAGGGCTCGTACGGAATGCACCACAAGAGAGGCGAAGCCCCGAGTGAAGCACTGGGTCGAGCATTTTAAGTGCAGTTTTCGTGGCTGACCCATACACAACACTCCCATAGTCCAATATAGACCCCACTAGGCTTGTGAAAATACATAACAGGAGTTGCTTGTCCGTTCCATAGGACTGGTGGGACAAAATTTTAAGCATGTTGAGAGCCTTTAGACATTTATGTTTCAATTGTTTAATGTGAGGGATGAGCGTAAGTTTTTCATCCAACACCACAACTAAAAAACTTGCGTTCCTTCCTCACAGAAATCGATACGCCATTCAGGGTAATGTCTGGGTCCGGATGGATACCACGCTTCCTGGAAAAGACAACACAGGTGCTTTTTTCTGGGTTAAGTTTGAAACCGTTCTTGTCTGCCCAGCTGGCAACTTTTTTGACAGCGAGCTGGACTTGACGATCACAGATGGACATATTGCATTATTTAAAAGATACCTGGACGTCGTCTACATACATTGAATAAGAAATTGTAGGTGGCAATGCCTTCCCAAGGGAGTTCATCTTAACTATGAACAGAGTACAGCTTAGGACTCCACCTTGCGGAACGCCGTTTTCTTGCACATGAACTCTTGAGAGTGCGCTACCTACTCTCACGCGAAACGTTCTTTCGGACAAATAACTAGCAAGGGTGTTGAGCATATGGCCCGAAACACCGAAAGACTTCAGGTCGCTGAGGATCCTGTAGCGCCAGGCGGTGTCATAGGCCTTCTCAAGGTCAAAAAACACCGTTGTGCAAAACTGTTTCTGAATGAAAGCGTCCTTTATGTATGATTCAAGGGCGGCAAGTTGGTCAATTGTAGATCGCCCCGCCCTGAAGCCTGCCTGGAAGCCCTCGAGAAGACCGTTGTACTCAAGAAAGTACACAAGTCTCCTGTTTATCATCTTCTCGAGGAGCTTGCACAGGCAGCTTGTAAGGGCGATGGGCCAATAGCTGGCGGGAGAGGAAGGGTGCTTCCCTTCCTTCAGGAAAGCCACTACTACGGCCTCCCTCCAAGAGCGAGGAATGTGCCCCGAAAGCCATATGTTATTGTAACGATGTAGAAGTGTTTCAAGGGTGTCTGAATGTAGGTGTTGAATCATGGTGTATGTGATTTTGCTGCACCCGGAGCTGAAGGCTTACATGTGGTCAGCGCTGCCTTTAGCTCATGAATTGAAAAAGGAGAATTGAGAAGAGTTGTACTACTTGTTGTTATCACGCAGGGACTTCTTTTTACAGATGTTTTGTGTTTCATGAAAGTGTTTGTGTAGTGCGCTTTACTGGACACGTGTTGGAAGTGTTGTACGAGTGTATTAGCCTGGTCTTCCAGTGTGTCCCCTGTTGTACTAACCAGGGGCAGGCTGTGTGTCTGTTGTCCTTTTAGTTTGCGTATTCGTGTCCAGACTTTGTGTGTGTCAGTGTATGAGTTGATGGAAGTGAGGAAGGTGCGCCAACTCTCCCTTTTCGCCTCACGACGCACTCGCTTCCCAAAAGCCTTTGCCCGTTTAAAAGAAATGACGTTATCTGACGTGGGGTACCGGCGAAGGACACCCCACGCCTTGTTCTGGACCTCTCACCCCCGCCTGCAGTCCTCGTTCCACCAGGGCCTCCTTGGGGTGCGGGACGCACTGGAGGCCTGGGGAATGGACTTTTCGGCGGCGTCAGGATGTGCGCCGTGATGAGTTGGGCGGCTTCCTCCACGTGTAGGTGTTTTATGGATATGTGGTGTAGTTGAGATGTTTGTGTCAATGTGCTCCAGTTGGCTTATGATTCATTAAACATTTTATGGGAAGATGGACTGCTCGGGCCTGTACCTATATACGTTAATGAAGTGGGGAAATGGTCGCTGCCATATGGGTCTGTGCCCACACTCCACTCAAGACAGGGAAAGAGAACTGCGGAACCAATAGCCAAGTCAAGATGCGAGTATGTATTGTGTCCTAGGTTATGGTATGTATGCTGTTTTTGTTAAAAAGGCATGCTCCGGAGGATGTAAGAAACTTCTCTATCAGGCGACCTCGGGCATCCGTTCTGGAGGAACCCCAAAGTGAGTTGTGCGCATTAAAGTCGCCTGTTAGTATGTATGGTTCGGGCAGCTGGTCAACCAGTGCCTCGAAATCAGAGCTCAGAACTGCAAACTCAGGAGAGATGTAAATGGAGCATACCGTTATCAACCTATTAAATATTATTGTACGGATCGCTACAGCCTCGAGGACAGTGTTTAAAGAGAGTGTGGCATGCTAATGATTTCCGGGCGATAATGGCCACACCTCCTGAAGAGTGGGTGCAGCCAACCCTGTCCTTTCTGAATACCATGTAATTATTTAAGAAATTTGTATGTTTAGAATTGAGGTGGGTTTCCTGGAAACACATGATACTTGGCTGACTGGCATGCAGAATCTCATACACATCGTCAAGATTTTTAAGGAGGCCTTTGCAGTTCCACAGGATCATGTTTTCTGTTCCCATTATTTAAATTTAAGAATGACTGGAGTGTGTGTGTTCGTGTGTGTTCATGTGTCGTCTTTCGGGGCTGTTACTCTTGGATTGGGCTTTTTAGGCATTTCTGCAGGCTTGGCCGTCGGAGGCCGCTCCTTGCGGTGCGTTGCAGGCAAGAACGGCGTGACATCCATCTCGTCCTGAGATGTCCAGGAGGTGCCCGTCGAACCGGACCCCCGGACTTGGCCCCCTTTCGGGAGCCCTTCGTTTTAGCCGCCACCGTCGGGGGCGCCAGAGGTGGCACGGGTGGTGCAGTGGCGGTTGGAGCCGATGCCAGGCCCGTGGTGTCCATCCCCTCGGCACCCTCCAACGCACTGGAGGACGGGGAGGTGGAGGCGGGAGCGGCACCGGTCCCAACAGAAGTGGTTTGCACCACAACCGCTGCTGCCTCAGCAGGCGGCGCGGTGCCCGGTTGGGCTGCGTAAGGCAACCTAGTGGGGGGCGGGGCGGCACCAGATCAGACTCGCTGAACTGGGTCCCTGCGGACACCAGACGCCGCTCCGCCCTCTGGCGAGCTTCGTCAGCGTACTTCCCCAGGGGGAAAGATGCGAACCTCTTTTGCGCCTCCGGGAAGGTGATGTTCTCAGTTACCTTGATGTTGATTATCTTTTTTTCCAGTTGGAATTTTTCACACTTGCGGGAGTACGCTGCATGCGGCCCGCCGCAGTTCACACAAGACAGTGTATCGGATGGACAATTGTCGCTCGGATGATCATGCGCGCGTTCGGCCACGGCAAGAGTTTGTACCATGCCCGACCCTCTGGCACTTAAAACAGCGCCGCGGTTTCGGGATTATTACACGGATGGAGCAACGGATAAAACCTGCATTTATGTGTTGTGGAAGAACTGCGCGGTCAAAAGTCAAGATAATGTGCTTGGTGGGAATCTCGTTGTCGTCTCTGCGGATAGGGATGCGTCTCACAGCAGTGACGCCCTGATTCTTCAAGCCGGCAAGGAGATCCGCATCCGTTTCGTTCAGGAGATTTGTCTCGGATATCACACCCTGCGAGCTGTTGAGGCTCCGATGGGATGTGACACCGATGTCGATATCACCCAGTCTAGTCTGAGCTAGAAGCTTTGCAGACTGCTGCTTGTCATTTATTTCGATTAGGAGTTCACTAACCTTTGTTTTTTGCACTTGTACGATTTTCCTATTATGGCTTCAAGATACTTGGCGATCAAGAAGACTGACTGAGATGCAAGAGGGTAGGTTGGATTGAGGGACTCCATGACAAAAAATCGAGAGTAATGATCTGGTTCAGCAAATGTCAAAGATGGCAATGGGGGAAACGATACTTCGGTGCGGCCCCTTTTAGGGGGCCGATCACGGTTGGGGGAGTTTGAAAATACCATACGGCATAGTATAAAAGCAGGGAGACGGGGGTACTTTCTCCTTTCACCTTACCCTGGTAGTCAAAGAGGTCCCGGAGCTCCCTGCCTGGTAGACAGGCAGGGAGCCCATCGGCCGGAGCTTTACCAAGGCTCCGACGGCCACCGTTTACGGCTTCTACCCTTCACCTTTAAACACCTCGCCACGGTTGGACACGGCTTATGTATGGGAGCTCGGGGTCCGCGGTGTCGCTGCTCAACGTCACCATGAATACTCAAGGTTCCCCGTGCGGGGGGGCCAAATATTAGACAGTTTTAGCATATCGTTACCGTGTTTACGTCACCGTGTACCAGGTTTGCGGGAGTCCACTGCGCATGCGCGAGAGTTACCGTGAATGGTAACTTACCGGCATGGATGTTTGCGCCGAAACGACTTTACCGTGGTCACGCGATATCCCTGGACGTCTAGAACGCGCGAGAGAAGAGCCAGTAGCCAAGCCAAATCATTTTTCCCAGTGGAGGTTGAGCAGAAGAGAGCAATGGCGGCTGCGCACATCGACAACCACGATACGAACATGCAGCGGCGTTGCAGAATGCGCTACTCCGTAACAGACGACATTGCGCTTTTGCAAGAGGTCGTGAACCTGAACCCGTTCACTGGCCAGCATTTATGGACTGAGGTCAGCGAAAATATCGTCGCGCTAACGGGTAAGCTATTCGCGGAGAGAAGCGTTAAGGAGCGCGTTGACTTGGTCCTCACCCGCTTTCTGAACGAGGAACGTGTGTGCATCAGACGGTAAGTGTTTTTCATTGCACATTTCTGTGCGACAAGCATTCAGGCTCCTTGCAAATTATACGTCTTGTAATCAGGTCGGGGACCGAAGAGCACTTCTCGGCAATGGATCAGCTCCTGCAGCAGGTTGCCGACCTCTGCAAGGAGTTTGGACACGAACTTTGCCGTGTTGCACTCCGCCGGAGCCGCAGGAGGACGGAGAACAGTGGGTGGGTTAGGGCTACAGAACGTTGTACTGTTCGAGACCCTGCGACTGACAGCAGGTCTTGGTAGCCTTGGACGGCCATGCCGAGTTGCTAGCAGCAGGGCTCAGCCCAAGTAGAGATGAACGTAGGCAGCTAGCACGGCCTGGTGTATCCTGCTTTGCAGACTGTGTGCGAGCTGTTCATTTTGTTCATGTGTTTATTCAGTGCAGTTCATGCCCCGTATTGCACCGTGGTCCGGTGTCGGGCTACAGCCACTGACATCACGTGCACGCTACGTAGAATGGTTTTTATGCGACGCCGTACATGTTGCGAACTGGACAAGAGAGTATGATGACCTCGTTCATTTCCTTGGGTGGAAACCGCGGGATGCCTCTTGCAGTACACAACATTAGTTTCTATGGCCCTGCATCGAGCCAGAACTGTAGTTGAGACTTGCTGCTGACTACACTGAGCATTTGAAGTGAGTACACTGCTGGCAGTCCGCATTTCCACACAGATTGCCGACACTGCTGCAAACTCCCTACTTGCTGACTGTGTCGTTACTTTCTCAGTGGGACCAGTACGTACTTCTACACACTCTTGGCTGTACTATTGTGGCACAGTGTTCCTTGTAATATTTTCTGTATTTTAAACAAGGTAATCAAAACCATAATTAGTGTTCCAAGATCATTTCATGCATTGCAACTTTGTTGTGTACTAAAAGCACAAATCGTCAGCCAACACACACAAGTTAAAATTGCGTGGCCACTGTGATGCTTTTGAAATGCCATGACCTTTTTACTCGTGCTTTCGGGCTTGTCAAAGATGCGCAGGCACTGTCACCTGTGGAAATTCTGCTAGAAGGCATTTACGTGGATGCCGAGAAGCCTCCTGGCTGTTCGAGCGACCAGCAGAGCCCACCGCCCCCCAAAGTTCTGCCGGCAGCACTCACAGTCATGATAGCGAAACAAGCCTGGGTTTAACCGGCATGAGCTGCCAGGAAGCACCTGTGGTGCACAGCCGCTGTAGCCCACAACAAACTCCTCGGAAAAGGCCACCTCTGCAGGTCATCCACCCGGGCAACAGCAGAACCACTCCAGCACAAGGTGAGGAGGAATGATGTCAGCCCCTTGACTGTCTGCAGTTAGCTTTCTTCACATAACTTGGAGCAGATAACATTTGCACCCAGCACAAGTATTGTAAACTGCGGGTTAAGAAAAGAAATTCTACCAAGCCTACTGTAACTGCGTGGTGATGCACGTACCGCGTTGTCACAGTCCACGTGTGCTGGTTTTACTAAGTCAAGCGAAAGCAAATCACGACGGCCTCATCTCCCAATTGTAATGAGGTTCTCTCCACGTTTTAGCAGTTTACACGGCCCACCATACGGGGGCCGGAGTAGATGAATTCTTATTTCTGAGGCACTGGCGTATGCTTTGGAATGCATTGTAGCACCAAATTTTGACATGCCCTGGTGCTTCCCAGTCACTGTGCTCTTCTGCACTTCCGTTCAAACTTTCAGTAATTTGCACTTAGGTTCCCCTTGTGGCTCACATTAGTGAGCATGTACTATTTTTAATTTTTTCTATTCTACAGCTGACCTTTTGTTTACTGTTCAGGTGAAAAATACTCATTGCATGTATGAGTATTAATTCTTGTCTATTCTGTGCAGGTATGCAAAGGCACGGAACCACCCGCGACTTTCTGGGTGAACGAGACAAGAGAGAGCAGGAGACCCAGTGCAGGCGGCTCGCGCTGGAGGATCGCCGACTTGACATCGAGATGTTGAAGCACTCAGAAAACATGCGCGAACGCGAAAAGGAGCGGGAGGCCCTAGCGGAGGAGCGCCGCCTTAGTGCTTAAGAGCGGCGCTCGCACATCACGTACCAAAAAGCCCAGCTGGGGCTCATCGAGAGCCTCATTGAAAAACTTCAGAAGGAAATGCCTAAGCAAACAAGGCTCTGTATTCCATCTCGTGCTTGCTTGCCACCATGACAAGATTCAGGCTAAGATTTCGTAAAGAAAGCCCCTCTGCAGGTGTTTAAGATGACGCCGGGAGGGGGTTAATCAGCTGTGGCCAGACTTTATTTCGCTAAAATTGGCAGAACGACGATAGTTAAAGAGCGGTGCAGCTGCGCTGATGTAATGACTCCGTGCACTGGCACGTCGAGTGCCTGGTCCACTATCCCATACTCGCTCGTCATTACATCTGGCCTGCATGGCATGGAACAAGGTGCTCTAGAAGTTCCAAATTCTAACAGTACATTTTTTTGCATTTGTGACTGTAGTGGTGAGCAATGTTGATCAGCTATGAAAAGTTTAGTGGGCAAAACAGAAAACAAAGATTCGAAATGAGATACTAGCAATTTTATTTTTTACTGGGACACAAGACAGCACACATGGAAAGAGCATAAGAAAAAAACAAGCACAATGCGACACAATTGGGGCGTAAAGGAGTACAGAAGATAAGGTATTTTCAAAATACCCATGTAAATGCTTGAACGGGCCATGTAGACAAAACAAGTTTCGTTGACTCGAAAGATTGCCTCGTAAAAACCTACTAATACCACTTCGCACAAATAAGCTATGTAATTAGGGAAAAATATCCTGGGCCATCTCCACTACATCAAATTTGGGATGGGCGAAGCATGCATTGGGGGTAGAGGTAAACAGCTTAGCTTGAAAAGTCTTTGAAGCACGGAGTGTTGAGCGCGAGGCATTGGAAAACAAGTGTCCCGGTGTGTTCTTTCAGTACACGTTACGTTATTGTGCGAGGTGTTGGAAAACGAGTGTCCCGGTGTTTTAGTACCATGACTACATGAGACGACACCGCTAAGAGGCTTCGCCCCTAAAAGGGAATGGCCATGCGACCCACTCGCTCATTTTCCACAACAGAACCTGTGATGTCATTTGTGCCAGCTTTGCAATTAACTGAGGGCATCAAAAGCAAACGTAAATTAGGCAGGGCTTATAAGCTTTCCGAACGAGCTATTTGCCCTTAAAATTAGGCCACATTCTTTTTACAGCAGTAAAAATGGTGAGGTAAACAGCGGAACGTACGAAATTACACGTAAACCCAGAAGTACTGATGCCTACTGCTGTTGGTACTGCGCGCACTATGCATGTTTTAGCTGCACGGCACTGTGGCACTTCGGGGTTGTCTCAGATGACACTGGCTGAGTGGCGTAAGCAACGGTGTCTTAAGTGACCATATTTGTCGAGTGAACACCATGTTTCATGATACGACTATGTTCTACCTTAACAAAAACAAGCCAAGTACAAATATGGTCAAAATAAAGCAAAGGCATCAAACGGCCGCCGTTTTCTGCCTTCTGCCTAGATGGTAGCGGCATCTAGGTTGATTAACGGGAAACAAGGAAACAGTAACTTGAAGACCAATTCATGTGATGTCATTCCAGACGTCATGAAAACGCACGATTTGGTGGGAGCATCAAAATTTTAACCTAAATTGGTGAACTTCTCAGTGAATAAAACATTGTTTGCGTACGGACAAGCACTGGGGGCACGGTAGAACATGAAATATTTCAAATAAAAACAACTTGTATTTTGTCAGCATGGCCCCTTCATGTCCTCTCATAAGGAAGATGTTGAAAAGTGCTGAGCTTGGGAACCGTAACAATGCCCCTTGGCCCCCTTTATAACCTACACGGAGCTCTGGTATGGGCAACTACACATTTGCAGGCTGCATGTATTACGAGAATGGAACAAGGTATTCGTCAAGGGCAGATAGGTCCAAATTAAAGTACATGGCAACTTGGCTGTCGTACAAGCATGTATGCACATCCGCCAGAAGTGTGGCGACCTTGTACATGCACCTTACATTTTGCCTGCTCATTTTTTTATTCTTGTAAAAATCAACAAATGCAAACTCCGCTGCCACCTTCCCAAATCCCCATTCCACCGCCAGGCGGACAGCACTCATGCGCTTGTTAAACCAGGCTTCATGGGGCTGTAGCCTGGCACCTCCAAATGGCTTGTACAGCATCGACCAGAGAGGATACGCGCGATCGCCATAAATGACATATGGGTGACCCATCGTGACCTTTTCCAGGTTATCATAGAGGCGGGTCTCCCTAAGGATTCCTGAAATACAGAAGAAGCTCACACAAAAGGCCAGTAACACAAACGCAAGCACAATGCAAAATCATGTGTTAAGATGTAGCTTGGTCGGCTCGTACCTGTCCTGAATGGCTTTATGAACGGTGCGTAATAACTTTCGTATCTAAAATTCTTTTCTTGTCATAACTTGCATCTTAGGATACGTAACACACATGGGCTGAGGAAAAATGTGGAGCTGTTTTTTTTGCCTTTACCAATAGACTGGGTGTAAGCCTGCTTTCTGTTTTTTATTGACTAGTGCATGTGCAGTTTATTGGCCCTAAATAAACAGCTCTTACATTTTTTCACTACCTTATTGCTATAGCTGCTCACTGCCAGGCTTTACGAAGTAGTACTTATCATTCGTTGATGCGCTTTTCGGCTACAGACAAGCCTTCCAGACTTCAAGCGTGCCACGCAGGAATTTTTTTCCTTTGCAAAAGCTGCAATAATGGGGGTGGCTTTAATCTTAAAACTAAAGTAAAATGGAGAGTAGAGCTAGTTGGTGAACATGCATCGTTGAAAAATCAGCGAGAACTGTAAAACACGGACAAGAAAGAAGGACACCGGTGCTTACCAAAAACTGACAGGCTTATTTTCGCAGAAAGCACATATACACCCTCCTATATGTAAATATGTGTTATACACCCTCCTACATGTAAATATGTGTTTTCTGTGAAAATAAACCTGTTAGTTGTTGGTAAGCGCCGCTGTCGTCTTTCTTTCTTGTCCGTGTTTTACAGTTCGTGCTTAATTTTCAACGATGCATGTTCACCAACTAGCGAAAATTGCTTAGGCCCCCCCACCATCTGCTTGCCAGCTAGTGGAAACAGCAGTACTGTGCAAATTGGGAGGGGGAAATACTGACAACTGTTTCCTAAGTTTGTACGGTTAAAAATATGTCTCTTGTAGGTGTATTGGAGATACGTGAGTTACTAAAGGTTAGTAAGATGAACAAAGTTACAGTTTGTTTTCATGACCCCTGTAACGAATGTCCCAACCATGCTTACCCGCGTCATGCCGCCGCCCCTTGAAGGGCCCATCCAGTTGACAAATTATGCCGTTCGGGCACATGACTGCCTGGTACTTGTGCACATGGCACCTCTTGTGGCCTGAAAAGTGTTCTTGTTGCTCCTCCGTTGGCGGACAAATTCGGCGGGCTGTTCCGTGGACAAATCCCCAGCAGTTCTTGAGGGCGGAACCTTTGGCGTGCACAGCCTAGAAATAGCAATGATACCATTTGTCTGAGGAGCCCCATTTTTAATCACAGTAATTCTTGCATCTGCTCGCCTAGGTATGGATCCGCAACTTGCCAGTTCATTTTAAGCAGAATAAGCCATGAGCACTTTTGTAGTAATCTGATCTAAAATGCATGACTATCGGTCGGCACAGCGTGGCACTTTGGTAAAAGCTATAATTCAAATAAAGTTACTCTGTTGTAATGGAGGTTACTCTAGCTTCTACGGTCTCAAAGGCTTTCCTACGCAGGAGCATCAGAAAACTCTGCCAGATTTTCCAAAATTTCGAGCATAAATTTGTTAGATCTGTATTGTGTGGGATCTACCAACAGCATTTTGTGAAGTGAAATTAGACGTAGGTAAACTATCTGTACAATATGCTTTTGAAAGTTATACAAGACGACAAAGCATGCTTAGTTTAAAACAGCAATTAGGGTGGCAAACGCTACAGCCAAGAAAAAAATTATGCGAATATTGTTCGACAATATTTATTTACAATTATGCTACCTCGTGACAAATATTTGTTTTGTCACATTATATGTCACAGTGACCCGACCACAATCACAAAGTGCATGGATATAGCACAACTGATTTGCTAGAGTTATCTTTTATCGTAAGACGTCCAGAATAGAACAGTCTAGCTTCTTTTTTAGAATTTGGGGTTCGTGAAGGCATTCTAAAAACTGTCCAGGTGGAGATTAAAAAGTGCTGTCTTGTTTGTGTGCGCACTATCTTTTTTGTGTATGTACCTCTCCACTGTAATGCCACAGACAGCGATGTAATTGTAATGCTTGTTTCTGTTTGCACTGCGTGTTTTTTTTTGTATGCGCCCCTCTTTTATATGCACTATATTCTTACCTCGGAAAATCGCTCCAGGCTGTCCAAATTCAGCCACGTGTGTGTTGCCAGGTCGTAAAGCAGGTGCCCGAAGTGGTATTCCACGTGTGCAAGAACTTGGTTCACCACACTCGAATGACAGAAAGATGCCGGTTGAACATCATCTCCAGGTCGGCCAATCGGTTCGGGTAGGCAAGACGCCTCAAAGTCATACACAACGCCTCGCGTCCAGGCACCCGCACACGCTGCGTGCTCACAATCTTGTCAGGCATCATGAGGCAGGAATACAAATAGTCGAAGTCCACTTTCTTGAACCTGAACATGCGTTCAAATTTGGGGCTGTCTAGCCTTGCTACGTTGAGCAATCCACGTGCTGCTAGATTGCGGTGCGGCTCCGGTTTCAGTACCAACAAGCATGCATCCTTGATATCGCGCCAAGATAGACACCGCATCAACAGCGGATCTGAAAAGACGCTGCTGTATTGAGCCATAGCAGAAGGTGAACTGTAAACTGGAGCACAGCAGCTTAGTTACAACGCACTGCCATGACGGACTCGACGGCAGGAGATTGATTTGGCTTGTCATAGGCTAGTCTGGGCTAATAAGGAAACTGCCAACGCGCTCCTGGGGCTGAGTTGACTATAAATGATGACTGAAAAAGCACGCACTACAAGAAATGAATGCTATTGATGTAATTCAACATATATTCGACAAAAAAATGTTGCTATCGTCATCATTTTGTGTCTGTTACGTCAAACTTTCCGCACGCTAACCAGCGGAAAACGGTACGCTAAAATGCGCTAAAAACGGTATACCGTTTTAAACGGTAAAAGGAAACTCCCGCCCCCAGTAACACGGTAAACGGTAACGCAAACACGGTAACGATATGCTAAAACTGCCTCTTACTGCAGCAATTAATTTGTGTGTCCAATCTATGTCCATTTCTAATTTTCTGTCAATACACTTGGTGACGCATTTACCCTGTGATAACGCGTTAACCAGAATTCACGCGTCCGGAAAATGTTGCGGCATAAAATACAGAGCGTCGCCGTGTTCACGTTACCGTCTAGCGTGTTTGTTATCGCGAATGGTAACTTGCAGACACGAGCAGACGAAGTGTGCCCTCCCGTATTGATTAAAGTAAATGCAGTGCGCTTGGCGCTTGATGCTTGGTACAGCCGATAGAAGTAATCTCAATTGATGTTGTTTGTTACGTTTTCTAGTTAAATTATGCTCAGGAGCATGACAAATGGCTATTTTTCTCAGTTGTGGGTGCAAACTGGCCGCCCCCGCTCGCGCAAACCCTCCGTTTCTGAGCTCGCAAAGTGCTTTTAGGCCTCCAAAATTGTGCTGGGCAAGGTAGTGTAGATTATTGAGTAATTACTACTACATATTTTACTCATTTCTTGCCGAAATATTTAGCACGGGCGTAAATTCTACTTTGCCTTCATTTTAATTCTATCCAATAGATCGCGACACCAACAGGTGATAGCTACAGTAATCTCAAAACTAATGTGAACGCTTCATCCGAAAAGCGAAACATTCAAGGTACTTTAAATGAAAGCAAATAGATATGAGCCGATAACAAACTATGCGTGATTTGTTTCGAGACTAATTCATCATATGTCGCTGCCTGCACCATGGCGACGAAGAGGCGGCTGAGTAGCGGTGGAAGAAAAGGAGGGAAGAGTGGGAGGTAAGGAGAGTAATATGAACAGAAAAGGGGGGGGACAAGTTTGCAAGGGCAGGAAGGGGGGAGATAGGGGGGGTAGGCTAATTAGGTTAGTAATTAGGGGTAGGGCGAATAAGTTGAATAACACAGGCAAGTCGGTTGCTTACCACCGACGTCCCGATACAAAGGGAGGGCCTCTAATCATCATCACGGCCGGAAAACGCAAACCCCAAACGGTGCGCTAAAACGCGTCCTCCCGGTCACACAGTAAACGGTAACGCAAACACGGTAACGATATGCTAAAACTCTCTAATGTATAAAATATGTTGTATTGCCAACTAACCTACATTACGGTGATGTTTAGCGGAGAAACTAGCTGGAACCACCCTCTCCACACGCGCGCTGTGAAAACCGAAACCCAAATGTAAACAGGGCGGCCGGAGCGACGGCGTGGGACACGCAGAGGTGAGAGAGGCGCACTCGCGCTAGGTTGAACATTTACTTCTCACATTCAATGAACCCAGTATCAGTCTGACTTGATAAGAAGCAACAACACTACAAATTTCTGGCGATGAGGAGGAGATCCCTGGGGGGATGCTGAGAAGACCCTGCGAAACAGCACGCCTAGAGAAGATCGAAGAAAAGATTACGAGACGAGCCACGCCCGAGGAGCCTACAGAAACGACGAAGCGAAAGAGAGCAAGTAAGCCATCGGGATGGAAGCCCAAGTTCCTACCACTCTTCCTTTTGATCCAGCATGTGGGCGCGACATCAGTCTCCTCGAGACGGAGGAGGTGGCATGCACGATTTAAAAATTACCTCGTTGCGGTAACATCACAGATGATCAGCGAAAAAGAGCACTACTGCTGCACCTAACCGGAGAAGCCGTCCATGAGATTTCTCTAACTCTTCCGAACACCGGGGCTCTCTATAACACTGCTGTTGCAAAACTGAAAGCTCACTTTGCGCCGAAGAAAAACCCTGTCTTCCAAAGCCATCCGTTTCGACAAGCGAAGGAAGAATCAACAGAAAATATAAGCGAGTTTCACGTGCACCCGCGCCAACTAGGTTCTTCGTGCGAGTTCAGCGATGTAGACAAAGAAATCCTATCTCAAGTGGTAGAAGGAACCACGTCGTCGATCCTAAGAAGGAATGCTCTGTGGGACCCAGATATTAAGCTGGAGCGGCCACTGCTCGCAGGTCGCAGCCTTGAGAACGCCGAAAGACAAGCAGCTGACATGGAGAAGAAATTGCCGGTTGCGGTGAACAAGGTGACCCAAGAGAAGAAACAGAGGTCGAAACAGCAGAAGAAGAAATCAGAACCAAAGGTTGAAAGTGGCACATGCACATGCTGCGGAGGAAAGTGGCAGCACGAGGGAGGCAGAGAGTAAATGTCCTGCCTGCGGATCAACTTGCAACAGTTGCAACAAGAACCATTTCGCCAAAATTTGCAGAACGCCCCAAAAAGTGCGAATGGTCAGAGAGAGAAATAAACCAGAAGATGACCCGGATGAACTCTACTACGTGCAAGGAAAGAACTCTAAAATTCCTACTGTGCTTGTGGAGATAGAAGGAGCCAGAATGGAAGTTTGCGTGGACTCTGGAGCAGAGCAGGAGTTGATGTGATTGGAGGAGAAGCGTGGAGAGACATACTGAAAACACCCTTGCATGACACCAGCATTCACCTGGTTCCCTTCCAGTGCTGGGAATGTTCAGAGCAACAGTCAGGGCCAGGGAGAAGACAACGGAAACCAACGTGTACGTCATAAAAGGACAACATGTGTCCCTCCTGCGCTACAGAACAGCGACCAACCTTGGAATTATACAGCTGCAGTATAGTGTGGAGGAGTTGATCCTGAGAGGGTATTTCCAAGGCTCTTCACCGGACTCGGGAAGCTGAAGAGCTTCCAGGTCAAACTTCAGATAAAGACGGATGTTAAGCCTGTGTCCCACCCTCACAGAAGATGCGAAATGTAGCCGAAGAAGAAGTGAGAAGACTCTACGAAGAAGACATCACCGAACCAGAGACAGGACCAACACGCTGGGTCTCACCCAGTGGCAGTGGCAGTACCGAAAATGAAACACCCAGACACCCTAAGAATATGCGTGGACATAAGGGATCCTATTGTGGCCATAGAGAGACAGAGGCACATTATGCCGACGGTAGAAGATATAATTGAGATCTTGGAACGGAGCCAAATTCTTCTCAAAACTAGACTTGAACGAAGGGTGCCATCAGCTAGAGCTGGATGAACAGTCACGGCAAATAACAACGTTTTCGACGCACATCCGACTCGGGAGATACAAGAGACTTCCCTTTGGAGTCAATTAGGCGGCAGAGGTCTTCCAGGACGTCATTCGACGATTCCTGCCGGATGAAGGTGAAATAATCAACATTAGTGAGGACATCTTGGAGGAACACGACCGGTGACTCCGGTGTTGAATGCTCTTCAGATTGCTGTACTGACACTCAACAGCAAGAAATGCGTATTTGGCACCGCCAGCCTGACGTTCTTCGGACACGTGTTCTCAGCAGAAGGCATCACAGCAGACCCAATGAAAGTAGAAGCGGTGAGAAAGATGACACCACCAAAGAATCCAGTGAAGTCAGGAGCCTCCTTGGAATGACCAACTACTGTAGCAGGTTTATCCCTCGCCTGGAACATGCTGTAGAACGCTTACGTGGGTTTACACATGTCTCTGGAGCAGCAAGCAACAAGACGCCCTAGGCAAGGTCAAGGAAGAACCGGCTGCAGCCAATCACTCACTAAACTACTATGATAACTGTAAGGAGACGTACCTCATTACATACGCAGGTGTCCCGCTGGAATCGGTGCAGTGCTTGCGCAAGAAACACCAGGAAAAGGAGGAAAATAGGAAACCAGCATCCTGGCTTACTACAGCAAAGCCCTAGCTCCGATAGAAAAGAAGTGTCCGCAAAGAGATGTTGGCAATATAGTATCATCGGTAAACACTTCAGAGTGTACCTCGCTGGAGGAAAGTTCACCATCAAGACCTGTCACAAACTTCTGGTCTCTATCCTGCAGGATCCAAGGGCAATGCTGTCTGCTAGGCTCGAACGCCTAAACCTTAGATTGCAGCAATACGACTACGAAGTCGAGCGCATGACCTCTGGCAAAGACAACCCAGTAGACTACTTGTCAAGGCATGCACACGAAGATGAAGTGATGCCGCAAACAAAAGAAGGCAGAGCAACTCAAGAGTATGTCTGTTTTATGAGCAGGGTAGCTGTGCCAAAAGCTATGACCATGACTGAAGTTGAGACAGCCTATGCAGAAGGCCCACTTATGCAGAAGTTCATCGTTGCCATCCAAAAGGTTGATAAGAAGGCATCTGACAAAATGTGGGAAGAAACTGCCTTGAAGGCTTACGTGCACATTCGTCACGAGCTCACAGTGACTGACAACAACAGCATTCTACTAGGCACAAGACTTGTACTTCCAGATAAGCTTCAGAGGAGGGCGATAGAAATTGCCCACAGAGGACATCAAGGTGTCGTAAAGACAGAACAGCTGATAAGGAAGAAAAACTGGTTTCCTGGTCTGGACTAAAAAGTGGGAGACCTGATCAAGAACTGCCGTGCTTGCCAGAGCACTGTTCCAAGAGACAAACCACCACCTCTTCAGATGGCAGAACTACGTACCTCCAGCGCCATGGCACACTCTGGCAGCAGACTTTGCAGGTCCTGTTCCCGATGGAAAATACCTCTTCGTTGTTGTAGATGAATACTCAAGATTTCCCATGGTCGCAACCTTGCCTTCGCTGAACACGCCCACAGGGACAGCGAAAATGCTGCAAATGTTTGCCATTGATCGAATGCCACTGAAGGTCAAATGGACCCCCATTTTTCAGCGCTGACTTTGCGAGCCGCATGGGCGCAAACGGAATAAAGCGTCACATAGTGACACCTTTGTGGCCGCAAGCCAACGGAGAGGCTGAAAGATTCATCTAGAACATCAAGAAGACTGTGAAAGTAGCGGCAATAGGAGGAAGAAATGGGGAACCAGCTGCCAGAACTAGAGCGCCACCCCGCAAGGAACACAGTTCTCTCTCCAGCGGAGCATCTCTTTGACAAAAAATCAAGACAAAACTCCCAGGCGCAGCAACCGAAGACGAAGACAAACAACTCCCAGAGAGGAACAAGCTCAAAAAAGAAAAAAAAGTGGACGCATACGCTGACGAGACGGCATGCAGCTCCGCACTCTCTTCAGGTGGGAGATCGAGTACTGTTAAAGCGCCCAATAAGAATGGCCCACGAGTCGCACTACGACCAAGAACCATAGGTAGTAACCCACGTACAAGAGACTGCGATCACAGCAAAAAGAGCAGGGAAGGAAACGATCAGAAACTCATCGTTTTTTTTTTTCAAAATATTATTCGAAGGGTCCTTTGAGTGACCAAACATTGTTTTTAGTGCATTTGTATATTTATGCATTGAAAGGACAGTGCTTTTCTTTTTTGGCGCTAGGGGAAATGTAATTCCAATGGAGTTTACAAACCTAGCATGCTGTGAACATCCCTCTCTCTGCAAATACAATTAACGTGCTTTTAAGTACTCAGTTTACAAGAATTTTTTCATGTCCCATAAATATGAAGCAGCGATATTCGGAACTGCAGTTGCAACAAAGTGAAACTTATTGCTCTCAATTTCATGTCCCATTCTCTGCCCTAATGATGGCAATCACCATAGCCATTGTGTACAGCATTTCTTACCTGCTGGATACAGATGTTCGCCTTTGCTCTATTTTCTCGGTTGAAAAACTTGCAGGGTGTTGAATCCTTGCTGTGTTTTCTGTGCCAGATATTACCACAATAAAAGACTAGTAATTCTTAAAGCCATGCATCGGTGGAATAACTGATTTGAACGTACCATTTTTGTGGAAGTGAAGTGCCGACAGATGCACTCACAACGGCTGTATACAAGTGCCTTGACTTTATGGGTGCCTTAAATCATAACGACCAAGTATAGTTCATAAAACATGTTTTGCTCATTACTGTTGTGTATTACAACCAGCAAATAGGCAACTAAGTTGGGCATCAGCTTTGCCTTTCACTGTGGTCGTTCACACAGTTTCTGTAAAATAGACCAAAGATGCTTAAGTTTTACCAAGAACTACGTGGCCGTTCATACACACTTTGCTACATCATGCAAGACTTGGGAAGGAAATGAGGAAAGTGCTACATTATTTTTTTTATTCCCTGCAAACACAGTGTCATCGGTCACAAAGCAGGATTAAAACTTCAATTCCAACAGTTCAAGTAAAATATTTAGCCTTTAATGTCCCTAAAGAAAATTGACGGGCAAAATTCAGCCTTTCGATAAATTTTTTACCAGTGATGTTGCTTTGTTTGCAAAAATGGAAATGAAAACCTCTGGGCAAGATCAAACATTTGACACTTGCCACGCAAAGTTTTCAGAACTAAAAAGAAAATTTAGGTGTAAAAACAGGTACTAAAAACTTAAAGCCAGCCTTTAATAGGCACAACCAAGCCAATTGCACATTTAGTCTCTCGTGTCAAATTAGGAGCATCTGTCTAAAATTAATGACATTGAAAGAGTATTCTAGGTTAATTTCCACTGTTCAAACGAATTGGTTGCAGTTTTTTCGCAGCATCAAATCTACCTTTTGCCTTGCAACAGGAGGGTTGCGCATGACTCGATATTGTTACGTCATGTTTCGCTCTGTATTTGTGACTGTGGACAGTTCTTGACGCTGCTTTTCTAGTACATCCCATCTGGGAAAACACACGAGTGCACACATGCTCGGCGTCAATCACCAATAGCCTATTTAAGTCCACTGCAGGGGGAAGGCATTTCCCATTGACCACCAACAGCTACTGTCCTGACCCACCCGAGTCCGTTCTTTGCCCCCATATTTTTTCTACTTCGTCTTTCCATCAAGTTACCGTGGTAATACTGGTTGCCCTTTCATCTTATTACATGGCCACCCCAAGCCTACTTTTTCTAAGGTAACTTTAACTATACTACCCTACACGCGAGTTTGTTTCCCAATCCAAAGCATCTCTTTTCCTGACCCTAAGCATTACTCCCAACGTTCTTGATTTCATGGCATATTGAGCCAACATTAGTTTTCTTTCTTGTTCTTAAAGTAAGCCGCCGTTTCTGCCCAATATCTCGTCACCGGACACCTGCATTGGTTGTATACTATTCTTTTTAGTGGTACTATGCACACTGCTTACGTACATATTCTTCCACATGCCCCACTGACACTAGTGAACGCATACATTTTGATGTTCCTGCATGACATCTCTCAGTGTTTGTACATTATTCCCATTATGCATTGTAATGCGATAGCATGTGTTTGGGAGTGGGAGTCTTTTTTTTTGTTTTGTTACCTGTTTTATTTCCTTTTTTATTACAAATAATTGGATAAACCACTTCTTTCAAATGCTTTAATCCAAACTCATTTACAAGAAGTGGTGCTGTCCTGCAGGCCTTAAGGGTTTTGACAGGCACTTAAATGAACTATCAAAAAGCAGAAGTAAAAAAAGTTGTCATTCAGCCTAGCTAAAAACTGAGTGTCACATAATTATAATGCTAGCCTTGGTTTTTGGTCATCGGCAATGCATCCTGTCAAGGCAAACCAGAATATTGCTGAATGACAGTTATATATTTTTCATGTATTAACCAACTCGATGAAATATGCAGACCCACGCCGTGTTGATAAACAGTGTGTTATTGCTAAAGTTACTCATAAATATACATGCCATTTAGTGTGTCGAGCTTTTTTGTATGGCTGGTTAGTTGCAGAAGCTGACTTTAAAACAAATGCTATGCAACACATTTAGCCGGATGTGTTTGACGTAATCCAAAGTGAAACCTCATCCATATACTTCAAGTTACGTCTGATGTAACCTGAAATTTACGTTAAAGGGATGTCCGGTCTAATCCACAGTAAAAATTACTCCCATCTGACAGAACCCGAAATTGAATCCATTTGTCCAGTCATACGCACCGCCTATTATTAAAAATTTTGGTTCTTGCACAATGATGGATTGAAATTCTCTCTCCCGAGGTGTTCACAAGATGCAAATCCTCCGAAAACTTTGAAGGACAGCTAGATTTGATGTTTATGTGGACATTGTGTATTGTTCACCTTTTACCCTTGCTGCAACCTGCAAGGGCTAGTAGTGTTGTAAAAAAATATATAAATAAATACATGTAAATGAAGTTATGTTCAATGAAAGGTCAAGCAAAAAATTTACGACTGACGGAACCAAACTACAGTGACGCTTTGTGTAATCTACGCAACTTTATTCGAAAACAACACTGATGCTGCATTTTGACAGACCCAGTGCAACCTGATTATGGGGTTTAACGAGCCAACGCTACACAGGCGGAACTTGTCCACCGCCCACACCACAGCGAGACACTCCCATTCCTGGACTGTATAGCGCTGCTCTGCCTCAGTGAGGACCCTGCTAATGAAGCAGATTGGCCGCAGCTGGGCATTATCATCTGCTGCTTGCAGAAGCACCGCTGCGATGCCGACTCCGCTGGCGTCTGTCTCCACCACAAATGGTCTGTTGAGGTCTGGCAGGCTCACAACAACATCCTGGGCCAGGGACTGCTTAAGTGCCCTAAAGGCTTCATCTTGCTGCGGATCCCAATGCCAGCGTTACTTTTTCTTGAGTAGTTCCGTGAGTGGCCGTGCAGTGATGGAAAACTGTGGTATGAACCCTCTGTAATAACCAGCCAGTCCCAAGAAGACTTGTAGCTGTTTGACTGTGGTTGGTTGGGGATATTCCAGTATTGCAAGCACTACATTGTCCTGGGGAGATTTCGTGACCGAGAAACTTCAGGGATTGGCAGCACACGTGCACCTTCTCTGGGTTTATGGCAAGCTGTGCTGAGCTTATCCGCCTCAAAACCTCCCGCACATGCTTGACGTGGTCTTCCAGAGTTTACGAATATACCAGAACATCATCAAGGAACGCCATGGCATACTCGTGGTTTATTCCTTCTAGCACTCGGTCAATTAGGGTCTGGAATGTGGCAGGGCCGCCAGCAACTCCGAAAGGCATTCTCATAAACTCGAAAGTTCCTTGATGACAAATGAATGCTGTCTTGGGAATATCCTGCTTCCTAACGGGGATCTGAAAAAAACCCTGCGAAAGGTCGAAACTTGAAAACCACCTGGCTCGGCCAAGCTGTGCAAGCAACCAATCAGTCCTTGGCATGGGGTAGACTGGCACTTTAGTGTGTGCATTCAGCTGGCGATAATCCACGGCCAGGCGGTAGCCACCGGACTTCTTTTCGACCAGAACTGGGGCGCTGGCATGCTGGCTGCGGCTAGGACGGATTAGGTTCTGTGCCAGCAAGTTATGAATGCAGTCGTCCATGATAGCCTGCTTTTTGGCGTTTACTGGTCACAGCTGGCATCGAACCGGTGGGTTGTCACCTGTGTCAATGTGATGTTCTGCCAGGGTTGTGCAGCCTGGAATGGTGGTAAAGATACCACGGAACTCATCCAAAACAAGTTTCATGCGCGGGTCTAGGTCCGGTGAGTGGCTGGGCATGTCTTGGCTGCAAGCTGCCGTCGTGATCAAGGCACTGGCACGCACATTGGCAGTAGCATCATCCTCAGCAAAAATTCAACGCAAACACTCCGCGCAATCCTCCACTGCTTCGGTCCGTTCCTTATCTGCCTTAACAAAGGACCTGATTCTTTGTGGTTCTGTACCGACTGTCCAGCCACCAAGTTCCACGTGCAGGGAAACGCCACTCACCGTGAGGAAGTCCCTACCCAAAACAACGTCGCAGCACAGGTCGGGAACGCACAACAACTGCTGAATGCGGCAACCCGCAGTCCACTCAATCCGGCACTTCAGGGACGTGGTTGACTGTGACCACCCCGATGACAGGCGCAGCGCACGGATGTCCTCCTTGGGCTTGGCCCCACAAGCTTGAGCCATCGCAGCGGCGGAGGGTCCGAGGAAGCTTACACTTGAGCCGGTGTCGAGCAGGGCCTTGAATGTGGACGACCCGATTCGCACGTCCAAAAGGGGCTCTTTGTTGCCGGCTGTGGTCGTTACTTGGTGCGCGCTGCCGTAGGTGCCCGCCGGGGCAGCACCTACCGCCTCTGGTTTCCCGGGCACTGCGCCTGCAGGTGACCTGGCTGCCGGCATCGGAAACAAACAGGTGGGCTCATTCGCCGACCCGTGGCACAGTTACGAGCGATGTGGCCGAATCCGCCACATCGATGGCACTGCACACGTGCCGGTCCACCTGTGGGCTCCAGCACTGGCCCCGGACCGTAGGGCGAGAACGGGGGCACAGTGCTACGCAAGTAAAACTGGTCCCGGCAGTACGACGGGTCCAGTGCCGCGGGGTGCAGTGGCCAGTGACATGAGGGTGGCGGAGCCGAAGCGAACGACGCCGCAATAGTCGGCTGCGCCGGTGGGCAATGGTCGAGGGCAGGACTAAACGCCAAGTTTCTTGCCACTTGGTTGCTCGGAGCCGGCGGCGGTCTGTACAGGTCGCCGTACAGCTGCCCCTCGGCCAGGTCCTGCAGCTGAGGGTGCATCTGGCGCAGCATGCGCTGCACCTTCTCTGCTTCGGAAACCTCCTCCCCGATGCGGTCGTAAAACTTGGCGATCGCGTAGATAAACTCTGATGATGATGATGATGATGATGGTTAGATGTTTATGGCGCAAGGCCAACTGGGGCAAAGAGCGCCAAAACAATAGTCATATATGAGGGGTGAAACCTTAAAACACTAAGTAAAGTCAGTAAAAACAAAAGTGAAATCACAAAACGACAATGAGCATGGCTGGTGTATAGGGCCAGATTTCATGATGCGTGATAGGAAATGAGGTTTAAAAACTTGACGTCTGAAAAATACTCAAAGACACGTTTCACAGAAACAATGGCATCGTCACCTAGAAAAAACGATGGATGTAGGGGAATATGTTGTCTGTAGAGTTCTCTGAAGTGTTTGTGTCGTGTTGTGTGAAGTGCCTTGCATGTGATTAGTATGTGCACTACGGATAGGGCCTCTCCGCACCTGGTGCACTGGGGTCTAGAAGATCCCGTCAGCAGATACGAGTGCGTCGCATGGGTGTGCCCTATCCGCAGCCTACCCAAGGCGACTTCCGTGTGTCTGTTGCGTGAGTCAGCTGTGTACCGTCCCAAGTGTGGCTTTATTACATGTAGTTTGTTGTCTGTCTGTTCGTCCCAGTGTGTTTGCCATGTTCTGCGCAGGTGTTGTCTTATGTGTGGCTTGAGGTCTGTGTAGGGTATCGTTGTAATGTCTACAGTGTTCCTGAGTGCAGCAGCAGCGGCCCTCCCGTCTGCCAACTCGTTCCAAGCGATCCCTGCGTGTCCGGGGACCCAGCAGAGGACCAGCTCATGCATTTGTGCATACACGGACATGATAGTGTTGAATACAAGATTAACTATGTGGTTTTTGGGGGGCTTGTGCGACGACAGTGCGCGAACAACACTCAAAGAATCTGTATAGATGATGGAATTGGGAATTTGAGTTTCAAGAATGTGTCGTACAATCAGTAAAATTCCATACGCTTCTGCTGAAAAAATTGTTGTGTGCACGCTCATGGTTCTGGCTGCATTGAAATTTGGACCATGGGCAGTGCACGACACCATAGTGGAGGTTTTAGAAGCGTCACTATAAAATTCTGCACATGTGTACTTAAACTGCAAAGACAGAAAGTGCTGCAGTATTGCAGCTCGTGGTACACGATTTTTGTCAAGTCTCATAAAAGAAAGGTCGCACGACACAGGGCGAACTTGCCAAGGCGGTAAACTGTTAGAAAAGGATGACCTGTACACGTCTAAAAACAAAGCACTGAGATCCGAGGATCGCTCTCTCACTCTAAGTGAAAAGGGCAGAGGAACGGATGGGCGATTCACAAAGAGCAGAGATGTTGATGTGTCGTTAAAGACAGGATAAAAAGGATGGTTATTCAGCGACGAAATTTTAAAAGCATAAAGCAAGTCCATGTACGTTCGTTGGTTCTCAAGGCTCCACTTATCACACTCGACATAAAGACTCTCGGCAGGGCTAGTGCGAAAAGCACCCGAAGCAAGACGAAGGCCCAAGTGTAGCACTGGGTCCAGAATTCGCAAGGCTGTCTTAGTCGCCGACCCATACACCACACTGCCATAATCTAAACGAGACTCAACCAACGCAGTATACAAGCGAAGCAGGAGTTCTTTGTCGGAACCGTAGGATTGGTGGGAGAGAAGCTTAAGTATATTCATTGTTTTGAAACATTTATTTTTAAGTTCCTTGATGTGGGGAATGAATGTGAGTTTGTGATCAAACACAACACCTAAGAACTTGTGCTCCTTGTTCACAGGAAGCGACACGCCATTAAGATGAATGTCTGGGTCCGGATGGACCCCGCGCTTCCTGGAGAACACAACGCAGGAGCTTTTTACAGGATTCAATTTAAAACCATTCTTGTCTGCCCAGCCGGCAAGTTTCTTTACACCAAGCTGGACTTGACGTTCGCAGATTGACATATTCCATGATTTATAGGATATCTGGACGTCATCTACATACATGGAATAAGAGATTGTAGGTGGCAGTGCCTTACCAAGAGAGTTCATTTTTACTATGAAGAGAGTGCAGCTCAACACGCCACCTTGTGGCACGCCATTCTCTTGCACGTGAACCTTTGAGAGTGCACCACCGACTCTTACTCGGAACGTTCTGTCTGACAAGTAACTGACAAGAGCGTTCAACATGTTACCCGACACACCGAATGACTTGAGGTCTCTTAGGATGCCATAACGCCAAGCGGTGTCGTATGCCTTCTCAAGGTCGAAAAACAAAGTTAAGCAATAATGCTTGTGCGCGAAGGCATCCTTGATGTACGAGTCAAGAGCTAACAGTTGATCGTTCGTCGATCGCCCCACCCTGAAGCCTGCCTTGCAGCTCTCGAGAAGACCGTTGTACTCAAGGAAGTACACGAGCCTGCGATTTATCATCTTCTCGAAGAGCTTGCACAGGCAGTTCGTCAGGGCAATAGGACGGTAACTTGAGGGGGACGACGGGTCCTTTCCCTCCTTCAAGAAAGCTACAACTATAGCCTCCTTCCAGGAGTTTGGAACGTGCCCCGAAAGCCATATCTTGTTATATAGGTGTAAGAGTGTTAGAAGAGTGTCTGCGTGCAGGTGTTGTATCATTGTGTATGTGATGTTGTCTGGGCCTGGAGCTGAGGGTTTACACGTGCTCAAAGCAGCCCTCAGCTCATGCAGTGAAAACTCTGAGTTATAAGATGATGACCTATTGTTCTCTAGTATAGGCTTCTTTTCGGCCGTTTGTTTGTGTTTCATGAAAGTGTTTGTGTAGTGTGCTGAACTAGAAACGTATTGAAAGTGTTGTGCGAGTGTGTCAGCCTGGTCTTCGAGTGTGTCCCCTGTTGTGCTGACCAGAGGCAGGCTGTGTGCTTGTTGTCCTTTGAGTTTGCGTATTCTCGTCCATACTTTCCGTGTGTCTGTGTATGAGTTTATTGATGTTATGAAGGAACGCCAACTCTCGTTTTGCCTCACGGCGCGCACGTTTTCCTAACGCCTTGGCCCGTTTGAACAAGAGGAGGTTTCCCGACGTGGGGTACCGACGAAGGATACCCCACGCCTTGTTCTGGGCCTCTCGCGCCCGCCTACAGTCCTCATTCCACCACGGCCTCCGCTGGTTGCGCGGGGCACCAGAGGCGTTGGGAATGGACTTTTCGGCGGTGTCGAGGATGTGCGCCGTGAGGAGTTGGGTAGCTTCTTCGACGTGTAGGTGTCCTATGGATGTGTGGTGTAGTTTGGATGTCTCTGTAAATGTATTCCAGTTAGCTCGTGCTTCATTGAACCTATTATGGGAAGATGAACTGCTTGGGCCTTTACCTATATATGTAAGTGAGGTGGGGAAGTGGTCACTGCCATATGGGTCAGTGCCCACACCCCACTCGAGGAGAGGAAAGAGAACTGCTGAGCCAATCGCCAAGTCAAGACACGAGTATTTGTTGTGTCCTATGTTATGGTATGTAGGCTGTTTATTGTTAAAAAGCCATGCTCCTGAAGATGTAAGGAATTTCTCTATCAGGCGACCTCGAACATCCATGCGAGAAGAGCCCCAAAGAGAGTTGTGCGCATTAAGGTCACCTGTCAGGATGTATGGTTCGGGCAGCTGGTCAACCAGCGCCTCGAAGTCAGAGCTCAAAAGTGTAACATCAGAAGGAATGTATATGGAGCATACCGTTATCAACCTATTAAATGTTATTAAGCGTATTGCTACAGCCTCAAGGATAGTGTTCAGAGTGACAGGGGGGCAGGATAAGGATTTCCGGGCAATTATGGCCACACCACCAGAAGAGTGTGTGCAGCCATCCCTGTCCTTTCTGAAGACCATGTAACTATTCAAGAAATTTGTGTGCTTGGAATTCAAATGTGTTTCCTGAACACACATTACACTTGGCTGATTAGCATGCAGAATTTCGTATACATCGTCAAGATTTTTAAGAAGGCCTCTACAGTTCCATTGAATTACGTTTTCTCTTCCCATTATTTAGTGTGAGAGCTACTGGAGTGTGTGTGTTTGTTTATGTGTCGTCTTTCGGGGCTGTGACTCTCGCCTTTTTTGGCTTGTCGGGAGGCTTTGGCGTCGGGACGCGTTCCTTGCGGTGCACCGCAGGCAAGAACGGCCCGACGTCCATCTCGTCGTCCGATGTCCTAAGTGTGCCCGTCGAACCGAGCCCCCCGGACTTGGCCCCCCTTCGGGGGCCCTTCGTTTGACCCGCCACCGCCGGTGGTGTCGGAGGCACCAGAAGTGGCACGGGCGGTGCGGTGGCGGTGGGAGCCGGTGCGGGGCTCGTGGTGTCCATGGCACCCTCCAACGCACTGAACGATGGGGAGGCAGGGACGGGAGCGGCACCGGTCCCGACGGAAGAGATTGCCACCACAACCGCTGCTGGCTCAGCGAGCGGTGCGGAGGCGGGTTGGGCTGCCAGAGGCAACCCAGGGGGGGCGGGGGCGGGACCAAGGCCGACTCGCGGTACTGGGTCCCCGCCGAAACCAGACGCCGCTCCGCCCCCCGGCGAGCCGCGTCGGCGTACCTCCCCAGGGGGAAAGAGGCGAACCTCTTTCGCGCCTCTGGGAAGGTGATGTTCTCAGTTACCTTCACATTAATGATCGCCTTCTCCTGCTTAAACTTCTCGCACGTTCGAGAGTAGGCAGCATGGGGTCCCTGGCAGTTGGCGCAGGTGAGGGTTGACGATGGACAATTATCAGATGGATGATCATGCTGAGCGCACTTTGCGCAGGTCAGACGACCACGGCAGGAGTTGGTTCCGTGCCCGAACCGCTGGCACTTAAAGCAGCGGCGCGGGTTCGGAATGTAAGGACGAATGGAGCATCGAATGAACCCTGCGTTGATATGGTCAGGAAGTGAGGAGCAGTTGAAGGTCAGGATAATATGTTTCGTGGGGATTATCTTATCATCTCTACGCATCGTGATGCGGCGCACGGCTGTGACACCCTGATCCTTTAGACCTTCAAGAATGTCGGCATCTGTCTCGTTAAGGTAGGTCGACACCTTCAAAAACGCATTTTTTTAAAAAAATGACTTTTTTTAAATTTTGCAATTTCAACATCTTTGTCTATTGAAGAATATTTAGAAAAAAAATTGTGCTGTTATCTTAATCGGTTCAAAAGTTATGACCATTTTTCAACCCCGCCGAGACGCATCCGAAACCGAAACTGAAGGTTTCCGATTACGCAGTATCTGCCATGTCGTCCTACATGTTTCTTCGTATATACGTTACATAATGCCAATTTATTTAGCTACATTCTAAGCTTTTGGACACATTTCGGGATATTGTACATTTGATTTATTTCAAAATTTTCACTAAGGGTCAATGGGTGGCACACTCGTGTTTACGTTGCGCGCATTTGCATTGCCTTGCGTTCGTGTCTGGTTGTCCGTGCTTTTTCGTAAGCCGTTTTAACCTCACGGATTTAGTTGTAGCCTCGCAAGGAGACCATTATAGTACTTTATAGTCTGCAGTTACAGTTATAGTGCGAGGACGGCGTGCCTGACCAGTGACTGTCACCCTAAGACGAAGGCTGCATGTGAGTCAACTGTAGGACACGAAACAGGCAAAAAAAATGTGTGCGCCTCAGCTCGGCCAAACGGAGATCGTGCCGGTTACAAGGAGGGTGCAAGCTATCAGCATGGCGGATTTTAGGCGCATTGACTGTTTCTTATAATACGTACAATAGGTCTGAACCTTCAAAGCCATTTTTCTCAAAACTTGATTTTTTGCAACCATTAGTTACGCGAACAGTGATAACTTTGCTTCTAGAAATTATTTTCTTACGAAACTTTGTGTGCTGTTTATTTATATATAGAGCTATGCAATCAAGCAGAATGACTGAAAACTATTGGTAACTTTTTATATTATGGCCAGTTGTGTGAAACCCAAACAAGCCGGATATCAAATTTTTGAGTCTTTTTATGATTACGCAATTTAGCTTAAAGATGTGATATTGGTGGAGGTTAGTTGCACAGGTTATTGTCTTCATTATGTTCCTGCCAAGTCGTGGTTGAATCGAACCAACCATTTTGTACTTATGACTGTTCGCGCAACAAGCATATTTTGGCGCATTTTAATTTATATAAATTTTTTGTTAGACATTTTTAGCAATTTTATCTATTTAAAGTTTCTAACTGTATAAGCTTTACAAGCCAAAAGTATAATTGTAACGTTTGGGCTGCACCTGTCAATTTTTTTTCGAAGGTGTCGACCTACCTTAAGAAGATCTGCCTCAGAGATCACACCCTGCGAGCTATTCAGGCTGCGGTGGGGTGTGACCCTGATGTCCAGATCGACCATTTTCGTTTGACCAAGAAGTGTGGTTGCCTGCTGCTGGTTTTTTACCTCGACGAGCTCTTCGCCTGTGCGTTGTTTTTTGGCAGTGTAGGTTTTCCCCATTATTCCATCAAGGTATTTTGTAATCAAAAATACTGATTGTGAAGCAAGAGGGCGGGCTGTGTCAAGAGATTCGATAACAAGGAAACGAGAGGATTTGTCTGGCTTTGGGAAGCTCATGCTTGGAAGTGGAGGGAAAGATACTTCGGTGCGGCCCCTTTTCAGGGACCGATCACGTTTGGAGGGGGGTTTTGAATTTTCCATACAGCATAGAAAAAAAGCAGGGGACGGGGGTACTCTCTTCTCAAACCTTACCCTGATAGCCTGAGAGGTCCCGGAGCTCCCTGCCTGGTAAACAGACAGGGAGCCCATCCGCCGGAGCTTGACCTGGGCTCCGACGGCCACCGTTTGAGGCTTCTACCCTTCACCTTTAAACACATCACCACGGTAGGTTACAGTTTATGTTGGGGGCTCGGGGTCCGCGGTGTCGCCAACACCGTCACCATGAATACTCAAGGTGCCCCGTGCGGGGGTAGATAAACTCTGAGGTTTTCCTCTGTGTGCTGCGTGCGTTGTTCGAGCTCCTCCTTCAGCCGGCGCTTCGCGTCGATCGACGCGAACTCGGCACGGAACGCGGCCGTGAACTCTTCCCACGAGTTAAAGCCGCGCACTAAACGCCACCACAACTTCGCGCCCCCATCGAGGGCGGCCGGCACAACCTGCGTCAGCCGCTTGTCGGCGGCGACTCCAGCCACGAGGAAAAAGTTTTCAAGGCGCTCCAGGAACTCCTCCGGAGACTGTAAATCTCGGACACCCGAGTAGCGTGGAAGGGGCGCCGCAGCGAGCCGAGGCGCAGCGTCGTCGGTGACACGATGAGGCACATTCACGCTCGCGGCACCCGCTCCCACAGCCGCCATGACGGTCGCAGCGGTCGGCAACGGAGCCGCCATTACTCGGTCGCGCACGTACGCCGCGATACGCTCGCGTTCCAGCGCGGAACCGTCGGTCTGCAACAGGAGCTCGTTGACGGCGACTTCAAGCCCAGGCGCGTTTTCGAACGCTGCTGCGGAAATCCCGGACGAGCAACCACTTGCCATGTTCGAACTTCTCAGTCACTCACACACATCCAACCCATTTCCACCGAACGACTCCTTTATTCCGCCCGCCGCTCCCGGGCTCTCCCCACACTCTACTCCCCTCGCTTCTCTTCCCAGTTAGGATGATGATGATGGCGCAGTCGCGTAACGCCCCCTCTCGGTGTCCACTGGCACCACCCTCACAATATATATATATATATATATATATATATATATATATATAGCGGATCAGGTATGGGAAATGAAGCGCTCGGTGAATTAAGACAGAATAAGGGTTGGCAGTCAAGAAAACCTCGGAAATCAAAGGGGGGAATGCGTTAGGTCATAGAAACACATGAAGAATTTTTTTGAGTCAGCAAAAAAGTGGTAAAAAAATGTCCGCCAGGTGGTATCCGAACCCGCGACTTGTTTGCTACAATACGAAAAAGAGCGGCGCTGTAAAGGCATTATTGAACGTATTCAACCATTTGGAACCTTGTACACTTAATTAGCCTGAGATGATAAGCCTTGTTTGATGTTTGCAGAGCGGATACACGAACACAGTGCCACTCCGCCTTGGTCGATGCAAAAACCAAAAGATAAGCGGCGATGCGTTTGGGCATACGAAACATGTTCGCTCAGGCGTCGAGCACACCGTAATGCGTAAATAAAAAGCAAAAAACAAGCGAACACATCAAGTCACGAAGAAAATCCCCTGACTATGAAATGGACGATCGCAGGTTCGGAACGTTGGGCTGGGGATCTCTCACAGTTTCTCAGCACCTCACAATACAACGGCTTATGGAGCACAACGGCTTACTATCACCAAAGTCGCCACCACGGAGCCAACCCAGCGAGGGTTTATGGGGTTGCACAGCTCAGAGGAACTTTACGGCGCAGCAGCTAAAGTGTAGCACAGCTTGTGAATCGCACACGGTACACGACATTTTTCTTCGCTCAGTAGATCGGCTAGGCTAGAGCGTGACTTCTCAATGGATGCGGGCGTGCATTCGAAAATATTTCGGCGCCTAACATAATCATCTGAAAAGCGCATATGTTCGCGTTAACAGTTTACAAGTTTCACAGGTAAATCGTAAAATTTATTTGGGACAGCTTCGTTGCTGCCACTGCCACTAAAAAGCATGCGGCGGATGAGACGGCAGTGCGGCCTCGAGACATTTTTCTTCGCTCAGTAGATCGGCTAGGCTAGAGCGTGACTTCTCAATGGATGCGGGCGTGCATTCGAAAATATTTCGGCGCCTAACATAATCATCTGAAAAGCGCATATGTTCGCGTTAACAGTTTACAAGTTTCACAGGTAAATCGTAAAATTTATTTGGGACAGCTTCGTTGCTGCCACTGCCACTAAAAAGCATGCGGCGGATGAGACGGCAGTGCGGCCTCGACGTCAGAGACGTCAGAGGCCCCAAAGGCCACCACGCCCCCGTTGGAAAGTAGATGAAACGTAATATCGCAACCCGGCCGCACGACATTTTTCTTCGCTCAGTGGATCGGCTAGGCTAGAGCGTGACTTCTCATTGGATGCGGGCGTGCATTCGAAAATATTTCGGCGCCTAACATAATCATCTGAAAAGCGCATATGTTCGCGTTTACAGTTTACAAGTTTCACAGGTAAATCGTAAAATTTATTTAGGACAGCTTCGTTGCTGCCACTGCCACTAAAAAACATGCGGCGGATGAGACGGCAGTGCGGCCTCGACGTCAGAGACGTCAGAGGCCCCAAAGGCCACCACGCCCCCGTTGGAAAGTAGATGAAACGTAATATCGCAACCCGGCCGCACGCCCCCCCCCCCCCCCCCCCCCCCCCGCCGCACTGCCGGAGAGGGATCCGTGAGAATAGGGTCCAATGCCCTATGGATATCCTCTAGAGGCACCGGCCCCAAAACTCCAGATCCTGCGATTAAGTCCTCCAGGAGCCCCGTTAGCCCCCCAGAGCGGAGCCCCTGGAGCTCCTTGTACAGGCGGCGTTTGTAGGCGCGAGTGCTCTCGCCTTGCTGTCGCCGCACCCTCTCGCGTACCTTTTTGCCTTTGCCTGGCTTCTTTAACTTAACATTGAAGTATTCGTAGGTCGTGGCAATCTCAGAGATCTCAATTGGTACCTCGGCCAGATTCCGACCCAGCCCTGGTGTTTTAATCTTGTGCTCAGCGAGTGACTTCGCAATATCTACTAAGACTGGGACCGGATCACTACACTCACTGTCAAAAGACATGCCCGACCGTTAATTTCCGCGTGTGTAATAGGGGGGAAGGGTCACGAGCGCTACGGCGCTGCCTCTCCTCCGCCAGTATCTGCCGGTACCGATCCTGTCTCCTAACTCCTTTTAGAGCATCGAAACTTCATGTTGGGTATTGTGGTTCTAACGCCTCATTTACATTTTTAATACTCGGAGGAAGGTGAATCTCAGCCTTAGCCAGGAGACGTAGCTGGGCTTCTGTCCACCGAACGCAAGAAGAACTTTCCTCGATTGCTGCTTTGCGGATGCGTCGAGGAGCACTGGTGCTGCCGCTTGGGAAGGGCAGCTCCCAAGCCAGGCTATCGGAGACGGCAGTGGCATCCTGTCTCGATTGGGATTCGGCACTTGGCCTGCCAGTACTGGATGGGGTTCCAGGGCCCGGACTGGCGAGGGAGCCAAGGACGCAATAGCGGGCGCGGAAGATTTCTGCGGGCTCCTCCGGCACTGCAGCGCCACTGGGTTGTGCCCCCGTCGTTTGGACGGCTGCAGTTACACCCTCCCCGTTACCGAAGGTCCTGTCGGCATCGGGGGCGGGGGGGGGGGGCGGGGTGCGCACCAGCCGGAGGTTGGGCCCGAGGTGAAGGGGCCGCTTCAGACAGTGGCGTAACTAAGGAGGGGGGGCAGTGGGGGTACAAGTGCCCCGGGCGCCACTTGGGAGGGGGCGCCGAGCCGAGTCTGCCCAACTTGTGGCTGAGGGGAAAAATTACGCCCACCTCCCCTCGCGGGAACCCTGGTGTGATGCAACGCATCTCATGGGGGGTTCCATTGGCGTTTTCCATCGTATTGATTACGCTTATAGCAGGGATTCTCACGCGAAGGGGAGGTGGGCGTAATTTTCCATTTTCACCATGCAATTCACATGCAGTACACGTATGCTCAGGTACGGTCTTTATTGCTGACGAGAATGAGTGCCTTGTGGTCCGTAAAGTGCACAGTTAGGGGCTCGACGATTACATCAAGCAATCGTCGAGTACTGCGAGAGAGTGCAAGCGTAACGCGGACGACCGTCGACTGAGACCATCGGAGCGTGGCATGCCGCTTTATATTCACAGCGCCCGAAGGAGAGGAGAGCGCGGAGAGAGAGAGTACTGCACATGCGCAGCGCGCGCAGCGCCAAGCGCCGCGCCGCCCACCGGAGCCTAGCAACGGAGTGAGAGCGCGCTGCGCCAACCCGCAGCTGTTTGGGAGAGAGTGTTCGCTATCGGAGAGAGGAAAGGAGGAGAGGCGCAGTTGTGCGGACAACGCCGGACAGACGCAGGAAGGACAGAGGGGCGAGCATGAGATGCGTTGCATCTAAAATGGCAGCGGGGCTATCTTTCAATAGCAGGGTGGCGCAGCTGCTGAAGTCACATTTGCAGAGAGTTCTTGTTTGGGCTTACTGGTACGGCATCAAGGATAGCGCTGCGGAAAACGAAGAGAAGGGCCACACACGAGGCGCCGGCGCCCCCAGCATCACCTGGCAAAGCCCCCCGGGAGTGTCTCCTCTCTTCGTCCTTGCCTTCCGCACAGCTATCCTTGTGTTACAATGCACTGTTCAAGCAGTTAAACTGTTCTCCTTGTCGGGAAGCACCGCACACATGTATGAATACTTAGGTACGCCCGAAAGGGAGTTCTGGAGAGAGAGAGAGAGAGAAAGAAAGAAAGAAAGAGAGAGAGAGAGAGAGAGAGAGAGAGAGAGAGAGAGAGAAGCACTTTATTAAAGAAGACCTCTAAGCGAGGGAGGTGGCCGGCAGCCGGAGCTCTGCGGCGACCTTCGTAGCCCGTGCTATGATGATCTTCTGTCTCTCCGGGTCATAGCAGCTCAGCGCTGCCTCCCAGAGCTCCGAGGAATCGATTTGAGGGAGGGGATCATATGGACAGGCCCACATGTGGTGTTGTACCGTGGCCTTGTCTCCGCATAGTGGGCGAAAGGGAGAGGGATAAACTGAGGGATGAATGTGATGGAGGACGGCCCTATTGGGAAGGGATTCGGACTGCGCGAGCCTCCATAGTCGTTCTTCCGTGTACGTCATTGAGGGGTGGTCCGGTGGGTATTTGAGGCGAGAGGCGGTAATGAATAGTTATTTCGTTTTAGCTCAATAGGCTATCTCGGGCTGATCTGGCTCCGTGAGAGGCTACAGAGGTGGGGCACGCCCGGGAGGTGAGGGCTCGGGTTGTCGTGTGTGCCACCTCGTTACCCCCAAGCCAAGTGGGGGCAGGAGTCCAAATCAGCTATAGGTGGGTTTTGAAGGAGAAGTTTTAGGGCCTGCGGTGAGATGGTACCCGCAGCATAATTTCTAATGGCCGTTTTCGAATCAGAAAATATGACTGAGGGTGGTAGCCGACTTACAAGGACTACTGCGATTGCCGCCTCTTCCAACGTGGCTGGTTCTGCCGTGCGAATCGTGAGAGAAGTGAGTGGCGGATTGTTTGGGGCGTTGATGACTGCTATAGCGAACGCATTGCGGTGTCGATATTCAGCTGCATCGACATACACTGTGTCTGGGCGTATCGGGTACTTTTCTGCAAGCACTTTGGCCCTGTGCATTCTGCGGCCCCGGTGTGCATCAGGGTGCATATTTCGAGGGAGGGGTGGATTTTGATGTCACCGTGAATTTCCAGTGGGATAGAAGACTTGGAAGCTGTGATGATGGGCGCTTTGAGTTGGAGGCGTTGAAGCAGATGCTGTCCGGTAAGTGTTTTCGTTAGTCGATTCAGTTGTCCAATACGGTGCGCTTCTATGAGCTCCTGTGCCATGTTGTAGGTACCCGGTGGCCTCAAGCCTGGCAGTGGAAGGGCCGGGGTGGGAGTTGTAGGCAACCTTAAAGATTTTCCGTATCAGACAATTTATTTTCGCTAGGTCCGCGTCAGTTTGGAGGAGGTACGGAAGGGAGTAAGTAATACGGCTGATGACAAATGCTCGGATTAAACGTAGTCGATCAGCTTCTTTAACGGCGTTATTTCGGGTAGCAATGCGTTTAATGAACGCGATGGTTTGGGTGACGTGAGAAGAAGGTTGTTTTGTAAAGTCCGTAGTAATTCTGGAGCGATTTATCGTGAGTCCGAAAATTTTGATTTTTGAGACAATCGGTATAGGGGTTGACTCAATGTAAACATGGATATTTGGATTCCCATGTTGTCTTTTCCTTGGGGGTAGAAGCAATAGCTCAGATTTCATGGGGGAACATTGGAGGCCAGCGAAGGCAGCGCCTTCTACTACAGCTGTCGCGCCAGCTTGGAGGAATTTCTTCTATTTCGGCATCACTCGCCCCCCTTGGTCTATAGAGTGTAATATCGTCCGCATAGAGACTATGGTGAAGATTTGGTATTTTGTTCAGTGGTTCCGGTATTTGAAGTAGGGCTAAGTTAAGAGTAGCGGTGAAAGCACTGCTCCTTGTGGTGTTCCTATTGATGGTAAGCTAAATTATTCCGTTTCTTGAGGGCCAGCGGCCTTTCGGGAGTTTGAAAGGCAACACGGGATGATATCCAGTGTGCTTGCGTGCGTGCTGCATGCATGTGCTTTCATGTGTTCTCGTTTGTATTCCAGCAGCGGCGAGAGGGGGGGGGGGTGCTTAAAAATTTGCGCCCTTATATTTCGATTAGCCCTTTGCAGGCATTCTTACAAGGAGAGGTGAACAATGTTCATGGGAATTGTAGAGATCCTGGTATTTAAAAGCCGCGGTGCGTATTGTTTCCAAGTATGAGTCGGAGACGGAGTGCAGGGGTCAAAGCGGTAAAGCCAGTCAGTAGGTACCTTGAAGATATACTTGAAAGTTTTTCATGTTATGGCAAATAACGACAAACGAGTGAAACGAGAAGTGATCACACACTAGCTATTGCACCAGCGGATGTTAAGATATGATGTTTTTATTTTGCTCGTTTTTTGGAACAAGATACTGGTTCGAATAGACCGTGTTTACAGGCTGCAAGACATGAACGTTTTTAGAGAACAGTTTCGTGACGAAAAGGAAACGCTGGTGAGTGAGTCACTCGATGAAGGGCTTGGTGGTCTGTGATTCGTGGGATGTCAATGTTGAAAGGTGTTCGAGACGAAAAAAGAAAACAGATGGCTGGTGAAAAACTGGAAAGGAGAGGCGTGAACGGCTAACCAGAAAATCCAAAGGGTCATGAAATCCCCATTCGACCGTCTTCATTCTGAAA